>NW_017728931.1:122217298-122234233 GCF_001723895.1 Crocodylus porosus
ATCTATGGATGCAAGCCAGCGTTTTGGTCGCTTTACTAGCCGCAGCATCGCATTGCAGGCTCATGTTCATCTTGTAGTCAATGATGACCCCCAAGTCTCTTTCTTCTGTAGTGCTATCCAACGTAGCACTGCTGAGCCTATAAATGATCCTCTCTTACAGTCTGTCCCTATCTGTTTGTGTTACACATTCAAAATATAGAGCCAATGCAGTTCTAATTAGAAGTATGTTGCTACAGATATAGTGTGAAAGTTGTGGCATTTTTATTTTAGAATAAATTATAACTACAAAATGTATTAATGTGCTCTTTGATTTAAAAAAAAATATTGTGGTAAATTGTTTCTAATAATGGTAAGGATTGGTAGTGCCCTACTTCTGTTAAGGTTTAGTTAGCAGCTAAGTTTAATGTTGGAGTGTGGTGATTGTTATCTCCAGATGTCTACATACATTTCTGAACAACTCTGCTTTGGCACTGGGACTGTTCTGCTTCCAAAAGTGACTTTTTTTTGAGATTTGATGCACGTTTCTTATGACTTTAATTATGGGTAGCTTAAATACTGTTCTGAAAAATATGTATGGTAAGATTATAGTTTTGTCTTGCTAATGACTTAATTATGCCTCTCTCTCAATTATACTTATGGTCTCTTCTACTTTTTCTTTCTGAATATGATTAGCAAACTACTCCACTATCCAAGTTATGGATTAAAGTGTAACCATTCAACAGTATTAGATATGGTACAGACCCCTGCTGTATTCTACTCAATGCTGCCTCACAGTTTGACAGTTGGAGAGTATTACATTATAGTACTAATAACTGGTTTGCTTTGTTGAATGCTTCACCTTAGATGAGATCTTGTCAGAAAGCAAATACTAAGAGGAGACTTATCCTAGGAGCCCTTAGATAGAAGAACTGGAAGAAAAATCCAAAGACTGGAGGAAGGTGACCTTTGTAACAATAGGTTACATCCTTCTTTCTGAGGTAGAAATTAACAAATATGTGCAGAATATTAATGGCATAAGACACCATCTTTCAGATAGGATGTAAAATCTGAGGTCCTGTCCACAGTAAAAGTCTTGTGGACTGTTTTGGAATACAGTGGTTGATTCCAAGAGTTTGACCAGCGTTATATTTACTTAAATTCTCCCTGTAGCTTCATTTGGTTATGGATCTCTTAATTTTTGTTCCTAAACTCATGATATCTGCTGTTCAGCAGCTAAAACACTTCATTCTGGAAGCAGCTGCGTTTCAGTGACTGATAGAATAATATGTCTATCGCTTTGACTCGGTGATCCTCAGATTTAAAAGGTCTGTTATCAATGCAACCTCTATTCACTGTAAGAACAACTAAAACAGTAAATGTTGCAATTTAAAATGGGATACTTAGTGCTTTAAGAGGATTGACACAACACTTCCATCAATATTAAGCAGAAGGGCTTTATTAAATTCAGTAACGAGCTTGATAAGAAAATGACAGGCTATTGCAATACACAAATAAAGCAAGTTATAATCAAGTCCAGTGTAGCTCCAGCTGTAAGTGCTTTCTCACCAATCATGGGCAAGGAAGCAGTTCTGATGGTTGCAGTTTTCACAGGGTGTGGATCTGTTGCTGAGATGGTCAGCTGTGCGCAGGTTACGGGGTTCTCCCCTGGGGTGACTAGGCTGTGCTGGCAGCTGAACTCTTCTTTTGTACTCATTCTTTGAAACGTGTGTTCTTGATGGACTGATGACTACAGCCTGGACAAAGCCAATAGGCTTTGGTGACTAGACTGTGGAGGTCATTGTTCTTTGATTGCATTGTAGATGTTAACATTTCCAATCCATCCCTGGTAGTTGTTGGTAAAATGGACATGCACAAAATTCTTGACCACCCTGCAGGTTTTTTTACTTACTTATAACAGGACTTGATTACTTGAGTTTAACACCTTTAATTAGATGGTAAGCCTCCAATTTACAGCAATGGGACTTGATTAATCAAATCATGTACCTCTGACCATGAGTGGGAACTATAGCATAATTGATCTTGAGTTTTTAGATATGGGGTGTATTCAATACTAGAAGCCGGAGATGGGATTTACTATGTTGTATTTCAGGTGGTCCCAATCACAAGCTTGCACTTCTGTGCAAAAGGCACTTCTATTATGAGAGATCATTTGCATGTTGCACATAGGTTGGGACAAGCTCTGTGTCTAGCAGTAAATACTAAAGCAGAGTCCTCTGTGTATGTTAGTACAGCCAGGGTTTATGGGAGTTGCCCTGACACACTGAGAAAAGTGTACATAATAATGACTGGGCTGGAGCAAGATATGAACTAACTCCAAGAAGAACAAGGAAAAACAGAACTTTGTTGACATCACAGACCGCAAACAGAATTAATTCCATGAAGCTCCCTGCAGCTCACTTCTGCTTTTAATTTGTCTGAATACAGACCTTAGACTCTTCTAAAGTTTCAAAATGTTGTAGTTGTAAACAGTAATCCCACTGTCGGCATGGCTGGTAGCTCAAGGAGTACTGGAATGACAGCAAAAAGCTAGTTATGAAAGCTTCCTCAATCAATAAACATTCATTTATCCATTAAATGAGAATATTCTGAGAGATGTTTTGTTGTATTTCGTATTATAGAAAGCAAGATTATGGAGTCAAATTTTACCTAGTCTGTGTATAGTACAGAGATGTAAAAAAAAAAAAAAAAAAAACCTCACCTATTTGATAGTCAAAGTCAAACATGCAGAAGTTAGGAAATGCCACAATCAAGGTTTCCTGTACAATTCAGTTCCCAACTGTGTATGCATCTTAACTCTTTAATGACATGAGCACTTCCTGTTGCTCTGATGCACACCCTGCTCTGTTATCTGTAGGATCCCTGCCATGGTTTCTTTGCACTACATGTAGTACATAAGGTAGGGATGGGATTGCAAAAAGAGAAAGGAGAGGCTTAGGGTTAAGGTAGGTAAATATTACCCTGGTTAATTGAATTCTGTCCCTACCTCTACCTCAACTCATGTGTGGTATTATACAAATTTAAGATAAATTTCATGGGTTGCTAAGTTTTTTTTTGTTTGTTTTTTTTTCTTTTTGTATTCTCATCTTATGGATGCTTCATTTGAAACACTATGGTCTGATTTGAAGAAGTACTAAGTACTAGCAGATTCAGTTGAAGTCGATTAAAGAGTAATGCTTGAACATGTGTCTAGGATAGGTGCATTCTGAATCTGTACAGGGGATTGAACTAGATGACCCCCTGATGTCCTTTCCTACCCTAGGCTTCTACATCAACTGCTCTATGATGCTCTGTACTCTGAAAACTCAAGTTCTGTGCAGGCAATGTCTCAAAATGGGCACCCAAAATAGTGAATATTCAATCTCTGCTCCTTGGCAGCATATTTTTCAAATGGGAATAAATGAGGGCAATATTAATCCCTCTACCTACTGCCCACTTAAGTCCCTTGCTATACAGATGAACATCAAAGGAAGAACCAGGAGGAGAGTAATAATTCAGTCTTTGGAGCAGTGTTGGGATGACAAGTAAAGGAGGCTTGAGGCCACAGTGAACAAGAAAAGCAGGGTAATTACTAGCCAAGAGTACCACCCATCTGCTGCACTGAAATGAGGCATAGGTCCTATGGAAACCTGATCTATAATAATGTAATTAAGGTTCTGTCAGAATACACATGCCAAGGGCAGTAAGGCTACACAGGCATCATCAAATGTGACATTTGCTAACTGTTGACAGAATTGATTTTACAACCTTAATAATGTTCTTTTAATATTTGTTTTGTGCATCAGTTCCTTGGTTTCTTTTTCTTTTTAAATCAAACTGAACCATCAGATTGCATTTTGTGGCAGCATAAGTTCATCCACTGGATTAGACTCTAGGTGAACTAAACAGATTCATGCCACTTAAGCTACCAAAGTAAGTGAGAGCAGTAGTAATCTGAATGGACTGAGACATGCTTGCTACTGGGTTTCATGGGTGTTTCCTTACAGCAGAGAAATGGTAGGATTCCAAAATCTTGGGCTCAGTTTCAGGCCCTGGTGAAGAATATGCTACAGTACAAGCTCTTCTAGCCTTTCTTAGAAACTTGACCTTCTTCCCCATCCCTTCTAACCTGCCCCAGCATGTTTCTTCCTACTCGCAAGTCCTTGTACCAGTCACAGTCTTGTCTACTTATCCTCATTTCTCTTTCCAGCTCTCACTGGATCTGTCCCCAGTCACAGTCTCCTTGAGCTTTTCATTCAATCTCACTGTCCCATGTCATTCCCCTTCTGTCTCTTGGCCCAGACTCCCTCACAACTCCTTGTCACTTTGGTCTCTCCTCTCTGCCCTCATTTCTTTTTCTTCGCAATGGTTTCTACCTATTTCCTTGTCTAGCTAGTCATCTTTCTTTGATTTCAGTGGCCCCTCATTTCCCTTCTCTTGCCAGTCAGTTCCTCACCCATTTAGTCTCACCCAACTCCTTGTGCTCATCTACTCCCTTCTCTCTTCTCATCCACTTTGATTCAACAGCAAAAAAAGTAGAGACCTTCTTCCAGTGACTAGGGACACATGCATGTGGAGTAAAGAGCTAAAGCAGTGGTGACAAACTCACCTTGTACCCCAAGCTGGATCCAGACTGCAAGATGTCTTGTGGGCTGGATCCAGCCTGGGATGCAGGATGGCAGCAGCAGCTGTGAGTTGTTGTTGTTGTTGTTGTATGGCCATTTGTTATGGTGGAGGTGGCACAAGTGGCAGCAGGCCTTATGTCAGTGTGGCAAAGCAAGGGCTGTATGGGCACAGCAAACTCCCCCATCAAGGGTTATGTCCACTGGGTCTTCAGGACCCTAGATTCTGCAGCTGTCCATGCTCCCAAACTCTGTGTTCTACCAGTAGCCTGGCAGGTCAGCTGGAATATCTCTGTGGGCTAGATCCACCCCACAAGCTTTATATGTTGACACTCCTGAGCTACAGGTATCCAGTAAAAAATGCTGAGTACAGGCATGTCTGTGTTCTGTGGCCCCTTTCCAGAGCTTAGGCACCTGACTCAGGGCTTTACATTAGGTTCCTCTGTCCACTCAGGATCTAGAGCCCATAGTTCTCTCTTGGGGTGAGCACCTAATGGAGTGAAGGAGAGGTAGGTGGTATGATAGTTTTGTGGATGGAGCCCTTGTCCAGAAACGGACTTGGGTTCTAGGCCTTCTTCAGCCTTTCAGACCCAGGCCAACTTCCATAGCTGGGACCACCACACTATCGTATATGCTGGTGGGGGGAGCTTTCCATCTGTCTTGTTGGAGCAGGGCTACTAGATGGCCGAGAACACAGGAGTCCAGGGACCAGAAGGAAAACAAATGGGAGCTTGATTCTACAGTGTAGTCGGTAAGGTAGTCAGCTGAGCGGGGAGGTCCCTGCTCAAAACTATGGATATATTTTTGCATTAGAGAGCCATTAGATTAGGAGTAAAATCAAAACCCCAGGAATAATTATGAAACCAAGGATCAGAACCAGTGCCCCTCCTCTCAGATGACTGCTGTAGAGAATCATTTGTATGATCTTTTAGTGGCCATGTGACTCCTGCATTTTTGCTGGCCCAGTGGCCTAGCTTCATGAGGAGAAATAGAGGGTGCCCCCAGTTGATATGTTCAGTAATGTGTTAATTGCACTCTCCTGGGAGGTGGAGCATGAGAGTTTAATTGCCCTCAGGCTAAGGAGGGCCTAGACAGCAACTCCCCTACTACTGGGTAAGTGCTCTATCCTATTATAAAAGGGGCAGGTGAGAGCAGCAGCCTCTCTTCTTCCTGGCTGAAGACGGTGACAGTGTCTGCTCTGCTTTATGTTGGACTCTTTGCTGGGATGTAGTAGGCATAATCGGAGCTTGTCTTCTGTGCTGGGCCCTCCAAGGGATTTACAGGAGATTTGGGTATTGCCATGCCTGGTATCTGGATCTCACAAACCAGAGTACTCTGCATATGTACATAAGCTTTAGCTGATCCAGTTAGAGAACGTTGCTGCCCAAAACAGGCACCAAGAGAATGCAGGAACCCAGTGACCTTTTTTTTTTTCCCCAGCAGCAAGAGCAAGGGTTTTCTGTTTTGTTTTTGGGGTTTGGGGTTTTTTTTGGGCATTTAGCCCCCTAAATCTCCCACTTCCCCCATCCCCTCAGCCAGTCCCATTTGGCCTCTGTAAATTTTACACTTTGATTATTCCTCCAACATATAAAACATCACCAGCTGCATCCAAACTCTGATTTTTGGTATGTAGAAGTAATATAGTGAGCTCTAAACACAGATCTTGGCAGGCTGGAGAAAAGCCTTTTAGTTTACACTTAAAGCATATTTAAGGCACTTGCAGATCTGCTAATAGTTTCAGACCTTATAGGTTTTAAGAAAATGTGTTAAAACATAGTGTTCCTGATTGTTTAGTAAAGTACAGGCACATAACCCAATGCAAGAGGAGAACTCAGTGTTGTGTGCCTACTTGTTAAGGAAAGGTATATTTTCAGAGCGTGGTTTGGACCTTCTCACAAATTACACAAGCTCAAGTGAGACTCCACCCCACATCCTGTAAAACAGTTCACAGGAATGTCCATTGTTCTTTGTGATTAGCAGTTACTTCGTATTTCTGCCTGCACTCTGTTTAAAGTACTATGTGGAAAAAATTAATGCAAGAGAATCTTACCAGTGCTCACCCCTGCCAGATGCTGAATATGCTACTCTGATGGAGGCCAATGTGAGGAGAAAGGAAATCGGCACCTTGGTTGAGGAGAGAGCAAGTCACTCAGCATCTTGCAACTGCAACATAGCATTTAAACATATTTTAAATATTACCCCTGGCCTATAGGAAAATAAGTCGCTGCTTTATATAAATCATTTACTACACTTTGTCATCTACTTGCCTTTTTTGGGTGTTTTTCTGTTAAACTGTGGCCTAGCTAGTGTTAACATTTTGAGAATTCAAGGTTGCCAAGAGAAGGATTAAACTACACATGCTCCTTTCCAGCAATCATCTGAAAGAACTCACCTCTTAGTGCCAGGCTCCTGACTGTTCAGCAATCCCAGAACATGTGGTGCATAAAATGGGATTAGATGGCAGGCATTCAAGTAAACAGAAATTCCCTCAAAATGAGATCTACTTTTAAGTCTTTTTGAAGCGCCTGTGTTTTTTCAACAGACTGTTCCAGGAACACACCTTTTCTGCCTTTCTTTGGCCTTTGCCTACAAACTATTAAAATAATATTTTAAATCTTTATGAAAAAAATCAGTGACTTCAGTTTCCAGTTAATAGTTTTATTTATATATTTTGATTTTATGCCTGGCAATTTGTCCAGTGCACCTTCAAACTTCTGTTTTCAGTTTCAAGTTTGAACAAACTCCCAATCTAAAATAAAATGTAAATTCACCATGCTTTACCTGATTTTGCTTTCAAGCATTGTTGCAAAATTGCAAATTACATGCAATTTCAATGGAAAATTACATATTGGAGTGGTTTCCTAGAAATTGGGTCCAGATTTGCATGTCAAATCCTTTAAGGTTAGTAAGCCTTCCAATTTACGTGGACTACATGCTGAGTTTCTAACAAAATTGGCTGTGTTTGTTTTGTATCCACATTTTATTGAAAAAGTGAAGTGGCTTCTGCTAAAAGCTACAAAAATAGTTCAAGGTTTAAAACCCCTACCTGAGAGAGAGAGACTTAACCAGCTTGATCTAGTGGTTTTTCCAAGTGAAGGCTGAGACATGACTTAATCATGATTTGTAAGCATTTAGATAGGGAAAAGTTTCCTGATAGTTGATATCTCTACTATAGCAGAAAAAGGTATAATACAACACAGTAGTACACAAGTACAAAGGTGAGCCTAGAGAAAACCAAGTTAGAAATAAGGCAAAATATTTTAGCAGTGAAGGTAACTAATCATTGGAGCAGCATACCTAGTAACATGGTCAATTCTCCATCAGTTGTGCTCTTTAAATAAAGGCTGGTGATCTTTCAGGAAGAGTTCAGGTAGACATTACTCTATGTGTTCTGTGCTCTTTTATTATGCAGGCGGCCAGATGCGACGATCATAGTCATCCCTTGTGGCCCTAGTCTTTTAATATGAAACTAGGTGTTTTCCCATGTCTGCTGGTGCAAAGAGCAGTTTCCTTTACAACATTTCTGAAAACACAGCACAGGTGTTTATAAAAGTCCTGTCAAATGTTCAGTGTGAAAAGTTCCTGCTCAATACAGAAGTGTGAACATGAACTCCCCACCACTAACAGGATCAAGCTTGTGCCCAGCTCCTGCACAGGTACATCCAGGAGAGACAGCTTTGTGTAAACAGCCTTCAGCCTAGCCTTAAGACTAAATCACGACAAGCAGTGAGGAGTAGGAGGACCTACCTCCTGCTCCTCTGTCCTTTTCAAGTCTCTTTGTATTAAAAGCTTAGAAGTTTAAAAGGATTTGGGCTGTCTTCCCCCATCACTCTTCAGCTGCTGCCACAGAAGACTTCAAGCTACCCCTCCCTCTTCCAGCTTTCACTTCCTCCCCTGCCCTTGGGGGCACAGTGGCATGGGTGTGGTACAGCAGTGCGAGCTCACACTGACTGTGGTGCTGGCATCCTGCTGCAAGGGAGTGCTTACTGCACAGTGCAGCAGGGGGACCCACACTGCTTGGTGGACATGTGCCAGGGGCTGTGTGGCCCTGCAGCCACTCAGAAGTTGGACAGCTCTGGCATAGGTCCAGGGTATCTAGATTAATTAAAACTCTGGGATGAAGACTGCACAACAATTTTATTCTGCTGGTTCTACCAAACTTCCTACAGTAAGTAAAAATCATCTGTGCAGGAAGCAGAGCGTTTTTTGGTGGCTGTTACAAGAACCAGCTAGGACCATGAAAGGACTGCCCATTTTCTGCTTCTGTCTGGCACAGTGCTTTGACTTAGCCTTCTGTCAGATAAACTTACAACATGCGCACATATAAAATGAGTATTATAAAATACAGTTCCAAAACAAATCCTTTTATTGCTCACATTCTTCCCCTAGGCAGAGTATGAGACCTAATGTACTGTTACAGCTCTGCCTGAGTCTCTCTGGATAGTAACCAGCCTGCCTTATTCGACCCAGCCTTAAGACTGCACACCCTTTGAAGCCAGGTAGCGCTGCAAGCCAGACCTATCTCCTTATCCAGCATTTCCTTTATTTGGGATGTGGAACTACACACTCCAAACTGCTTTATGCCTTGTCACCAAGTCTCAGCTTCTCACATCTCCCCACCCATCCACGCAAGCTTCTCCCAGAGCTTCATCCTAGTAGAAACTCTGGTTTACATGTTCACCCTTTGGGATCTCTGAAACAGTTAAAGAAAGGATTTCAGACTTTCCAAAGGAATGAATTCAGCACAAACACTATTAGATGACACAGTAAAGTTACAGATCTTGGCAAGAAATACACACAGCCTCCGTCCTCAATGCTTCTGAGAATCCTTTGCCTTAGAAAAGGCAAAGCCCCCACCTAGTCCCATTTTTTCCATTTGTCCCTTTCATTCTGGCAATGATGGTGCTCCTGGGCTTATAGAACTTGGTTGGGTTTTTTTTAAGTAGTCTGTCATACCTTTTCTCTTTCTACCCTCCCACTAGGTAGAGTCAATCAGTGGGCCTGCCAGTAGCAACTCTGTTTTCCCATCAGGGACAGCCCATCCAAATAATGAATAACCCTATTTCAACTTCCTAGAAACAGACATAGTATGTTCCTGCTGCAAAAGCCAAATTCTAATAATTAACACTGAGAGTTAAAAGAATAGACACTGTTCATAAAACAAAAAGGAATTCACTATTTGACCAGCATATTCCCCAAACTGCAACATGTGGCAGATGTGGCTTATGCAATACTGGAAAGCCTTCACATATTAAAGTGATCAGCCTCCTCCCCCAGCCACCAGTGCATGCAGATCACATGGGAGCTAGCAGGTAACAATCCCCACACATTCCCCTCATGCTCAGAGGCAAATCCCCTCCCCTTTCTCTCTTCCCCCACTAATCACCCTGCTTCCCCAACTGTCCCAAGGACAGTGGAAGCTTTGGAGTTGCTGCTCCTCAGTCCAGGCAGGCTGCCTGCTGGGACAGTGACAGTAGCACTGGCAGCAGTAGTGGCAATGGGCAGGGATGTGCATCCTGTCTGGTCCTCTGGGAGCAGGCACTGCTGCTGCCACTGTCACTGTCACCCAAATGAGCCTAGCTCCCTGTGCAGCCCAGCTGGAGCAGGAAGGAATGGCTCTGAAACTTCCCCCACCCCTTGGAAAGCAGGAAAAGCAGCAGTGGCAGGGGAAGGGAAGGGGAAAGGAGGGGAGGGGAGGGGAGGGGATGTGCTCTTGAGCATGGAGGGGAAGACGGGCAGGATTCTTATTTGGTTTTGGGACTTTATAACATTCCCAGAGGCACCTGCAGCACAGTCAATCCAAAAGCCATACCTCTGCAGACCCTCTGGCCTGGCTCTGTAAACTCAGCACCCAACCCAGCCCACTACAGCCTAGGAAAGCTTATGCCTTTCTAAACAAATAAGTAGGGCACCTTCTACATGTTATCTGGTTAATTGAGCAATTACCTCAAGACCAGCTACATGTGCAAAGTAGCTATACTGCCATGAAAAGCTCCAGCCAGCTCTAAAGTTAGACCTTGAAAATGTGTACTAACTTTACAGCTGGTTGCTATCAAGTTTTCACTTGCACATGTAGCAGTGTCTCCCCTGTGGCTGGGAGCTAATGGCACTGCTAGCCACAGGGATGCACTATGTCTAGCGGAGGCTGGGAGTTCTGCAACTGAAGGGACTCCCAGCCTCAGCAGCTGCCGATTCTGGGCTGAGAGTCCTGCAGCTGTGGATGCTGGGACCCAGCTGAGTCCTGGCAGCTGGCAGCATGGCTACTCTGGGAGGTGCTCTGGGCAGAGGCAGATCACAGCAGCCGTGATCCTTCAGTCATGGAGGTTTCACACACCCCTGAGCCAGGGAGATCAGCAGCTGCAATTCCCCAACCCCACGGGTTTCACACACCCCTGAGTTTGGGAGATTGTGGCAGCTGCATTCCCCTGGAGTGAGTGCATGGGACACCCTGGCAACTGGAAGCCCCTCAGCTGAGGAGGCTCTAAACTGCAGCAGCTTGCTTCTTGCTGATGCAATAAAGCCGGATGGGATCTAATACACAATCCCACAATCAGGCTTCCTGCCATGCACATGTAGAGGGGGTCTAAGGTGTCATCCTGCCATCCTTTCAGCCTGACTAATATGTTTAACTACCTGTCTCTAAACATATTAAGAATAATTGATTCTAGACTCTTCTCTTATTTAGATTGTTATAAATTAGAAGATAGGGAAGTCAGGCCTTTTAACTGGGATTGTAGAACAGTCGTACAATTATTTTTTCTAAGATTATTGTATTTGGTGCTAGGAAGTTTTGTGAACAATAATGATTCCACTTATCATTTCACATGGAAGCCTGTTGAAAGGTTTACCTTAAAATTTACACCACATTAGATTTGCTTCATAAAATATACTGATCTGTTTGCAATACTTTAACCATATCAGAACTTCAAAATTTTAAGGGATTGGCATATCATGTTTCCTACATTTAACATGACATAATTTTGATTTCTATTCTTCAATATCCTTCACAATTTAAAGATCTGATTATTATGCTGAATCACAAGGAGACTGAGTTTAAAGACTAATTTTTTATTACAGTATTTTCCAAACTCTAGACAGGATCTGTGGGTATTAAATTCATGGGTTGAGAACCTGTTGTGAATAACAGTAACATCTGATTGCATTTTATCACCTCATTTTTATATTTTCCCATTTAAGTTTTTACTTGACTTATAGCTAGTGGCATGTTTAAACAAAGCTCCTGCGAAGCAGCACATCTTTAAGGAAATTATACACAATTTTAGATACATTATATCATTTTTTTGGGGGGGTGGGGTTTACTATAAAGCCAATAAAAGCTGTGGATGAAGTGCAGCAAATGCAGCAATGTGTGCCTGAATCAACAGCTTTAGCCACAATATAAATGGCCCAGTTATATTACTAGGTTGTTAATTCTGTGGCCTTTGTCCACTTAGAAAGCTTATACTGGTTTAACTGAAATCTGATTTTAATATTAATTTAGTACAACTAGTGCAAACCACTGTAACTTACCAAATTTAGGTAGATCAGCGTAAGTCAGCTGTGAGTGTTTACAAGAGTCTTCCAAAAGGGTTGCAATGATACTGAACCCATTAAGTAACTTATTTTAGTTCAACCAATGTAGACTGCATGTAGGCAGACTCCAAAGCCCACTACTCAGAAGCTCCCCTGACAACAAAGACTGCGCTTATCTTTGTGGTGGGTGATTCAAGGGGGGGCGAATCCTTCTCCTATGGGAGGAGACAAACCTGCCAGGACATGGGCAGTGGTCTAGGAAAGAAGGAAGTCATGCATAATCAATGAGAAATGGTGAGAAGCCCTCCATCAACACTATATAGAAATTTTTGGCAGGTGACCCTCTGTTACCTTGAGGACTGGTAGGGCTACAGTAAGGAAGGCATGGCTACAAATGCCCTCCTACCTCTATCCAGTTCTGTATAGCACAGAAATGATAGTACGCAAATATAATATCTTGTCTCTGTCACGGTTAAAAACATTCAGTATAGAAGCGCCACACTTCCCCCAAATTATTTAAAATACTAGCCTACCTGGTGTTCCGCTAGGAAGAGGCCAAACATTTATTTAGAACATGAAGTTTATGTCTGGAGAGATTGGAGGGCTCAGGGCTGGAGTAATGGGATGAGAAACATTTCACTTCGCGGTTTCCAGTCAAATCTAGCCCCTGTTGACAATAACAAAGCCCATCAAAATATGTCTGTCCTCCCTAAGTTCAGTTCCTCCTCAAGCTGGTCACCACAAAGCCCAGAAACTGTACATTTCCTAGACACTGAGCTCTTAAAAGGGAATTAATTCAGGGAGTCAATTTGATCAATAGAGAAAGGCAGTTTCACCAGGACCACAAATGGCCACCTGGCCTCATGGCAATCAATAAATATATTCATGAAAAATCAGCATGTGTGCAGATCCTCATTTCCTTTAGCTAGACCATGAAGCTACTCCCAGAATTTTGAATCCACGTTGTATGGCATGGAAGACATGAGCAGTCAAAGGCAGACTGGAAAAATCATACTGCTATTTGAACGCTTTAGGGGGACAGTATGATCTGTGGGCTTACTGTTATTGGTCATAATGTTACAAGTGACACTAGAGATGACTAAAACTGGAGGGAGGTAGTGAAGCAAGCTGTGTTTCTGCTCTCTCTCGCAGGTTCTTTTTGCATGTTTGCCAGTTTCACTGTTCTCTTTGAAGCTTGATTGTACTTCCTGTCTCATGTCCTGTACTAGCATAATGGCTTCACCCTCATGCACTGCTCGAAGGGAGCGTGGTGGCATGCTCTGACCAACCCCGTTTACCACTAACTTAGCAGAAGCTTTGCTGCTGTTTCTGAGTCTGGATTCCCTGGGCAGTCTCTCTTTCCAGGCTACCAGCACAGAGCGAGGCAGCAGCAAGAAGCAGCGACTAGTGAGGGGCCCCTCTTTATTCACAAGCCATCTGAATGAAGCTGGGAAACAAAGTGTCCTCTTCATCATTCCTTGGGTTCTTACGCAGGGCCAGGAAGCAGTGGGACCTGGAAAAAAACTGTCTGCTTCTCAGTAGCTCCAGGATGAGCAACAGAAACTAAGGAAGCAGCAATGAGCTGCTGAGCCCTGTGCCAGGCTGAAGGCAACAGAAGCCTTCCTTCCTCAGAGCACTGAGCAGGGCGAGAGGAAGCCGGTACTTGGAAAGCTCCCTTTCCTCCTCAGCGTCCTTCACGAGCCTGGGGAGCAATGGGAGCCTGTTATGAAGGCAGGGCTCTATACTCTCATGATCACGGTTCCTCCACATATCCCAGGGAGGCTGGGGTATGAGGAGCTTTGCCTTAGAACGGAGGCTGCTGCTGAAGAAAAACAAGCCCCAGCACATTTGGTGCGCCTGCTCCAGCCCATTGCTCTGTAAACACGGGGCTCTGAGCATGTCAGGCTGTACTAGGCAAAGGGTCCTACATGACATGTTTCAAGTGGCTTGAAATCAGACATTTAAAATAAAATAAAATAAAATAAACCCAGGTGGCAGGTCCCTTTAAATCTTCTTGAAATGGGCTCTCTTAGCGTGAGTCATCTGCAGCTGGAGAGAAGCCCTCAGAAACAAACTTTCACCAAAGCCTGCTCTCCTTCCCTGTTACTCAATGGAGCTGTCAGCGTTCCCAGAGGCAGGGGAGGAAGAGAAATGCCCTGATTCACTTCTGAACTAGATGTGCCCAAGAGAATTCCCCAGAGGGGAGGGGGAGACGGGGAGCCATGGCAGAGGGGAGGGGGAGGTGGGGAGAAGCAAGGTTTTTTGTTTATTTATTGATTGATTGATTTCCTTATTTATGTGTCTTGTTAAAATCAGGCAACATTGTGTAACCTCAAACTTCTACCCACAAGATTATTATACCCAAAAGTCCATCCCCAGGAAATGCACAATAGTGTTGATAAGCCTATTGCTACAGAGGAAGTGGTTTCTGTTATAACCAAGCAGCAATCTGCCAAAGTCAACACCATGGACAACTGCCAGGCCAAATGTTACTCAGACACCATTTACTTTTTAACTCTTTTTTAAAGACGTCTTTCAAATATTCCTGTTTCTCGCCGCAATTTCAAACCCCCCCCCCCCGATAGCAGTTTTGGTCTAAACAATGCAGTTTTTCAATTAAGAAAAAGAAAGATGGGGTTTCAATAAAGGATCAGATTTTTTTCAATAAATAATAACAATCCTCACAAATTTGGTATACATTAGTGAGGCAGAGGTTAAGGTAGGTGAGACCAAGGAATTATACCCAGCAGTGTTCTTCTCCTTTAATCTATATCATCTGTTTTCCAGGTGGCACTGGAAATATGACACAGTGCTACAGAAAATGTATATTAAAATCAGGTAGTATTTTGATCTTTGAGACATCAGGCGCCCCCTTGTGTTAGTTTTCTTTTGAACACGTGAAATACAAATTCTTTCCATTCCCTGCCCACCCATTACAACCTGGCAGTTGATTTCAGACCCCTTTTTAGTTTGCATGTAGAATAATATGCACTTTGACTTTCATCTTGCTACTGTCTTGCTTATTTTCTGCTGTGTGTAGGAATTATTCTTTCCATACATAAAGCATGTAAAATCTACAAGTAGGTTTTATACACCAAGGCATCAGAGTAGTCAGGGCCACGCACTCCCTGTCACATGCTGCACAGGGCCATGTAGGTCTTCCCCACGCTGCTCCTCACTGCACCTTTGCCAGCATCCTCACATTATGTGCCCCCCCCCACTGCATCATGTCCATACTGCAAGGGGTCCCCAGATCTCCCAAGCCCTTTGGCCATGGGCTTCCTTAGTTCTACTCCCGGGGTCAGAAAACAGAAATCAGAAGAGAAGGAGGGAGCCTGGAGACCTAGGCAGCAGCAGCACAGACTGAGGGCTACATGCAGTTCATAGTAAGGCAGCAGCTAGATACCATCAAACAAAAATCAACAATGCAGTTCAAACTTATCTTGGATACACAGAAGTGTCTTATGTTATTAAAATGCAGACAAATAGGATTTTAGCTGTACTAAAAATGTCAGTCATTGTTTAATATCTTGTTTTAGTGGTGCACGGTATTCTAAGTTGAATCTCTACATCCATTTTAAATTAACAGTTTTCAGGTTTAAATTTAATTTAAACTGGAATATGATGTATGGTATTATTAGGAACTCTTGGGGAATTCATAGTTAAGATATACTAGTCTTAAGTAGTAATATGTCAGAAATATTTAATGAATGTTTGCGCCTCCCTTTAACATGCAGTGCATAGAAATGAGCATGACCTAAAGTTAAAATATTTGCTATATGCCCTTTTAGTCTGCTTATGTCAAGTTCACTGTTCATGACCCAGAATGCAGCATTTTTTATGATACCTACAAAGTAATGGTGTGGAAATCCAAAGTAAATAAGGTAAGTTTTCTTACACAGTTAAGAGTAAGGCAGAAGCCAAACATGATAGGCAAACCCATTTTTGGTTAGATTAAAAACCAGAATATTGGTTATTTTTCTCTCAATTGTTAGTTGACCAGAGCAATAAGTATTACTGGCCTGCATAACCACACATTCCTGTCTCTTGGACTAGGGACAGAAGTTACACATAAATTAGTTTAAGTTATCAGGAACTGGTTTTAACCTGTAACAGAACATAAGTTCAGTGCAGATAAATCAGTTTCAAACGGGCTGAAACTGGTTTAAGATAAACCTGGTCAAATGTAGTATCAGACTTAACTGATTTGGGTCAAATCAGTTTATGCAACTTCTGTCCTAGATCCCTTCCTGGTTTAAGTTAAACCAGAATCCCCCAGCATCCCAGTATGCTTTTCAGCCTTGAGCTAGGCTGGGCTGGGCTGTCTGCTCCAGAGAGCAGGGCTAGCCCCGCTCCTTTCCTCCCTAGATAGAGCACTATCACTGCTCCAGCTAACTGAGAAGTGGGTAGGAGACTGCAGACCCAGCAACATCTTTCTGGCTTTCCCCTGTGTCCCTCCCCCCCAAAAAAAAATCCCTAAAAAACTGCTCGCTGCTCAAGCAGGGATCCCTCCTCCCTTCTTTCCTCCCCTCTCCCACAGTATAGACCCCACAGCACAGACCCTATCCAGCATCTAGTCACAGTCATGCCACCCCCCAATCTAGCTAATGTTGACAGGTGTCTGTCTGTGTGTGTCTCCAATTACACTGGGACAAAGGCAGCCAGAACAGTGTCCGCTTAGGACAGTGGTCTCCAACCTTTTTAAGAAGGAGATCGCCTTTGACATTTAAAGGCAACCCAAGATCTATTGTGCACCGCCACCACCTCTTCCCCTGCTTCCAAGCAGGTCAGTCTGTGTGGAGGG
>NW_017728931.1:122234991-122240961 GCF_001723895.1 Crocodylus porosus
ATGTCCACATCATTAATGAAGATGTTGAACAATATGGGTCCAAGGACAGAGCCTTGGGGGACCCCACTGGTCACAGGACACCATGATGATTGACTTCCTTCAATTACTACCCTCTGGGTCTGACCACAGAGCCAATTTCCCAGCCAGTGGATTGTGGTGGACCCAAGGCCAAGCTTTGCAGGCTAGACTAGCCTGCAAAGATTGAATCAATTCAAGCTTGGGCTTTTAAAATGTCTGTCCCTAGCCTTGAATTTTAAGGCCTATATCTTTAGGAGCAGACTATCTCACTATTATTGCCCTTTTGATAAGGAGATCCCAGGAGACCTCTAAACTGAAGAAACACTTGGAACACAGAAAATGCTAAATGACTGTGCTCCTGCTGGCATTCTTCTGTCTTCCTGGACCTTGTTCAGGCATTTAAATATGCCTCAGACAAAATCTTTTATTCCCCTGCAGGGACTGTGCAGAACCAGCGCAGACTCAGACTGGGCATCCTGACATCATGTGGTGCCACTTACAGCCAGATGGTGGTTGGCACTCACTCTGCAGCTGTTTTTATGCATGTGACTCTTTCAGACCAAAAGTTCCTGAGAATGATTGTCCTTGTGTGCTAGCAATTGACTGTAGGTAAAGCCTTATAGCAGGAGTTGTCAATAGGGGTGCGCACACCCCTGAGGGTACCTGAGAAGGCTCTAGGGGGTACACGCAGCCGGGCGGGGATGGAATGCCACCATGCAGCACCCTGTGCTGCTGTGGAGGTGCTACTCTGTCTGGCTACATGCCACCCTCACCCTCCCCCCTGCTCGGCAGCCGGGGATATACTGCTCTGCATCCGGCCACCAAGGGTACAATGATCCAAAAAAGGTTGAAAACCCCTGCCTTATAGGATCTCCCCAGGATCCTTTATATGGTGCCTCTCAACCTCTGCTTCATGTGGTATTTGTCATGATTTAAAGTAAAAGCACTTGACTTGATTTTGTACCTTGAAGATCAAGTTGACACCACGGTCACTGACTCAAGGCAAAGACTTAGCTTCTTTTGAAACAGACAGATCATAAAATGCAAGGGCTAAAATTGTTTGTCCGTGTTAGGAAAGAGAGCCTGGTCTGAAGCATAGTACAGTATTTGGAGTCCTGGTTCTGCCAATTACTCTTTGAGTTTGGACGTGTCTCTTAGCCACTCTGTCTCAGTTTCCTCCTCAGTAAAATGGTTATGGCATCACCTCCCCACAGTCTGATGATTTTGTAAAGATCAGTTAATGTCTGCCAACTGTTCTCAGAGTGGGAACTGTTACCAAAGGGCAGAAGATTTATAATATTATAAATACATGTAAGAACATATATCTACAGTTAATCATCAAACATCAGCACATAATAAGCTCCACACAAAGGATCAGAATTCTGGCTTTAGCTAATTTTGCACAGTTCCCACTGAACTCCATTGGTTCAATATACAGATCTATCAGGCGCATCTACATGAGACACTACATGTGCAGGAGACTAATTCTACTGTGCATTAGCATGGCAGGCAAAAACTGCCTAATGCACAGTAGAATTAGTTTACTGCACATTAGCGTCACAAAAAAGCATGAATCAGTGCTACTGCACAGTAGCGCCAATTACAGCACATTAAGTTAGTACCCATTATTACAAGTACTAATTTAATGCACTGTAATTATGCTGCATGAATTAAAGTGTAGACGTGCCCACTGACGGCTTGTGAGAATTTGGCCAAGTGAAGGTTAATGGCTCTTTTGTTCTACAAGTAGGGTTTTCTTACCCTTCAGCTACAAAGCTCCCATCTTGAAACTGCAGCAGCTTCAGAGGTGTGGGTAAAACAATTGTTTCCAGTATATCAGTCCACCTTTTAGAAGTGATAGACTGCAGGATTCTTGGCTGCTTTGTTCACTGCAAGAGACTACTTCATGACCACTTCTAATGCTATGTAAGCCAGTCTTCTGGGTGTGTAGGAGGGAAAGACAGAGGATTTCTGGTCGCTGGAATTCCAATGACTTTTCTCTCCCCCAAAGAGGTTGCGGTGGCAATTCATACAGGGGTAAAGAGGGACAGGGTTTATTGTAAAGTATCTTAGATCTATTACAAGATACAGAACAAAACCCATTAGCATGACAGCATGCCTTTCCCTGTTTGCAGAGCAGAACAAGTAAAGATAGATGAATATGAAGAGACATAACCTCCTGAAGAAAACCAGTCATTCCCAGGCACAGGATGTTGTCATTAATAATTTGAGCTAAGTATGTGGTCTCGTGTTGTTCTTTCTTTAAATCTAGCTACTTTCAACTGACAACAGAAGACTCCTTATGGCTGGAGACCTTCACCTCCCTGCTGGAAGCTCTGACAGTGCCAAGTTCTGTGCTGGTTGCTGGTGAACGATTGTTCATACATTTAGTCCTCAATTATACAGTCAAAACAAGATACGTAAAGGCAGAAAAAACCCTAGAAGCCTGAAAACAAATCACCTTTTTCAAGTTATCTTGCATTTGATTTTCTGTTCAATGAATAATGCAGTTACTAACTTACAAAAACCTGGCAGCTGTATTGTAACATTTAGGGAAATAACCCCCAAACAAGGAGTTTATGGTATTATTGTATGTATATTACATTTTATTAACTAAGTATGCCCAAGAGCTGATAGTACTCGACTACAGACAAGGAGAACATGTGTTTTGTTAGCTGTTTAGGACTGAATCCACGAAAAGGACCCTCTGCCTGAAAGAATCCACTTCCCTGAGTTAGGCATCAAGAATCCCGATAGAAGAGTGCGACTTAGGTCCCACTTTTCAGAAGGAAGTGCCTGAGGAAACACCTATCTTTGCTTGGGCCTCACAGTTGCAAATCCTCTCCTGAAGGTAGTTTCCTAAGCCAGGTCAGTTCTTTTTCACAATGAAAGTGCCATCCTGTGCCAAATAGCCAAGTAGTTAACTCAGCTGGCATGCAAAGGACCTTTTCCCTGTCTGAGGGCAAGGTTTGGAATTAGAGAGAGAGCTGTAACCACTAGGATAGTGGGTATTCTGGGCTAGGGCTCTCCAATTCTTTCCTTCTGGAGCAAGTCTACTTTGCCATGCTTCAGTCTGCATGGCTCAGAGACTGGAAGGCTTTGCTTGGCAGCCAGCCGACCCTCAATGTTAATCTGTAAGATTCGGGGTGCGGTCCCGATAGCATGAAAGTCATAGGATTGCATGATGTCTGGGTGGTCAGTGGCAATGACTCTGAGATTCCTTTGAAAGTCTGCAGAATTCAGTTTGCTAGGAGGACCATTAGTTTCCCTGATATGGACCAGGTACTGACTGTTGGTGTGAAATGAATGCTGATCCACTGCCAACCAAATGGACTGTAAGAATGCACATGGTTGCTGAGGATGCTAGTGTATGGCTCAATGGTTGCATGCATGCTGACTGACTGAGGGACTGGAAGCTGAGTCTCTCAGCTGCCTGCACTCCGGTACAGCTGATAGAGCCAATCTCACTTTTACTTTCTGGCCAAATGAACACTTAAGTACTTAATACAAAGAGGGAAAGCTGCAACAGGAGAGACTGAGAACAACCCCTTCCTCCATCTCAGAGTGAATGCGAATCTAGTGCTTAGAGCACTCAGCTGGGAGGTGGGAGATTTGCATTCAAATTTTTGCATCAGGCTGAGTGAAAGAAATTTATATCTGCATCTCCTACTTCTCAGGCATATGCTCAAGCAGCCGGGCCGTAAGGGTCCTCCTGGTTGTGTTTCGTGCAAAGGCCCATTCGTTGGGCTGCTCTGAAAACACTACAGGACCAGGCCCTGCAGACAGGCAGAGAGCACCTCGCTGGAGAATCCCACCTGGGCTTACTTGTCAAGCTGCTTGTCGATGTCAGGGCTTGGGTGGTTGTAGAGATGCTTCTGACAGACATTTAGGCATCTAAGAGGACTTTATAAGCAGAAAGGTATGCACCTAGGGAATGTAACTGTCACAAGGCAGTCAGGTTGAGGGCCTCTGGCCCAGCAGGGATGGGGAAGGAGTGGGACTAGGGCTGGGGGAGAGGCAGGTGCTGCACAGCCAGTGGTGTACAGGACTGAACCACGAGTGGCTCTTCTAGGGGGCATGGCTCCTGCTGCTACCTGCACCCCAGGAGGCATGGGGGGGGCGCATGCTCCCAGATGTGTGCGGGGCAGGCCAAGCTGCTGCTGCAGGCTGGGACTGGGGCCGCACCAGCGGGTGGGCAGGCTGGGAAGAGCCCAGTGCAGCTTCCACCCTAGCCTGCAGTGGCACTGTGCCCTGCCCTGCGCAGATCTAGGGACATGCATCCCCCATGCCTCCTGGGACGCGTGCAGGGGTGGCAGCTGCCACCCCCTCCCCCTGGAGAACAATGACAACTTGGGGCGGAGTGGGCGTGGGGGCTCCATCCCCTCTGGCCCATTGGCATAGCCAAGGCTGGCCCCCGTTCCAGGCCCCCCAGATGGTGTGGGGCTGGGGCCAGTGTGGGGATGCAGCAGGGGCTGGTGCAGGGTTGGGGGTGCCAGTGCTGGGCAAGAACCCTGAGCATGGGGGAAGGGGCGGCTGCATGGGCACAGCAGGCCCCACCCCCGGTCCTGGCTCCGCTCCTCTCCCCACCAATCCTTGCCCAGTCCCAGGCCCAATCCATCCCCACCCGTGGCCCTTCCCCCACAGACTTTCCTGCCTGAGGGGGTGTGCACGCACATGCTCAATGCCCCCCCGCCAAATTTTTTCCCCCTCCGCCTATGCTTACATGTTAGGATAGGGCATGGGACCTGACCGTATGCCAGCCACAGACTGTTCAGAGGAAGCCTGAACAACTTGATGGCATTTGTGCTCAGGTATAGTTGTTTTTTTGGTGTTATTTTTTTTAGGTCAGGCACAACATGAATGCTGATCTGCTAAAACTCATTAGTCTTGAGGTGGTACTACCAGCACCTGTTATCTTGTGAGCGGCACCCTAACACCAAATGCATCTAGGAAGCATCATGAGCAAATATAGTGAGGAGCAATCACCTCAGATGTCTTGTTATGTGTGTGTCCCTGGCCTTGTATGCCTCTGGGGTAGTCCAAAAAGCGTTATATTTGGGCAAAGGACAAGGACTCAGACAGCACATACAAGGACAAGGTTGAACATTAAAGTTAACAAGGATGACGTTGCTTTTATTTAAAATCTCTGTTAAATACTTTCTTAGTCATATCAAAGGAGACCAGTTTGAGCTCTGACAATTGCCAAGTTATATTATTGCTGACAACTTTGTATTTCAAGATAAGTATGAACAGGAATTCTTTGTAAGAATCAATAATCTAGGAAGGTCATAATGTGAAGCCTGAAACTAGAAAATAAACAAGTCCTGAAAATGTATTTGGAAGGGAAATGCTCTATTCTTCACATAGCAGTCAGCCTGCCAGCAACAACTCATGGAAAGCTGTGGGAATTAGTGGTATAGAATACCTGCTGACAGAGTGAATGCAGGCTAAGGAAGCCACATGCTATGAATCTGAGACTGATTTTTTTCCCCATTCTTAAGTCATGCTGGATCAATAGAGGTGAATTATTTCAGCATTTGCTAATGATAGACCTTGCTAATGATACACATTTAAAGTCACAGTCATTTAAAGAAGCTTAAACATGTACTGGAAATAACAATAAATAAAAAAGCTGTCCAAAAGTCAAACAGACTTAGTAATATTAAATTTTGGTTTAATTGTACTATTGTCCTCTCATGTCAGTAGAGCTCAGAAAACAATATGAATTGTGAACTGGAAAGAGTCTGAGGAGATGAGAATGGGGGCAGGGAGGGTACCATTTTACATACTGACCATGTCAGACCAACCTGATTGCCTTTTATGATCAGGTCACAAAGGCAATGGATGCAGGTGTTGCTGTGGATGTAGTCTTTCTGGACTTCAGCAAGGCCTTTGACACCGTCTCCCACCCCATCCTCATTAAAAAACTAGGCGACTGTGGCATTGATGCCT
>NW_017728931.1:122241726-122256929 GCF_001723895.1 Crocodylus porosus
TACTTGGCTGGACTCATTTGAGTCCAGTTTTTTCTCCCGCCCAGGCGGGGGGTTGGACTTGAAGATCTACAAGGTCCCTTCCGACCCGACTTCTGTGATTCTATGATTCTGCGATACTGGATCAAATTGTCTCCAGTGAATCAGTATAGAACTGAATGAACTAAAATTACCTTCATTGGAGTTACTGTTTGTTATACTGGATACAACATTTGCTCATTGTTCATAGACCAGAAGCAGTTGTAAATCTAAACAAAAATATCCGGGGAGGGATATACCAATATTTACTGGTAAAGGACACAGCTTCTGAAAAGAACTGCACTACAGTTTTCTGAATTCTACCTTCGGTTGTCAGTCAAAAAAACATTTGGAAAACTGGCTAGCTGTAATAGCACTACCTGGTGAAGCCAAAATTATTCACACTGGATTTACACCACTGTAAGAGGACAGAATGTGAAAGTACCCCTGATTACAAAACTATTGATTAAAGTTTTGGGGTCAAGTTAAAGACAGTAGTGCCTGTTTCTGCAGCCAAGGACAAGATTCCTGTTCACTTAAATGGTGCAGAATCAGACTGGGAGTGAACAAGGTTAATGTCCATGCCTTCGTCCTTTAATGTTCTGCTATCCATTTCTGGTCAATAGAAGCAAACCCTTAGAAAAATCAGCTTGAGGGGGCTTACCCTCTAGTCACAGTTTTTTGGATGGAGGGCAAAAGGAAAACAAACAAAAGCAGGTGCAGGTGGGATTAACACATTACATGGACTATTGGAAGCAGAGAGCTGTATGTCCAGCTCTGTTAGTGAGTACATATTTGATTTTCTGTGATTCTGTGCTGTGCTTTTGCCCCTTGCATATATTTTCTCATTTTATATATTGAACAATTCCCTTGTAATGTAATTGTCATTTAATGAATTTGCAGATTAGACACATTCTACCAACAGCAAGCCTGTCAGACTGAATATCTTCCCTACCTATTAACATGATCTCTCTTGGTTAACCTTATCAGAGGACTTTCATTCTCTTATAATCTTTGTTTTAGGAAGAGGGAAACCTTCTGGCATTATATTGCTCAGACAGTTTATACTTATACCATTCTGGATAATGAAAGATTAAATAGAAAGGGTCTGAACAAAATACATGTTCTAATGAGATACCTAGTTTATGAGCATAGATTTTAAGGTTGTGAGGGACCATGATGATCTTGGTCTGATCTTCTGTATAACGCACAGAGTTTAGAATCTTCCTTGGCAATTTCTGTAGCAGCTCAAATGGAATTTTTGGTCTTACTCTTAAACCATGTTCCACTGATTTAAGTAGACAAGAAAAATTCTAGAAAAATCTACATTGTGATTTAAAATTTTAAGTGATGGCTGCAAGAAAGAAACTGGCCTGAAACACCTCTCACTCATTTAACTCACCTGACTTCAGGGGACTTAATCTTGCTTTATTATATTAAATAAGAAGAGAATCAGGCCCATGAACACAGAAGAGTGGGAGGAAGGGTCCTATCAGAAAATTTAGATCGGGGCGGGCAATTATTTTGGGCAGAGGGCCGCTTACTGAGTTTTGGCAAGCCCTCGAGGGCCGCATGACAGGCAGCCCAGGGTAGATAAATATTAATTTTCTAAATTTTTAGGGGCCCCACGGGGCCTGGAATGGCCTGGAAGGCTGCATCTGGCCCCCAGGCTGCATTTTGCTCACCCCTGATCTAGATGATAGCTTGTGAAGAAGTAAGTGCGGGCGAGACGGGGAGCAACGGAGAGCGCCGCTTCTGGAGCTGTTGCCTTTTTAAGATCGAAGCTCTGACAGAGCAGCAGAGCGTGGGGACAGGAGGTCAGGAAGACCAAGGAGAAAGGAGAGAAGAGTCCATGGAAAAGTGGGGAACATTGAGGGATCCTTCAGCTGAGCTGTGAGAAAGCAAGTTGGGTTTATCTGATTCTTGAAGGAAACGAGGGGGCGGATTCCCCCTCGAGAAAGGCTCCAAGCAGTGCGAGAACGTTGCAGTTGCAACAGTAAAGAAAAAGAAGAGGAAGAAAAAAATACTTGGCTTTGAAACTGCAATGAAAAAAAAGAAAAGGATTTTTTATTTAAACTGTATATTAAAAGACTGGTTTACATGTAAAAGAGAAGTCTGGTGGATGACTCCTCCATTAGTATAAATAAATGGATTTATGTAGAGAGAACTGAAGAGATAAGATCCCTCTTAAACTTAGGAGACTTTGAACCAAAGAAAAGAAAAGAACTAAGAATTCTAAGATTGAGATCGTTCATTAATACTAAATTCATTTAATTTATGCTTTATCTGTTAACAAGTAACATAATCTTGTGTTAAGAGTTACATAGTTAAAATTTTAAGAGATAATTGAAAAGTATGCAATAAATATCTTTTATCTGACTGTGTGTAGAATTTGAACAAAAATGTAAAAGGAAAATAAAGGAAAGCAATTGATGTTGACCAAATGGTGCCTGAATATCTGACTTCAAGTTCTGTTGTCTATGTGAGCAAGTAGATTGAATGACCCACATATGAGAGCCAGTAAAAGACTGTGGTAAAAGACAATTAAAGGGAAATAATCCTCCCAACTAATAACATCTAAAATGAATATTAATAATAATAACATCAAAGACATGGGAGACGAGAAAGTTGGGTCATACTGCCAGTACATAAAATAAAGGCAAGCGCAGGAAAAGGTATCATAAGCAAATCACCACATAGCTGTATTGTCAGAGCAGTATTGCAAAGACAAAATAAAATTCTGTTAAAGGAACAATTAATATAGGCTGGAAATTTGACATGCTTAAAGACATAATTAAGACATATATATGAAAGCTGATATGTACTGATCCTCAATATTTTGGTTTTTGAATGCAAATAATAACTAAAATTTGCCAAAGACTTCATTACCTTGCTCTGCAAGTAGTATTGATACTGAGGCAAGGTACACATTGAAGTAAGTAAGAGTGGCAGGATTTTGTCTTCTAAATCCAGTGTTTTCTGCTCTTTCTAGACCCCAGAATAAAAAAACCCCCAACCAACCAGAATCTCTATTCCCAGAGTGGAGCTGGCATCATCACAAAGCTGTAGAACACAGATAAGCAAATGAAGCAGAACCATGCAGTATTTTTATTCCATGAGAAATACAGGAAAGAAAAATCAAATGTTTTCCACAGTCAAAGGCAGGAGGAAGACAAAAAAAAATCTTAAATGCTTAAAAATAAACAAGGAGTGGCAAGAGGAAATTTTAAAGCCAAAATGAAAACTCTGGCAGAATTACCATGTTTTCACTGTCAAAGTGGTTACTTAACACAGGAATAAATGTTTGAAAAAGAAATCTAACATAAACTGGTCAGTTGATTCATCTTAGGTGTTATGTAGTGTAGGAAGAAAGCACTGGATGCTTCAATCCTGTGTTGTCTTACCCCAAGGCTACTAGGTCTGTTACCATAACTGAGATCTTTAGTTCCTTATAGATCAAGGACATGGCTGATGGCAGCCATTCACACCTTCCAGAATGACACTGTTATGTAATGGACATGTGCCTAAAAGCTTGTAAAGAACAATTTTTCCAACTATTTAGTTGGTCTAATAAAAGATACCACGTTTACCCAAAGAACCTTGTCTGCCACTGTTATGTAATGAACTGTAGTTGTCAACCTGGGGATTTACTCAAAAGGCTGCATGACATACAACAGGGGGACCCAGGGGACTTGCCATGATTAACTCCTTAGGATACAATTCATTTGCAGCAAGCACTGCAGTAGAGAAGTGGAGCCCAACCTTCCAGCTTCTGCAGGCTGGATAAATGGAGTGGGATTTGTACAGACCCAGCCCAACCTGCACACCTGGATCCAGCCACAAAGTGATCCTTCACACTAGCCTGACCACATGCCAGTAAGATCTAGTGTGCAGGGCCACATTATCTGGCTTGCTGGGCTCCCCATGGATCTTGAAATTTGACAGCAGAGGAGTGGCAATTAACACTGCCACCACTCTCCCACTGCCAAATTTTCCAACCTGTGGAGAGCCTCATGGGCTGGATGGGCATGGCTCTGTGAGCCAGATTTGGCCTGCAGGCAGGAGGCTGAGCACCACTACTGTAGGGGAAGATTGTTGTGTGTTTTTCTGTTTGCTGCTGAAACACAAGGGAGTATTTAATCATTAACTACTGTAATGATTGTACCCATGACATATGCTTTGTTTTCAGTTTCCCTCCACCTCCATTCTCCTAACTGGTTTGATCCTGCACAACAGGATGTGGGTGACCTATGCAAAGACCTATGCTGTGCATCTGATGAAATTATACATCTCTGATTTAGTTAGTCTATAAGGTGCATTTCTACCTTGCCTTCTTCCTGACTTCAGACTAACAGGGCTAACTCTCTATACAGAGTGATCAATGAGGGAGAGGGAGGGTAAGAGAACAAAGCACCACCCTAAAGACCATGTTACTGTGATATAGAAAGCTAGACACTCTTGCCTAGATTGGGAGAAAGGTCTACGGAGGGAGCATGTAGGCAAGTATTTAATTAACATAAGACGAATTGTGCTGAAGCTATTGTCTTTGGTCAGAAACACTTGCTGTCTACTCATTACTTCTGTTTCATGGCCCCATGCACTATGAGGTTAAGTAAGAGGGTTGAGGTACCTGGCTGTGGTTCCAGAAAAGTGAGTTTGAACCTACTCTGAATTAATGCCAAAGGCTGCTCTTTATCAATCCAGATGTAATTGTATATCTATTTATTTGGAGTGGGGAGTCAGGAGTTCCCAGGCATGGCATAAACATATGACTATCCTGCATGCCACTGGCTGTAGAAACCAGCAGACCTTACTCAGTGCAGCCTGATAAGTCACTAGGTTCAGGCAACCTAGAAGTTTTGTTCTGGAAACTGGGAACCTTGTAGAACCTGGTCTTAAAAAGATAGCAGCAGAGGAGGTACTGTTGTGCCCACCTTTTCGACAGAGGCTTCTCAGAGTTGGTTTTACTTCCCTGTTATGAAGCAGGGATAGTTCGTTCTTTACTATTCCTTACCACTGCCAAAATTGCCTTAAAGTTTATCTTGTGTTGTATCGGTTTTACCTCTGTACTCTTGGAGGTCAGCTTCTACTGCACTTGTCATGTATAGAGTCACACGCTGCAAGATAGCATCACTTTTATTTAATCACCATTGCCGTGTACCAAGGATATGCTAAAAATGCATTAAAGATTGTGCTGCTATAACACAATCTCTTCCACCAATGAAACAAGACTATCTCTGGGATGGAAACAAGGTTGTAACCCTGTGCTACTACAACAGTATTTTATTTTAGGATTGAACTTGGAGACTAGCTTAGTTAATTGAAGTGACAGGTGAAGATGAAATAAATAGAATGTAATTAGCCATCTCCCTGTCACTGGGTTACTACAAATACACTATGGTATCCTTCAGAATGAAAGTTTCTATGGAAATACAGCAGGCTATTATAGCATAAGTGGGCAGTACATTATAGCATTACATCTCACCCATAAGAAGGTGCCTCCAGCAGCACAGCTCTTCCACTGTGAAGTGGTGGCAGTGATTCATCATGCAGTGAAGGAAAGAATGTACATTTTGTGAGCATGCAGCTTTTACTCAGAGGTCTCCCATCCAACAGGGATTGGCTTATCTTATGAAAGCTGATCAACTCACGGAGCCCACAGTGGCAGGACCTCAGGCAAATTTCACACATGCTGAGAATAGCACAGAACTGGAAGCAAGCTTAATAAGACCTCTGATGAAAGTTGCTGCGTAACTATGCCACTAATTGTCAAGTTCTATTAAGTAAATAAAGGTTCATTGTTTGGTAAGTCCCAGCCTTACTGGTACAGAAATTTGAAATCATTCATCTTATCAGAAATGAAAAGCATCAGGCATTTCAAAGGAGGCAATGTTTGCTGTTTGCTGATGATTTGTTACATGTAGAAGCTTTCAGAAATACTGCAGGACAGGTCTGGTAACATTCAGCTAATCTGCAATTCTAAGGCTGATGAAGGAATTTTGTTTTAAAGTGTGTAGTGGTGCAATGAACCGCAGGGCTTGAATCTTTCTGTAGGAAGTGAGCTGTAGGAAAAGATCACCATAGTATGTGCGCATGAGACCAAGGGTATTTAAAGCCCCTGCAGGCACTGCAGGTCTTAATTGGAATCCACACTTCTGGAGCAGTGAATAAATTTGACAGAATAATCTAAGGAGCAGATCCTTTCCTCCTGGTACAGCATCAATCTTATCACCGCCCTGATTATACTCTTGTTATCTATAGACAAATTACTTCCTACCTGTTCATTTTGTCTCAGGCTTATCTGACTTAAGGAATCTCAACCTAACATATGTCCTGCTTAGTTTTCTAAGGGTCTTGTTACAAGTTGCACTTTGATCTGCTCAAATATTGATCAGTGCTTGGAGCAATCACACCTTAAGATTAAAAACCTTCTTTGAGCATCCCCCTATGTGCACAACTGTGACTTGCCACAAGAGGGCTGGTGAGCGGGAGCCGGCAGTGCTTCTATCCCTGCTCTAGGCAGGAGTGTGTGAGAGATGGGCATGAGGGGGCCAGGAACATGAAGCTGGGAAGTGGAGAGTTACTATGGCAAGGGTGGGTAATGAAATGGGAGGTAGAAAGGAAATGGGGTGGGGGAAGGGTGGTGAAATGAGATCAGCCAGCTACTGAAAGATAAAAGAAGTAAAAACAAATTTGAAAGGGAATATAAAGGAAGTAAATGAAAGGTCTCATGCTTTAGTAAATTGGGATTGGAGTATGGGGAGTGCTGGTCTTACTTCCTGGTATCACTGGGGAGATGGAGGCAGTGACAGAAAGTGCTTTTGGGGGAGCTACTGCCCCTGTCATGTGAAGAAAGTTCCCTCCCCCCCTCCAAGTCCTGGACCTCTCCATGCCCTGTGAGCTGGCTACCTGGCATATGCTCTGCAGACTGTTTGTATGAAGTTGCACCCTTGGGCAGGTGGGAGGGGGAGCTGGCTTGGTGCCAGAACTGCCCCCTGGGCAATAGAGTTCAGAGGTGGAAAGTTTGTCCACACAGAACAGGACAGTTGGGGAGGGGACACTGCATCCTGGGATGCTGGAGGACTTCACCTTGGGTAGCTTATCTGTGGGGAGTGGCCACACAGTCATGGAACACCAGCTGGGAGCTAGGTAACATGGATCAGAAGTAAACCTGCCCTGGTGTGGTGTAACTATAAGCTACCCAAATTGTGCTTAAAACTAGCTTCAGGTGTTACTGTGTGGACTATCCAGGGGTTAAGAGCTCCAGGAGCTGCCTAAAATTAATGTGCAACAAGGCCATATGCCTCATGGTATTTTGTACCCCCAATGGACCACAAACCAGTTAAAAACCTGGCTTAAAAGGCCAGTGGAAGATTCCCCTTGCATCTGGAATTTCTGTGATGGTACATGCCACAAACCTAGAGCAAAGGAGGTCATCCCAGTGCTCTCTGTCTGCTAGAACAAGGACACAGTAAGTGTAATGTATAGGGAGCTGTCTGGTGCCTGCAGCTGAAAACTATCTTTGCACCCTTGTCCTGGTGCACAAAAGGACCCACCCCAGGAAACAGGCCCATACTTAGACTATTTTAGTTTTCTTAACAAAAAAGTTTGACATCCAGGTGTTTAAATGAGCCCTTTGTTCTTCTGAATAAGAAGACGTGAAATATTCAGCTTGTGAGTCTGTTAGATGAAATTCCTGTTTTGCATAGATATAATTGGAAATCATGGCTCCTGACATGACCATGCAGAAATGCAAGCAAGTATGCAGAAATGCAAGTGTATGTTCATGTTTTCCTTTACAACAGCTGAACACACATGAGTATTTAGACACCTAAATATACATTTCCATATACAAGTGCCTGCATACAAAAAAGCAGTCCAAGTTTCACTTGTGAGTCTCCAGCCACTTTTCTTCATAATGAAGCTGTAGAGATTACAGTTTATTTTGAAAAGGAGTAGTCTGTGCCAAGGCAGGGCACAAACAGTATCTTTTCATGTATGCATTATTTGTATGCAAATGTAGCAGGCTTACCTTTTTGGAGTTTGGGTTGAGCCCCAGGATGGAGGGTCTGCTGTTTGATTGGTGGAGCCTGCCCACCAACCCAGAGGCAGAAAAAGGGAAGCAATGCCCTGCCCTTTTCTGAAGAGAGGGGACAAGGAGCAGCTGAATCTGACTTGGAACTGAACCAGGCAGGTCCAGAGACCTTCAGGGGTGGAGCCCCTGAAAAGTATAAAAGGGGAGCTTGCTCAACAGGCTGAGCAGAAGCAGTGGGGGACTCAAGAAGAGCGGAGCCAAGAAAGGCTGGGGAACTCCCCCAGTGAGCAATACGCCTAAGGCTCTTGTAGCTGCCACTGGAGGAGCAGCCTTGGGAGTGGTGCAAGACTGCTCGAGCTGTTGATGATGCACAGGGACAATTCAGGGAGACCTGGCCCTAGGAACAGTGTGAGACTGCTCAGGCCCATCACGGTGCACGGTTCAGTGCACGGAGCCCAGGCTTTGGGAGCCGCAAGTGGTGGCTTGAGCCTGCAACCCTGGCAGGGCTATCAGGCCACATAGTGCACTGAGCAGCACATGGGGCAAGGGCATTGGGGGCCGCAGTAAGTCAGCTCAGGCCCCATCTCCCAGCAAGCAGCCAGGTTCCACAGTGCACAGGGCAGCGCACAGGCAAGAGCCTTGGGAGCCAGGGAGCCGCAGAGGCTGCTTGGGTTAGCCACCTGGCATGAGGATAGATGGATGGAGCCTGAAGGGCCCGGCCTGTGCTAAAAGAGCCCTTGGTGCTGAAATCAGGGCATGGGGAAATAGTAGTGCTGCAGCATGAGGCCCAGCACCCAGAAGCCAGCAGCGGTGGTACAGCAGCTGACAGGAGCTGAGCCCTCAGTGCCCAGAGTAGGGCACAGGGTGGGGAGGAGCCCAGTGCTGTGGGAGAGGCCTGGAGAGGAGTTCCAGCAAAGGAGACCCCATCCAGCTGTGCGCTGACCACTGTCACCTGAGGAAGCGTGAGTCATTGGGTCTTTGGGTCCCACAGGGGAAAGACATTTGGGGCAGGCAACCCCTGCCTAGTTAAGTCCCTAAGGGGAGGGGCCCCTGATGCTTCCTGGACACCTCCCCCCCCACTAAGGGACCCCAGTGGAAGGAGGACTATCTCTTGCCATGGGTCAGGGACGATATTAAGGAATAGATGATATTAAGATTGTTCATGTTTGCGCCTTATATTTTGTAATTGAAATGTTATATTGTGTTGCTGCTGCTGAAATTGTTTTATTGTGATGGGTAAATAGTGTTATTTAGGTTTTGACCTTGGTTATTGGTTAATGTTCACTGAGTTAATAAATATATGTATATGATAGCTAGTTTTATGTTTATATATATTATAACTCAATAAATTGTATATAATTAAGAACTTTGGGCTTGGGCTAACTCTGTAGAGGAAAGAGGGGTCTGCTCAGAATTCTGGCATCCCTCTCACAGCATTCCCTCCCGCCTACCCATCCAATCTGATTGAGAATAGGGCACACCCTTGGGTGTACCCAGGTTACACAGACTTAATTCCAGGCTTTGACTGATTCCCAGTGGTAGCTTTAGCAGACACAGCCAGATTTACAAGGTTCAGTATGGGCAGTTAGTGTAAACACATGTGTGTGTGGTTGGCTAAGTGGATGCACAAATCCAGTGTGGGTTCTCTATGAAGGTAACTGCAAACATGCACTATTAGCTAGGCACATGCAAGTACTCAATTAGTTGCTGTACACCAGATACCCTCAGGCATCAGATAGGCACACACAAATGCATGGCCGTGATTGCATGTACCACACTGAAAATTTGTTCTTTTAAAATGTTCCAGGATCATATGGATGCAACTGTTATTTCTTAGAATGACTCAAAATAGAAAGAGGATAAAAAAACCTATGAAGCAAGTTTGGTTTGTTCATTGTACTCGAGTCTCTTCCCTACTCTGGCCCTAATAGTCAATCTCAGAAACCTTTCAAAACAATTCAAATGTGAAATGTGAGCAGATAAAATATTACATCCAGGATAATATAAAGCAGAACTAAAAACCAATGACAAAACATTTCACAGTTCGTCAATAGACAAAGAGTGTACAAATTAATTTAAATTCTATTGTTTTGGTAGAAACTTAAGAGCTTCATCCACAAAGGAGGCTTAGGAGTCACGCTGATGAGGCACGAGCATCTAGTCTAGGGACAGACATTACACATAAACTTGTTTAAGTGATCAGAAACTGCTTTAAACCTGTAACAGAACAGATGTTCAGTGCATATAAACCAGTTTGAAAATGGCTGGAACTGGTTTGATATACATCTGGTTGAATGTAGTATCAGAATTAACTGATTTGGGTGAAACTGATCTGGTTTGTGCAATGTCTGTCCCAGACCTCTTGCTGCCTTAAGTTAAATCACAGTTCCCCAGCATCCTGGCATGCTCTCTGGGCTGGGCGGGGCTCCCTGCTCCACAGCAGAGCTGCACCCTCCCTTCTGTTCCCTGGCTAGAACTCTAGTAGGCACAGCAGGGACAGTAGGCACAGCAGGGTCTGCTGGCTTCCCCATGCCCCCTTCCCCCACTCTCAGCACTCGCTGCTTAAGCAGAGATCCCTTCCTCCTGTCTCCCACAGCACAGACCATAGCCAGCATGTAGTATGCTAGCTAATGCTGTGTAAGGCTCTGCAAGACTGAAAACTCAATAGGGTCTGCCTGGCTTCCCCCTGCCCTACTCCCCACCCCAGCGCTCAAGCAGGAAATTCCCCCTCCACTCCCATCTCCCACTGCAGGGACCCCAGATCCAGGGACCCTAGGCATGTGGTATGCTAGCTAATGCCAAGAGGTATCTGTGTGTGTCTCTCCAATTTCACTGGGATAGGCAGACAGAACAGTGGCTGCTTAGGGCTTTTGGAGCTAATCAACAGGTCAGCCAGTAAGCTGTTTAAGAAGTGTGAAGAAAAAGGCTATTGTTTTGCTAACTGGGTGATAAAGACTGTTATCAGCTCTTCCCCCTGGCTGGCTTGCTTGCCTGTCAGTTTGCTGTAGACATTATGATGAAGCAGGGAGGGAGATTGAAAAGCACCATATCATCAACAGATGCATGCACTGCACACCCCCCTTGCCTCATGCTAGCTTGGGGCTGGGGGCTGGCAACACTCCAGCCCTTTGGGCAGCCAGCAGGGAAAAGCCTGGGACCATGCAGGCAGACCCCCCTAATCAGAGTGTCCTGCTGGGGCCTGGTCACACCCCACTCAGCTCAGCACTATGGAGGGAAAGGGAGGGCTGCTCTAGTGTCCCCCCACCAACTTCTAGCCTGAGCCACTGTAGGCTTGTGCCTGAATTTCCTCAGTCTAGAAAGAATGTCTGTCCAGTTTCAAACCAGTTCAGCCTAGCCAGGTTAGATTAACCTGTGTAAGATTTAATCAATTCAAGCTAAGGCTTGTTGAATGTCTGTCCCTAGCCCTAGACAACATACACAATGCCAGGCAGGAGTTAGGTGCTAAGGATGGGATCCATGAAACCCAGCCTCCTAAGCAAACATCCACCTTGATTAGCCAATATGAAATACTGGGCCTCTCTCTTGGGCTTCTTGCATGCTCATATGAAAATTTCCCAGAAGACAAAGGAGAGTAGGTTTTACTGTTCGCTGTCAGCTTCTCCTTGGCAAGTGCCCATGGACACACTTTTACCCCACAGTAAATGAAAGCAAATCCCTGGTAGTTTAGTTGTCATTCCATTTCGATTGTTCCACTTCTTCCTATATAATATAGTGACCCTTCTCTGTTTTGACAAAACTTCCCAGTTTTGTTTCGTTAGTAAATTTCATTAGCACACTCCTACCTGCTAGCCTGAGTTCATTAATGAAGATATTAAACAAGACCATTCCCAAGACTATCCTTGCAATACTAGTAATCTCCTCCAGCCCAATTCTTCCCTTTTCAACTGTATCCATTGTCATCTCCCCTTTAGCTGCTCCATACAATTCTGGTACTGAACTCCATCTTTACCAGCCTAACTAATAATTTCCTATGTGGCAGTGTATCATTCACTTTACTGAAGCCCTGATAGATTAGATTTACTGCATTTCCTGTATCTAGATTATCAGATAGCAAAGAGAGGTATCAGATTAATTTAACATAATCTTCAGTAAACCCTTGTGCAATTTGTTTTCAGTTTTTCATTTACTTCCATGTTTTGATTATTCTTTCCTTAAACATTTGTTCTAAAGCTTTGTATGCTATTGAAGTCAGACTACAGACTTGTATTTGCCTAAATCACATTTCTCATTGTTAAATAGAGTTGCTACATTTGCTTTTCTCTATTTGTTACTTGACTTGCACCCTCATGTGATAATTCTTCCAATATTCTGGCAGAGATTATATAGGCCCTGTCCTCAACCTACATCTTAAATCCCCCAGAGAATGCCTTGAGCTCTTTTTTTGGCTTTCACCTTGGCTGTAGTACTTTTCAGTTCCATACCCACATTTTCTATCCTGCCTATGCCCTTGTGCTAAACTTCCTGGTCCTTATTGAAAACCCAGAACAAGTACCATATTGATTCAATTTTAAGATGACCCTTTTCCCTAAAAAAGAAGAAATAAAATCACAGTTGACTTATATGCAAGGTCAGTCTGTAACTGGAACAATATGATACCGTGTAGATGATTCTGTGCAAGGTGGCCCTTAAGGATGCTACACAGGGTAATCTGTTCCACTGCTACTGTGTGGAAAATCAATATGGTGAGCCTTGAGCAAAGTGATCTCTGGTATAAAGATTTATATTTCAGTAATTTTTGTGCATTTAATCCTTTGGGTCCTTTCCTTGTTTATTTGATTCTCCTGTGGGATTTTGTGAAGATAATAACAATTTGAGGATGTTATCTGTGTTTAATTATATGTATTAGGGGAAAAAGGAACTTGAAAATGTGGGGTTGACTTACATGCACGGTCAACTGCTAATCAGAACAATATAGTATTTGTTTATCTCTGGGGCTATATCTACATTATCTTTAATTTCTATCGTCAGTGAATAGCCTTCCTTCTTATTTCCTTGTTCATTTTTATTTACATAGCCAAATAACCTTTTAATACTTGTTTTAATTTCCTTTGCAAGTTTAATTCATCTTGATTGTGGGAATTCTCACTATATTGTTGCATTTCCTGACCTCCCAGATCAGGCTTTCTTTGCTGATCTGTTCCTTTTCCAAATCCTCACAAGCTCTCTACTTACTCCCAGTGCATTCTTGGTGGCAGTTATGTGTCTGGTTAATTCTGCAGTCTTTCCTTACACTTGTGTTCCCATTGACTGGAAAAGTTTCCACTAAAAGAAAACCTAAGTGTCCTTCATATTCCTTGATATACACTCACTCCTGTTAAAACTGTACCATGCTGCATGAAAAAATTAAATTGGACTAATTAAGAGTCACAGGAATCCAGTACTAATCAATTACACCATATTTTCTTGCATACCATGTGCAAGAATATGCACCAATACTAATACCATACTGCTAGCATCTCTCATAAGATTTGTGTCCTTGCTGGAACCAAGTCATGTGCCCCCATGTAAAACATGCATCTTGATTTTGGAAGGCAGGATGTAGATTTTTTTTTTTCAGAGTCATGGTTGACTGCATGACAGAGTGAATCTTCCTGGAAATGCAGGTGTTCAAATGTGGCGTCCCATGAAACAGGCTGGGGGAGGCAGCAATAACTTCCTGGCATGGCAGGACAGCAGTGAGGCTAGGTCTTGAACCCTTGTAAAGGCAGTAGCAAGACTGTTACTTCTCTACTGTAAAGTTATATATATACGCCCCGGTAAATAATAAGTGTCTTTTCCTACCACAAGCCTCATCAACAGACTGCATGCAGCAGCTCATTGTCAGCCAGCTCAATGGCTCTTCAGCCAAAAGCTACTGCCTTACCAGTGTCTGTGAGAGGATTAACACTGGTCTCTGCCTCTGCTTTTTGCAGCTCCAGGGAAAAGCAGCAGCCATCTGGGCAGCCATTTTAGCACAGTGTCTATGTGCTCAATTCTACCCTGCTTCTATTCCAGTGAAGAAAAATCAGCTTTACCACCTAAGATACCCACCCCAATTTTAGAGGGCTGATTTTGGGAGAAAAGGTGCATGTGATATTCAAGTAAATGTGGTACTTAATAAATGATTAATTGGTAGAGAAAGAATGACTCTAACAATTATTAAGTAGAACAGTCATCTGGAATGGGATGACCTGGGCTCTGATCCCTGCTCCAATAAATTGCCCTCCTATCTCCCAGCAGATTGCTCTGACCTTTAGGATAAAGAAACTTTTCCTCCCTCTCCCCTGGTGAACATTGAATTATTCCATGCATTGAATTAAACCATGGTGGTTTAAACCCCATCAGGTAGAGCAGGGCATAGAACAGGCTTCTTATCTCCTCAGTGGATGTTCTGGTCACTGAACTATTGAATAACATGGTTTTGGCAGCACTACCGCCAGCACCAGTGGTATATTTGGGGTGGGGAGGGCAACTGGATAGGTGTGAATATCATAGAGTACCATTAGGAAGTGCTGGGCTGGCATGATGAACCAGATGGGCATAACACTATCTAACACAATGCTGACCAGTTAGAATTCAGATACTGGCTCTAAGTGGTTCATGTACTAACACATACCCTCCAGGCAAGATGTACAGAGGAACACCTAGTTTACAAAGCTCAGATGTGAGATAGTTGCCTCATGTCCCAGTGCTATCACGAATGAAGTGCCTCTGGGCATGCCCAGGAGCAGATCTTTAGAAAACCAATGTCAGAAACTTAGACACCAGGGAACTCTAATGTTGGAAGGATAGGTACCTTTGAACTTTTGGGGAGCATTCAGATGAGTGAGCACATGCCTCTTGCCCCATCTCAAACCCCTTTGAGGCGGGGCAAGAGGCCCATGTAGAAATGAAAAAATGTTCCCTACACTGCAAGTGTGCAGCACGGGATATCCAGGGGTCTAAAAAAAATGCTCTGCAGAAGAGCAGAGCAAGGCACGGTCTCAGACTGTGCCAGGGAGTCAGTCCTCCAAAAGAGACGTTCTGGTGTTAGCCAGAGCATCTTTTTCATTCTCCTGCTGCCTCCGGCCTCCGGTGCTGTTCAAGTTAAGTGGCAGGGGGGTTCATGAGTGTGGGTGGGTGATGGGTGGCAGGGGGATGTGGGGGGATTGTG
>NW_017728931.1:122257029-122261647 GCF_001723895.1 Crocodylus porosus
CAGCCCCAGCAGGGAGTCAGTTCTCCAGAAGAGACACTTTGGTTTTGGCCAAAGTGTCTCTTTGGTGCTCCTGCTGCCCCAGCCTCTGGCACTGCGGCCCTCAGTGCTGTCCAAGGTACGTTGCGGGGTTCGTTGGTGCGAAAGGGATGTTGGGGAGGTGGTGGGGGGATATCCCCAGGGCTGTGGGGTATATGGACCCAGCCCATCCCCATGCAGCTCGCTAGTTGGGCTTTGCACCAGAGCGGGTCGCAGGGCTGCAGGAGGCATGGGTCCTGTGTGTGCCTCCCAGAGCCATGTGACCTGCTCTGGTGCAAAGCTGGACCAGTGAGCCACACAGGGCTGGCCCAGGTCCTGCAGCGTGCCACCTCCCTGCAGGCACAGCAGGGCAGAGGCAAGACCCGGTGTGGTGCATAGGGACCATGTGCCACACCCAGATGGGTCTTGTTGGATTAGTCTGGGCACCCCTTTGCACCGTGCCAGGTCCTGCTGCCATGGACCCTGCCCGGCCAGGTGGCAGAGGGGCCCCAGGACCTGGCTGGGCCAAGCATGTGGTCCCCACGTCCTGCTCCAGGTCCTGTCACCATGGTTCAGCCCTGCCAGGCAGCAGAGAGGCCCCAGGGCTGGCAGGACCTGGCTGGGCCTGGCATGTGGTCCCCATGTGCCACATCAGGTGCTGCCGCCATGACTCAGAGTGCCTCACTCCCACTGCTGCTGCTAAATGTAAGTTATGGGCCCTAGGCGGGAGGGCTGGGTCCCTCCAGGGGGGAGCTGGGACCCTGGGCGGGGTGGGGGCTGTGGCCCTGGGTAGAGGGGACCCTGGGTGGGGGGGCTGGTGCCCTGTGGGGCATAGGGGCTGTGGCCCTCCAGGGGGAAGCTGGGGCCCTGTGGGGGAGAGCATTCCATGTGCTGTGGGGGGGGGCTGCACCCTGTGGGGGCAAGGGGACCCACCCCTCCTCAGCATCCCCTGCACAAGGTCCCCCACACCCACAGTCCCTCCAGCAAGTACCCAACACCGACCCACACACCAACCCACAGACCAATCCACATCACTCCACACACCCACACACCCACCCATCTTCCCCCACAGCCCTTCCCACCCCATTCCTGCAACACCACATCCCCCCATCACATACCCATCATGGCAAAGAAAACCAAAAGTACACATCAACACATATAGGTATTTAGACTTTATTTTATCTTGATGATAGAGACACTGGTAGGCTTTCACGTTGCTTTAACATTGTAAATATACCAATAAAGCATTACCCAACTCATTGCTCTCTCTCTCTCGGTAAGTGTGTGTGTGTGTGTGTGTGTGTGTGTGTGTGTGTGTGTGTGTGTGTGTAGAGTGGTCTTTTGTGTTAATTGTGGAAAAACATGGATTTGGGAGTATTTTTAAAAATGGATTTGGGATGCGGCTGCAGCAGTCCAGCTGGCATAAGGGGTAGTGTCCCCAGATTCCAAATGGCTGGGCCCCAGAAGCTCCTAAAAGAGAGTAGCCCTGAGCTGCTTGCTAGGGCAGCTTTTTATACTTCTGGGGACAGCACAGGTGCTGGCCCCGGGCTCTAGCTCCCCCTGGCTGAAGATCCAGGAGAAGCCAGCCAGGGTTATTTTGCCCCAAGTGGTACAATTTGCTCCACAACAAAGTGCATGTCCAAGCATGTATGCCGAGCCAAAAAGCCCCAGCTCAAATTTGCACTGCTTCTATCTGAGCTGCTGCAAGCGCACATTCTTGTATGTGTGGATGCATTCTTGGACTATTAGGGGTCAGCCAGATAGGGATATAAGCACATATCACAAAACATTTTCTCAAATCTCACATCTGTCTTATAATATTTGACAGGGAAGTGTTAAGAATCCATTTCTGGTACCATAATATTGGGTTACAGGAGGATATTTTAAATTTAACTATAAAATAAATCTAAAGAGTTTTAATAAATTGCTAAGAAAATTTCTATTTCTTTTTTTTTAACACTGATGAGAAGCTAACCATAAGGAAAAACTGTTTCCCAACAGTGAATGCTCCACCGCATTTATCATTAAAAGAAACTGAGAGAAACATTTTTCCTTATAATGTCATTAGGATCCAGGTAGATCTAATTTAAGTAGTGAGCCTGTTTCTAAGATTAAGAGCAGTACAGCTAAATGAATCTTATCTGACAGGCTATTGAGTTATAAAGGCTTTGCATTGGAATTGTTCTCCGGTAGGAAATAAACAAGAAATATTTTTTAATAAGATCAGACAGATAATGGAGAGCTAAGCTATGACAAGATGAAGCTTAGGAACAGATAGTGCTAGATTCTTAGCTGATATAAATGAAACTGCAAAGGAGCTCTGCTGATTTACCCCCGCTGAAGACATACCCCTCAGATAGTATCCCCAGAGCACTGAGAAGACAGCAGGGCTCATCAGAGGAATTAAGTTCATAAACCAAAAAAGGAACACAGACTGTGTGTGGAGGCTTGGAAGTGCTCTAATTAATCCCAGAGATTTATAAATTATTTCCTTGTAATGCTACTATACAATCATAATTTCAAAACCTGGAATGAGAATCCTGGAAGAAACAAAATTAGGGGAGAAATCAAAACCCAAGGACCAAGGTACAACTCTTTACACGTGAGAGGTGACACCAGCTACCCAAATTGGAGATGGGTGTAAAAAAATAGAAAAACTTTTTTTAGTTTTTCCCTTAAAAGTGTTGCTTAAAAAACTAAGGAGATTTTGACACTTCCAAAATGCCTCTTCTGTGATTGTTTTTCACAGTGACAGAGAATTGCTTCTCTTACTGCCCAAACAACACAGCTGAAATTGTTTGTGACAAGTCAGACACAGGTTTACTGTCAGTAGTTATTTCCCAGTTTCTTCTTCTGAGTTGCTGTATGACCTGGAGCAAATTAGGACCCAAGTGCACATCTGAAATGTTGGTTTTAGGAAGTTCTGTGAACAACTGTCTTACCCATAACCAGATGTAATTTGGATTTTCCTGTATTTTGAGGAACAAATCTTGCTCCAAACAGATCCTCTTTTCCTCTTCTCCACTTCCCTAGCGTGTTACTGGCTCCTTTGTTGGTTAGTTCCATAATTTAGATTGTTTCCAGTCCTGTAAAAATTTAATTCTTCTGCCTCCACGCTCCTTGCGAAACACCAAATACATGTGTGAGGGCAGTAAGATCACAGCAGTTAACAGAGATGGGTGTTATGGCTTGGAAAAGATTGGGGGGCTGGATTCTGTCCATCTACTTCAGCAGGTATGGGGACCATAAACATCCCTCAAGGGAATGGGAGAGAATTTCTCTGATGCAGACCCTATCTCCCCTACAGGCTTCTACATGGCCCCTCTGCAAGCCCTGCTATATGGGGGCATGCTGGAGACAGGACAACCATGTTTATCCTCACAGGATTTCTCTCTCTCCCTCATCCTTGTTTGGCTCTTACTGTGCCAGTCCTTGCTGATTAACTAGTGCCAGGGAGACAAATTTTGTTCCTCTTCCTCTCAGGCTGAGGTCTTTATCTTCCATTCAGGGGACTGCCAGCTGCTGAATGACTTGGTTGGCTCCCACATTCCAAATGTAGAATAGCTATTTGAAGTCAGGATGTTTAATGAGATAAAACAATCCTTTTCACCTCCTCTGTAGCTATCTAAATGTTGTCCATCATGAGCCATTTCATTCAAGGATAGATTAAGGCTAAATGTGTTCTAGACAGATAAAAAACACAAGAGACCCTCATCAGTATCAAACAAGTAGGACAGAACTGGGATCAGTCCAGTGACAGCTTAATCTACCACTGTTCTGTCAGAAAACAGTCTGCACTGCTTGCATTTTGATCCAGAATATGGTTTGCCTCTAACATTTGGCCAGGAAATTTGATTATTCCATTCATAGGAGTTCATGCTAATCCCTTAAATGAAACCTACTTCTAGCAAGACTCAAATGCAAGAAAAAATGGAATTGCAAGGCCAGTGGGTCTGTCTGTGCAGAGCAGTAGCATGTTTTTGACAGCAGCTAGTTCTTTTTGTATCAGATGAAGATGGAAGAAGCTCCCTGGTGGTCAGTTTAGGAAGTAATCTGCCATTTCTTTCTGTGATCCATCAGAGTGAACAGAAGCATGAGAGTTTACATTCTAATTTTTCACTCTCTCTAATGTAATTGAGGACATTCTTGCTTTCTATTTTGATGTCCAATACTATCTTGAATCCCTCTAAGCTTTTGGTTTCAAACCTTGTGGGTGCATCCAGACAAGCATGCACATGCCTCTTGCCTCACCTCAAACCCCTTTGAGGAGGGGTAACAGGCATGTGCGGGAATGAAAAAACATTCCCTGTGCTGCAAACTTGCAGCTTGGGGAGAAAATTAGACCCCTGGATATCCAGAGGCCAAAAAAAATGAAGTATAAAAAAGTGGGGCAGAACATGATCCTTGACTGTGCCCTGAGGCAACCAGAGGTCTGGCTGCCAGAGCATCTCTACAGTTGCCCCTCACCCTGGTGCTGAAACACACGGCTGGCCACGTGTTTCAGCACCGGGGCTCTGGTGCCAGTAAGGGGTTGGGGGGGACTGGAGGAGGGAGGAAGGGACAGTGGGGGGGACCTCTGATGGCCCTGCCCACTCCCCCAGCC
>NW_017728931.1:122261867-122270295 GCF_001723895.1 Crocodylus porosus
GGGGCCCCGCCTGCAGAGTGTGGGGCAGGCTGAGAGCCCCAGCAGCCCCAGCATGAGCTGTCCTGGCCCTGTGCTGTCCTGTGCTGCCCAGGGGGCTCTGCCAGGAGGCCCTGGAGCCCCCCCACCCCTGCTTCTCAGGTAAGCAGAGGTTTTTTTTTCTGTTCTTTTTCTGTTTTGTTTTTTTTGAAGTGACGGTGCCTGGGGTTGTGGGGGTAGCCTTGGGGACCTGTGGGTGCAAGTTGGGGGGTGGGGCTGGGTGGGGAAGTGTGGCAGGGCACTGTTTGTGCCTGCCTGCCACTTTAAGGGCCTGGAGCTGGCAGCTGCCAGGTGTCTGATGAGGAAAGCCATGTTGAACCTAGGGCTGCCCATATAATCAGGGCAGTTCTGCTGCTGGAGGCCAGGCAATAACATTGTTTGGCCAGAGGGCTGTTGGTATCGTCTGGAGGTAAAGGAGGAGCTGTAGGGGGTGGCAAGGAGGCTCTTGGTGCTGGGTATGGTCTAAAGGCCATAGACTCAGGCTTGTCTGAACTTCCCCTGACTGGCCCACGCTGGGGCCAGGACCAGAAGGGTCAAAGGGCCAGGGGCCCACCGCGATGAATGCCCAAGAGCCGAGGGCCTGGGGTTCTGGCTGGCTTGGAGGTGGGGCACGGCCAGTGAGCTGAAGGTCCCGGGGACCACACCTTCAGGGGAAGCAGTTCAGGGAGCTATGCTGCCTAGTATGAAGGTGGGTGAGACTGCCTGAAGAGAGGAATCCAGGCGGGGTTCAATTAGGAGGATTCTGGGGCCCAGTGTGGGGCCAGTGAGGATGACAACATCTAGCTGCCATCTGTGAGGCTTGGGCTGCAGTGTAGGGGAGGAATGGAGCCACAGATAGCACCCCCTGGCATCGAGGCAGGAAATGGGCAACCTCCTGCTTGATTAAGGTCTATTAAATAATTAACAACAAGGCATGGTGGGCGAGAAGGTGGGCGGTTAGCCCAGAAACAGATAGGTGGGCCATGGTTAAGTTGGCCCTGAGCAGGCCAATTTAACAGGAAGCCACTGGGGGGATCTGGTGGGGGTAGGGCAGCCACTGGGGGGCTACAGCAGCTGGTGGGGGATGGAGGCCCGTAGGGCAGCAATCAGGGGGCTGGTGTGGGGCATGTTGGCTTTGCGGGGGCCAGTACTCCCTGTGGAGGGGCTGTAGCCCTTGTGTGGAGGCCATCACCCTGTGGGAGGACAGCAAAATGTGTATTCATGAATTCATGAAACTTGTATTTAGAGTTCACTTTATTATTTTGTTAAGAGACTTTGCTTTACCACTGTAGATATATCAATATAACATTGTCCAACTGGTATCTCTCTCTCTCTCTCTCTCCTGGTCTTTTGTTTTACTTGTGGAGGAACATGGATTTGGGGGTATTTTAGAGAGTGACTTTGGGATTTTTTTTATCAGGGATTTTTCAGCTTTCCAATAGGAGACATCAGAATTCCTGCTAGGGAGGCCAGTGGCAGGACCCTGCCTGCTCAGAGCTGGCACCTTGGACCCAGCTGGCTGTGGCTGACCTCCTGGCCAAAATGGGGCCAGGAGGACATGCTCTGACAGTTCAAAGCAGGCCACCACACCTGGAGCATCTTCTGGGTGATAGCTGCCCAGATGGCTGGGCAGGGGGCACAAATGGCAGTAGTGCCATACAGAGGCCAGTCCTGCAACCACAGTCCACTGGCAACTGGCCCGGAGAGGCAGATGCCTCTACTGGCTGTGCAGTCCCCATCAGAGTCTGGCAGGTGCACAGCAGGTCACAGCCAGGCAGCAGCCCCCACTGCCAGACCCCTGCAGTGGGTAGAGCATGCAGGGAACTCTCCGGGCTGCTTCAGCAGTCCAGCTGGCACAAGGAGTAGTGTCCCCAGGTACCAGTTGGCTGGGCCCCAGAAGCTTCCGAGAGCTAGTCGCCCTGAGCTACTTGCCAGGGCGACTTCTCATACTGCAGGAGCCAGGGCAGTGCAGCTTTTTATACTGCTGGGGACGGCACAGGTGCTGGCCCCAGGCTCTAGCTTCCTCTGGCTACAGATCCAGGAGGATCCAGGCAGGGTTATTTTGCCCCTAGTGGCCCAATTTGCTCCACAACAAATCGCATGTCTGAGCAAAATGGCACTTTAGTTTCAGCTCGGTGTGCCCCTGCACTGAGCATGCCTAGAAGAGGAACTGTGTTAGTTTGATACAGTCTGTATAGCTCACACACTTTAGCAGGGCTTTTTGGCATTTTAATTGCTGATTGAATTGGTATTAGATAAAAGAACCAAAAAGCCCTGCAGCCTATACAGATGCTGGGGAACTGAGTCAAACCAATGTGGTTCCTCCTTCTGTTAAAGTGCCATTTTCCCTTTTTTAACACATTTGTCAGTGGCCTTAGTGCTCTTCTGAAACTGAGTTCCTGCCTGAACCCTGCTGACGGGTACTTTTAACTCCCTTTGTAGCACCAGCGTTATACTACTTCAGATTTCACACCACTGCATCTTATACCCACAAGACTGAACGGGCTACCTAGAGATCTCAGTGAGACTGTTTATATAAGAAGTATTTAAACAAAGTATTTCAATGTGATCAGCAGAATGTGGTGAGCACTGAGGGTGGAAAGTTGGCAGGAAGTGGGGTAGAGTTAGGCTGTTTTTGTGGCCTTGTGTCCGAAACTTTCTAGCATGTGTGAAAGAGGCATGACATGCTGGTATTTCAGTGGCTGATATTGTAGAATACTACTGTGCTTTCAAAGAAAGACACACATATATAAATGTGTGTGTATCAATAAAAAACATTTAAGGGGTTTTTAAAGATTTTTTTTTGCTAAGAAAATAAAAGAAATTATTTGATGAACCTGAAATTCAGAAAAGTACAGAGTATAAATGGGGCCTCACTATCTTGTACCTTTTTGTAGTTTTTTACACCCATGTAAAATGTAGCCAGATCAGAATGACCACATGTTATGCTTACTTTGCACAAGTGAGTGTGTGTGTGTAGGCTATAAACTGTTTTATATATACATAACTGAGGTTTTTACCACATTTTTTTATAATAATAGAAAAATGATTCTAACCAAAGAGTCATAAAAGCAGGGCTGGTGGTCATCTAGTTCACCCCATCTTCCTGCTCAAGTGGTGGGGAAATAAAAACTGAATAAAAGATTTATCTTGGAAGAAACTTTGTTTATTGGCAGGTTGTTCTACAGCTGCCTTTTGGGGAGGCTCTTTGTGGGAATTTTCTGGTTATTGATAACAGAAAAAAAATAAAAATTATTAGCCATCATATGTCAGCTACAAATCCCCACTCAGACTAAAGCTTCATGTTATATTTAAAACAGGACCTAAAGAGGATGCCAGCTGAGCTATCCTGCTTGGCTAAATTCAGATATTTTGGAAAGAGAGATGAATGCAGGAACTCACAGATCACTGAGCACAGACTGATCTTTTTGTGGGCAAACGAACTTAAATGGTTTAAATCAGTGATGCTCATCCTTTGGTCTATGGGTCAAATCCAGCTCATGGAACTATGTTATCCAGCCTGTGAAGCTCTCCATGGGTCCAAAAATGTGGTGAAAGGGCTGTGGCAGCAAATAACACTGCCGTTGCTCCCCTGCTGCCAGACTTTCAAGTTATGTGGGCCAGATAACATAGCCCCATACATGAAACCGGAGCTGCAGACTTGATCTGGTCTAGGGCCCAATCTGGCGCATGGGGTTGGGACCCTGACTGGACCAGCCCCCTGCACCATTGAACTGGACCCCATCTGGGCCTGTCCCTTGTGCAAGACTGGGCCTCAGGTGGGTTAGCCCCATGAACTGGATCAGGCCCTGGCCAGGCTGGCCCCATGCATCAGATCAGACCCATGGACCAGATCCAACCCATGGACCAATCCCACACTATACATCTGGCCTGCTAGCCTGAAAAGTTGGGCACCAGTGGTCTAAATCATAGCTACTGACTTCCATTAACTCTGACTGGGCTGTTTGCTGACTTAGCTCTGGTGTGTGCAGGTTGGATTTGTAAGAGGCGAGTCACCTTTAGGTGTGAATATGGAGCTGCTCCTCTGCTGTTCTACCATGACTTCTGCCCCAGAGACAAAATTTGGGACTTGGTTTCTCCACTCCTAGGTCACGTCTACACAAGACGCTGACTGCATAGTAGCTTGTTACTGCTGTGCAGTAGTGTTGCGTGGCAGGAAGCATAATGCAACACTAATGCGCAGTAGTAACAAGCTACTGCTCAGTCAGTGTCACTCAAAAGCCATTCGGTGATGGTGCTGTGCAGTAACCCTGGTTATTGTTCAGTCATTTAGTGCTTGTATAAACAAATACTAACCCAGTCCCTCAGCAGACTGCACAGTAATAGCTGTGCAGTCAGTGTCTCGTGTAGATGCAGTCCTAGTCACTTATGGGTTTGCTTGGGACTCAAGGATGGGAGAGGTACAGTCTCCCCTGCATCCCTCAGAGTATTAAGCCAAGAACCAAGGAAAAAGGTGAGGAAACCAAACTATCCTCACAGGAGTTAAAACCAGCAGAACACGGTGGCAACCCCTATTGCTAGTTCTTGGTTTTCTAAAGAACATCAGTCCAATTTCTAGAGCTGCTTTCAGAGTATTCAGCCAATAGTTAAGTGAGACTTAGATCTTTATATTAGGGTTAATATGTCATTATTTAAGATCAATCTACTGTCTCCATCTGCTGGTTGGAAGAAGCTATAACCCAGACTAAGGCAAAGCAATGACAAGGTAAGTAGTGCCTTTTGTTAGCTGAAATGATAGCAGCTAGCTACCTATATTTTAACTTTGACACACTAAATCACAGCCTGCGACTCCCCCAAAATCTCACTGATGCTGGTGCATAGTGAAGTGTTGATTGAGTCAAAACAGAGTGAGGACTTCACAATATGGCTCTAAAATGTTAGTTGTGACCTAACAGGCTGAAATTCCTTGTGGAAATGAACAATTCTGAAGGTGTCATCACATTATCTGGACACCACAGGTTCAGCAAGGCACTAGAAAGAAGGTAGCTCAGAGGTCAGGACACTAATCTGGGGCATGAAAGAACTGGCTTTATTGACTGAGAAGCACTGAAACCCTTGCTGTGGAGATTTTTGCAGTTGAACCTGGCCATAAAGGCCATGAGATCCCTCAGCACTGAAATGCCGGTGTGCCAGAGGAGAAGAGCTGTGTAGGTGCACCCTGAAAGTCCACATGTTCCCAGAGGAAGAGCTTTGAACTAAAGAGCTTTCCTTCATATAAAGCTGAGGGACTGGGGTAGGATGCAAAGCAATACGCTAAGCCAGACATGCTTTAATTAAACCGAAGAAGGGAAGGGGCCCAGAGCAGCTGATTCTTGGGACATGGCTGGGCCTGTTACTGGGGGTTTCTGCAAAAAGGAACTCAGCCTGTGTGTATGTTGTTGGCAGACTTGCTCATGAAAACAAGATACATGCAGGTATGGGAACTACCTGACATGCAGCAGTTACCTGGACAAGAGGTTGACCCCAAACTGTCACAGATCCAGCCCAGCATCAGCAGTACTTTCTTCATGCATAGCTATGTTCTGGCAGGGTCCCAGAGATCTCACATCCTACTGCTTCTCTGTCCAGAAGCTGGGGGGACTTGACTAAGGTGTGAGAGCTTGCTCCCCAGCTCCCCACTGATACTCCTATGAGCTGGTACTAGTTGACCTGGGGCAGGGAGGTCAAGGTCCCATCTTCCCCCAAGAACTGGCAGCAGTGATGGGGAGCACAGCAGGGAGCATGCTGAAGCCTGAATAGATAGGAGCCCTGGGAGGTTGTAGCATTGCCCCTCCTTTTTTTTGGATTAAGACCAAATTAGTTCTGAATTTCAAATCAGCTGAGCTGAGCTCAAACTCTGTGTGGCTCTACCACCGAGCAAGTCTCTTCCCTTCCAGACCAATCAGTTTGGGACTTCAAGTACTCTTCAAATCCATGCTAGGTATCCTACGTGCAGGCCCCAAGCCTAAACGCACTGGAGTTCAGATACACCCTAGTCACACTTGCTCCTAGCTGAAAGGCTGAAGCAATCCAGGGGGAAAGCCAAAGGAAAAGCTCAAACACAGTCCCTCAATATCACAAAATTGATAGTGAAAGTGCAATTAAATTTTTTTTTTTTTGCAAAATACTTATTTCTATATAAATATATAGGTGTGTGTATATATATATGTATATATACACCTGCACCTCTACTAACTTGTCTTGTGGCAGCTGTGGTTCACTTGATAGTCCAAAACATACCTTTACAGTTGCACCATTTTCATTCCCATTCCAAAATTGCACCACGCACCTACATTGTCACATGCCCACTTGCCCATTAATGTCCCCTTTAACTGTCACAATTACACAAAGGACCACCTCAGTGTCCTCCTCCCTTCCCCTTTCCTTCACCCTCCAACTCCCCTGCCTGTTTCCCCAGTCCTTTCACTCATCATTGTATTCATTGTCTGTCACCATCATCATCATCATAGACTGCACAGAAGCGGATCCCCCAAAGAAAGCAGGAATGAGCAGTCTTCTTTTTTATTTGTTATTAAATTATTAAAATTTCATTTTCAGAGCCAAATCAGTTGCCAAGAGCAACATGGGGTTGCGTGGTTCCTGGCCTACCACTGCCCCGGGCTGGTTGAGACCCCCTCCCCACCCCAGCACTGCTGCCCATGGGGAGCGGGGCTTGGAGTTGCCACTAGGAAGCAGTCCTCACGGTGGAAAGGCCAGCGGAGGGGAGGGGAAGGGAAGGGAGGTGGACAGGGCCATTTGTCCCACTGCTACAGAAGGAAGGACCAGGCACCCGCTGCCACTCAGAGCCCTAGGTATGTGCTTAGTTTTCCCATGCGTTCCTTTTAGGCCCTGCCACTGCCTGAGCAGCTGTGAGGTTTTCCAGTGCCAGGGCCTTGCACTCCCTGGGCTCAGAAGCAGCCAGGCACAGAGCCAGGCAGGTCTGGGGACAGGCGCAATTAGCAGCTGTAGGCTTGGATCCTGCCCAGATCATGCTCTGAAGAAAATGCAGAGCTTTTAACCCTTTCCCTGCTGAGCTTCTTTTGCTGCTGTGATTGCTCTGAACCATCAGTTACTATAGCAACGCTGGCCCTGGACAGGTGTTTTGGGCTAGCTGTTGGTCCCTCTGTCTGCTGGGTTCCCTGGAGAAAATGCTAGTTTGCCTGGTAGTCCCCACTCCGTTCTGAATCCAAAAGGTGTTGATTTGATAACACTATTACTTTGGCTGAGAATGAGTGTGCTATTTGTATTTGTCTGATGTGGTTCAGGCATGGAAGTGCCTCCTCAAATGCATGTTTCTAGTGATTTGGCAGGGTGGATAGAAACAGAAATTTAAGACAGAAAATACTCTCCAAAGATGAGATTTTCAAAGTGTTATACCAAGATGCTAACGGGTGTGTGATCTTGCAATTATTTCTGTCTGGCAAGTTTGATAAGGAGATCAAGAGGTTTGCTGAAAGTGATTAGCAAAAGTCTTTTTCATGTAATACAGAATAATTACATTATTAGTTCCTGTGAAATAATGTTCTTGTGAAACAATTTAATGCACACAAATACCAGTACTTCCTGGGCACGTCTACACATTCATTAATGCACAGTGGTTACTGAGCAGTGAGCATTTAATTTAGTACTTTTTATAATCAAGTACTAAATAAATGCACAGTAACCAGAGTTACTGTGCAGTAACACCAGTGAATGCCTATTAAGTGATGCTACCATGCGGTAGCCTAATAATACTGCGCAGTAGTTTATTAGCACTGGTTGTGCTATACTGCACTATTGCGCAGTATTATTAGGCTACTGTCCTGTTAGTGTCTCATGTAGATGCACCCCCTGAGCAGGTTCAGTGACAAAAAGCATGTCTGCTTTCAGTTCCTCACCCTAATTTCAGCACTCTTGTTTGGCGCATGCTCCTAACATGTATCTTTTCAGGTCTTGCTAGAAGGACAGGGCTTCCCCAGAAGCCATCTGATGTGTGGGCCAGAATTTTGGGTATCTCTAGAGGCATAGAGTATCCCAGAGCTTTGTACATCCAGAGGGAGGAAAATGTGGGGCTGACAGCCACTTCCACTTACCCAGTTGCCCATCTTGTGTTATACCACCACCCTCTGGGTGCGCCCTGGAGCCAGTTTGCCACCCATGTGACCGTGCATTCATCAGTGCTGCAGTCCCTCTGTTTGCCCACCAGAATTGGGTGGGACACTGTGTCGAAGCCTTCTGGAAGTCCAAGAAGATGACATCGACTTCCTCCTTCACAACTAAGCTTTTTGTTACCTGGTCATAGAAAGAGACCAGGTTAGTCAGGCAGGATTGGCCTGGCATGAACCCATGTTGGTTACCCCTCAACATCACTTCCCCTGCAGGGCTCTCACAAATGTGGCCCCTGATAATTTTTTCAAAGACCTTCCCCAGGATA
>NW_017728931.1:122270395-122275948 GCF_001723895.1 Crocodylus porosus
CCACAGGGTCTCAGTTAAGCCTTCCTCTGGTCCTATTTGGAAGGTAGAACTGGTATACTGTTCCCTAACATAAAGCACAACCCCCCCACCTTTTTTCCCCTTCCTATCTCTTCTAAACAACCTACAGCCCTCTATGTCTACTGCCCAGTCAAAAGTTTCATCCCATGTCTCCACTAGGCCAACCAGGTCAATTTTACTACTTGCAAGCAGGAGAGCAAGCTGCTTCTGCTTGGTCCCCATGCTTCTTGCATTAGTGAAGAGACACCTTAATCCCCCCTTGGGAGCCCTGGGCACCCCCACTTCCTGAGAGACAGCTGGTCCCTTGGTATATACCTGAGCTCTTACCTGGGCAGGTCCTACACCTGGTTGAGTTTTTTCCCTCTCCTGTGGATCCCCATCCTCCTACAAACTTAGTTTAAAGCCCGCTGGAGGAGGTCAACTAGCCTGTAAGAAAAACTCTTACCTTTGGGGGCGAGATGGAGACCATCACGCCCTAGGACACCCTCTGATCTGAAGTGTGGGCCATGGTTCAGGAAGCCAAATCCGGTGTGATGACACCAACTCCGGAGGTGCTGGTTCACCTCACGGATGCAGGTGCTCTGTCGATATCAACCTGGGATGGTGTGGGCAGCAGAGTCCCCTAGGGCTCGGTCCTTGGGCCGGTGCTGTTCAACATCTTCATTAGCGACCTGGACGAGTGTGTGGAGAGCACCTTGTTCAAGTTCGCTGATGACACCAAGCTGTGGGGTAAAGTGAATACACCGGCAGGCAGGGACCGCATCCAGGCAGACTTGGATAGGTTAGAGAAGTGGGCAGATCTGAACAGGATGCGGTTCAACAAGGACACGTGCAGGGTGCTGCACCTGGTGAGAGGGAACCAGCATTACGGTTATAGGTTAGGGGCTGACCCTCTCAGCAGCACAGAGGCAGAGAAGGATCTTGGAGTCAGGATTGACTCCAGGATGAATATGAGTCGCCAATGCGACAAAGCAATAGGCAGAGCCAACTGCAGCCTGTCATACATCAACAGGGGCATCACTAACCGGTCCAGAGAGGTCTTGCTCCCCCCTATGTGGCGCTGATCAGGCCTCAGCTGGAGTACCGTGTCCAGCTCTGGGCACCGCACTTCAAGAGGGACGTGGAGAACCTGGAGAGGGTCCAGAGGAGGCCACTTGTATGGTTGAGGGCCTCCATGGCCAGCCCTATGAGGAGAGGCTGAGGGACCTGGCATCTTGGGGTGCCTTGTGGAGACTGAAGAGATTCAGGGGCCTTGAGATCCTCTCAAGAGTGCCATGGGGTGCCATGCAATGTTAGCACTGTTAGGTGTGCAAACATGAGTCATGAGATAAATTCAGAGATTTTAAATAAGAATCCGTAGTGTAAAAAGCATCTGACCAGCTGTGGTCTTTCTGAGTCCAACAGAAAAAATACTCTATTATTTTTACTTAGTCAAAAATGAATGAAAACTTAGAGCTGGCATTTTCCAAAGGGTGTCTTGAGTCTAATGAGGGATGCCTTGGGTCTAACAAGGCGTGGGTGCCTTGGGTCTAGAAAGGTTGAGAACCTCTGCATTAGGGGAATAAACAGCCACCTCTAAAAACAGACTCATAGGCTAGTTCCAGTAATTTATGTAGTGCAGACCACGTGGGTAAAAGCATCGGCATCCCTATACCTTAATTCTAGGGCCCAGTCTTGTCCCCTCCATGAGCTACCTCAAGGCACTAGTCTTGCTGCCAGGCATACTGGAGACATGGAGATGACCTAGTCATGCTGCCTCTCAGGACCTTAGCAGGGGGCAAGAAGGGTAGGTTTGGAGTTGTAGTTTTGTGAACTTTACTCCCAAGTAGCCAGTTAAACCAGCGTCATGGGGACCCTGTGCTTCTGCAGAAGGCCTGAGGATCTGGCTAATATCTCTTAAATGATTCTGTGGTCTGCACTATGCAGATGGTAATCTTGGTCCCTTCCAACATTCAAATCTATTAACATTTCTCCTAGATTTTAGAGGCCAGGATGGACATCAGTCCAATTTGCCTAGAGCTTCCCAAGCTTAGTCTCACTGAACAAAACAGGCTAAAGCTCAAGAAGAGACGAGTTGGCATTTGTCCCCTCCAGAACTGGGCACACTGAGCCTGGCCTCATTCTGAGTAATTTTATTTCTAAAATAAACTGTTTACAGCAGGGAAGATGGGAGTCTGCCACAGACCAGAGGTATCAAGAATTCATCAAGCTGCCCCTGAACCACTCCACCGTATCCACATTTCAGGGATGCTATGCTGTAAGGATAGGGCCTTTCCCCTGTTACCTGGACAGTCCTAACATAAGTTTGTAAAAAAAAACCCACTCAGAGTAGGAGTGAGATAGGGAATGGAGAAGTATTTTTCAGTTTCTTATTGTGACTCTCTAACCCCAGAACAAAGATTTGCCTTGGTCCTGGCATGAGGACGTGGTTATCTCTTCAGTGTTAGCCAAGTCCTACCCAGCTTACATTGTTAGTCCTTCAGTTCAGAAGGTCCAGGGTAGACAGACAATTATGAATGCCTATGCCTGGAGTATGAATCTTGATGGGCCTTTGGTGTGAGTTAAGAACTGAATACTCAGCATTGTCAAGTGTGGGTTACTTCTTGGGAGGCCCAGAAAGACAGCTTAGGTACCTGGAAAGCTTCAGTGTAGAAAACATGAGTATCTGTCCCTCCAGAGTAAGGTGGAAGCTGACTCAGGGTTTTGAGGATCTAAATTTTTGACTTAGGGACCTGAAGTCCTGCTGTAGGTCTAACCCGGGGTGGGCAAAAAGGTACATCTGGCCAGTGGCCAGGCTCCATTTCCTGGCAGTTTCTGCCCATGTTGCTGGCATCCAGGGTGTGCAGGCAGCAGATGGCAGTTCTGCCTCAGCTCTGGACCACATTGTCACTGCTGCAAGCTCCCCGCCCTGGCCTCAGAGTAGCTCCCCACCCAGCTGTGTGTCCTCCCAGTGCTGCTGGGGCTGGTGCATGGAAACCCCATGCACTGGTATGGGGTCCCACCGCTCCTGGGGTCTCCACGGAAATCAGCCACAGTAACAGGGGCAGGAGCTGCCGGGAAACGGAGTCTGCTGTGGGCCCAATCTGGCACGTGGGCTGGACTTTGCCTACCCCTGGTCTATCCTCTTCTCCTCTATTACGGCAAGATACTGCCATTTATATTTTGACTATTTTCAGGACTTTGTGCTACATGTGCTGCAAACTCTTCTTTGAAGTTGTGGAGGCTTAGGGGTCAAATTTAGAGGTGATGTAAAGAGGGGGAGCGACTTCAGTGATGGCAGGACCGAGCAGGTGAATAGCAAGACACTGATAGGGCTTTGGAATATGTTATTTTATAACGAACAGTTCCCACTTGTCCTGCCTCAATCCCCATCTCTCCCCATTATCTACACTTATCCTTTCCCCCATTGTAGCCGGGAAGTTGAATGATTGTATTTAATTTTAAATGTTAAATATGAAATCAGAGGTGGCTTATAATGAGTCTTATCCTGGCATGATGTGATCCATATCTTGCTCCAACTTGAAGAACATGTCAGCCATGCCAGGTAATTACCATGTCAAATCCCCTTAGCTGAGTTCAGACATGTGTCCCAGTGTTTTCTTATGTTAAAGAGCAAAAGACTCCCTATACCTATGTTGTAGTTTCCTTCTGTACATTTGTGTCCTTCTGCAGCTATTGAACAGAAGCATGCCAGCAGATTGCAGTGTTGCTCTGTCTGTGCAGGTTTGTGCAGCTGAAATCTGCACATTCCCTCTAGGCTGGGAGTTTCAAAGGAATTTTATTCATTGAATCGAAATGGGAGGCAGGTACCTAAGTTCCTCAGGTTTATTTGATAATCTCAACCCTAATGGGTAGAGTGGCTGAGGCTTGTGACAAGTGGGAATAGGGAAAGCTGACAGTCAAGGTGAACTTCTGAAGCTAAGCAAATGATGCTCCTATAGCTTCTGACCCCAAATACGAGTAGAACCCATGCAGCCTCATCTGAAGAGGTCACTTTGCCAGGGAGATGGGGAAGGAGGCCCATTAAGCCCTGAATCATCTGACCAGGACTGGGAGCAGACTTCTGAGGCTGGTTTTCTGATCCTCCATGTAAGTCAGTGTGAGGGAGTGGGGCCTAGGAGCGGCCATGAACTCCCTAGCGCCCCCCTACCATCACTTAAGGTCGACTCAGCACCCTCTGTTTCTCGCCCGCCACGTCTTTGATGATAATAAGTTTAAATGGGAGGCTGCCTTTATCCCCTGGTGAATGGTACGTGTGTTCCTACCCCTACTCCATATGGGGTGCCTCTGCGCACCCCTGCCTTAAGGGCTATGCGTGCCTTCTACCTCCCCTTTAGCACGCCCCAAGCCTCGCAGCTGTTCTCTGGGCGTTGTTTGGTCCCTTGCCCTCTGGCGCCCCTGGGCCTATCACGCCCTGGTGCCCCTCTCTGGCACCCCTGGGCTTACCACACTCTTGGCGCCCCGAGGATGTCCCGCCCCAGCGCCTCTCTCCAGAACTTCTGTTGTTACCGGCGCCCCTGAGCCTGTTGCGCCCTTGGGCTACCACTCAGCCCGCCGCCCCCTTCCGGGGCCTATGCCGCGCCTCACGCGCCCGTTGCCCTCTCTAGGGCCTGTGTTGCGCCTCTCGCGCCCGCTGCCCCCTTCTGAGGCCTAAGCCATGCCTCACACGCCCTGCTGCCCCCTTCCGGGGCCTAAGCCATGGTCCGCGTGCCTGTTGCCCCCTCTAGGGCCTAAGCCACGTTTCCCACGCTGGGGCTACAACCCCCACTCCCCGAGCACCTCTCTGGCACTCGTCTGCTGTGCCGACTGTGACACCCGCACCGTGCCCCCCACTGGGCACCAGGAGCCCCCAAGCCACTGGGGCGCTCCTGTGAGGCCTCCCCATGCCCCTACAGCCTCACCCGGTCCTCCGGTACTAACCATAAATAAACCAAACAGTCAGCCAGCCAGCTACAACATAACAAAAGGCCTACCGGCTTGTAATCCAAAGTCCACACAGTGCTGACTCTCAGTCATACCGGTGTCCGGACTCTCTCTCTCTCTCTCCCCTCACATCATTGCAGCCAGCCAAACCACCATCATTGACCCTGCTGCTCAGCTTTCCCACAGAGCTGCAGCTCCTGCAGCTGCCAAAGGGGAACTGCTGCTAGGCCCCGGCCTGAGCTGCTATAAAGGGCCCGGCCCTGCCCCCTTCCGGTCACCTGACCGGCTGGCTGCCATAGCAACCCGCAGCTGCACTGCCCTGCTGATTGCCATCTCTCCTTCCACTTATCTAAGGCACAGGACACCTCAGTGCTCCTGTGACAGTCAGGAATTGCTTTTGGGTTGTAACTTCTTGAGGTGAGACTATCATTTACTATGGTGGTGCAAGGAATGGGTGAGTTCAAATCATAGAATCATAGAAGTAGGGTCGGAAGGGACCTTGTAGTTCTTCAAGTCCGACCCCCTGCCTGGGCAGGAGAAAAACTGGGCTCAGATGACTCCAGCCAGGTAGGCATCAAGCCTCTTCTTAAAGACCCCCAGGGTAGGAGCCAG
>NW_017728931.1:122278298-122281547 GCF_001723895.1 Crocodylus porosus
TCTTCCAATCATCTGGCACCTGGCCCAAGCACCATGAGTGCTTGTAAAGCCATGCCAAAGGCCCTGCAATAAACCCTGCTAGCTCCCTCAACACCCTGGGGTGGAGAGCATCTGGACGTGCTAATTTGAACATGTCCAGCCCCTCCAGAAGCTCTCTAACCCGGTCTTCCCCAACTTGAGGTCTGGAAGTGTTCCCCTCAAGTCCGTCTGGCATCATGGTGGGGAAGTCCCAGTCCCTGCACAAGAAAACGGAGGTGAAGAATTGGTTAAAGAAGTCTGCTTTCTCCTCTGGTGCAACCACCAGATTGCCCAGAGAATCTTGCAGGGGTCCCACATTTCCCAGTGCTTTCTTCATCCTCCCTATATATTTGAAAAAGGACTTTTTATTATCTTTGATTTTGGATGCTAGTCCTAGCTCTATGTCTGTCTTAGCTTTCCTGACAGGCCCCCCTACAGGCCCAAGCAGAGAAGGTATATTCCTCTTTGGAGATAGCACCCCCTTTCCACCAGTTGTATGTCGCCTTTTTGGCAATCAGGCATTCCCGGACACCCTTGGTTGGGGCTTTGGTGTTATTTAAATAGATGTGTACAATAAACGATATAATCAACTCCAGTTCAATCCAGCTTGCAAAACTGACTTAAGTAAATAAAAGGATGAAGCGCTTCTTAGAGCAAGGCTGTCCAACTGGCAGCTTATGGCACACGGCCATGAGCAGTTCAAATATGGCCTGCGGCCCCAGTGGCTGCCTCTCATGTGGCTGTGTGGCAGGGGAAGGTCTGAGGCTTTGTGTGCTGCCCGTGCAAGGTCAGTGGTCTCTGGGCTGTTGGTGCAGCCTGTACAGTGGGGGTCTGTGTATCACCAATGGGGATTGGGTGGAGTGTGTGCTTCCAGCATAGCCTACAAGGCGGGGAGGACTCTGGGGGAGGAGAGAGGGTTCGACTGAAGTATATGACTCATGTGTTATGCAGCACCCATCAGTGAAGTTGGACAGCCTGCTTAGTTCATTGAGTCCAGCTCCCTGTAGGGTTGTTCCCTGTGCATTTTCTAGTCGATCTTTGTCATTTTTGGTCTAAAACTGCCTCTTTTTTAGGACTATTATCACTTAACTGGAGAGATCCTGTACTGTCAGGAAGATAGTCTGATATTCAGCTTAAATCCCTTTATTTCTCTTTTATTTACTTGTAATTAGATCCCCAAATATCATACTTTGCAATTCATCACAAAAACCAGTCACTTCAGCTCTGAAATTTGCTTTCCAGGACAATGCAGCATATATAGTACATAGGAAATTTCAGGCAGCTCTGTGAAGTAAGAGGTGCAGCTTGGCTTTGATACAACTTTTTAAAAATTTTCTTTTTCTTTTGTATTATACATGAAAACTTGAGAAAAAAATATCACCCTCTGGGACCCAAAATCTGCATTCTTTGTACATCCCAAGGCCCCATACCTTGAAGTCTAAAGAGCAATAAAATCAAAGTTTAGGGTGTACAGGGAATGTGTAATCAGGTCCCTTGAGCTTAGGCAGTGATTGGTGTAGTGCATATTTTTCACATTATGCTGTCGTTTTTATACATTTTACAATAAGGAGTAATTTGAGTAATCTTATTAATAGATATTCAGTTGACAACTCAGTGCAACAAGAAATATGGGCATTAAATTGCACCCATTTTTTTCTCTCCTGAAGAACCAGCTATACCAGGGTTTATTTTCACATAAAACCAACTTAACATGGAGTTTGTTTTGCTGTTAAATAATGATAATGGTCTTACATTTACAAAGCAACTTGCATCAAGCTAGAATTTAAACATTCTGTGAACCATTCAGAGTCTTTTAAGGGAGGGTCATATATAGGCTGTCCTCCTAGTTGCAGAGTTTTCTCAGTAATTTCTGCATCAAAGGCAAAACCTTGCAATAGAGCAGTGTTTCTCAACCAGGGTGCTTCAGCATCCAGGGGTGCTGTCAGGTCCTTTGAAGGGTGTCTTGAGGTGTGAGGAGATAAGCAGATAAATGCAGACTCAGGGTTGTCCCTGTTTGGCTGACCCCCAACCCACTGCCCAGGTTCCCTGTGTTACTTTAAATTGCTAATTGGTCAAATCACGAGCGAGACCTTATAAAGGGGGATATGGCAAAATACCGTGTTTAGTGATGACATGAATTAGACATAGATGTTCGGATATACCACCCATATAGACAGACACAAACACACGCAGACAAACACAAAACAACCATTCCATTCAGACATTATAGTTACCAGCAGCAGTTGCTCAATAATGGCACTGGGTGGCCAGCCCCTGGCCTTATTGAGAGAGAGAAAGTTTCTATAGATAGCACTTTGGACCTCGTCTGTGCTCTGACAAAACAGCAGTTGAGAGAGAGACTCACCCAACTTGGCATTTTTGAAGTCTTCTTTTATAGGGATTGGCATCCTTTGTTTCAGCACTTCGGGGGTTTTCCATACCCAGCTTCTGTTTTTACTTTTGTTCTTCATTCGTCTTCAGCTTATCTCAGCCCAAGGTCAGTTTGGTCGTCAAAGTCGGTATCTCAGCCTTGGAGTCTTCTTGCTGCCCGTCTGGCAGGATGCATGCCTCCTCCTCATTATCTCCTTAGGCCTGAAAGGGATTCTTCAGCCATGCATTATTTAGTTTACTGATGGGTAACTTACATTTGGCACTTTGCTGCTTACATAAACAGTTAAATCTTTTCTCCTGTGTCTATGCCATTCTCTCACCATTCACCCTTTTACACACACTCATACGTAAAGACTATGCAGAGTTCATTCACTTATGTCAAGCAGAAGGATACAAAATGGAGTTTTCAAGTTGCTTGCAGGACAAAACTAACATGGTTACATTTCACTACTATCACACTCTATGTTAACATCAGCTACATTAGTTCAGTTCCTGCTACATTTTGCAGGGAGGTATATAAATTAGTTTTTGAAATTATGTGCCATTCAATTCACAAAAGTTATAGAGGGGGCTCAAGTCCCGTGAGGGGTGCCTTGAGTCCAATGAGGTCAACCAGATCATTAGATGCAGGGGTAGCAGTGGATATAATCTTCCTGGACTTCCGGAAGGCTTTTGACACTGTCTCTCACCCTGTTCTAATTAAGAAACTGGGGGCTGTGGTGTAGACACCCACACAGTCAAATGGGTCACCAATGGGCCCTTCTCAACCTGGAAGGACGTGGGCAGTGGGGTTCCGCAGGGCTCGGTCCTCGGGCCCGCACTGTTCAACATCTTCATCAG
>NW_017728931.1:122282151-122315446 GCF_001723895.1 Crocodylus porosus
ACACCTTGCTGGGGTCGTTTGACCCCAGTACTCTTTCCTGCCATGGCAGGGGGTCGGACTAGATGTTCTGCTCAGGTCCCTTCTGATCCTAGAAACTATGAAACTATGAGGTTGACAACTATTGAAATAAAGGTATAAAAGGACATCTTCAGAGGACAGAGCATCCACCACGTGCCGTGATAAAGGTCTTCCAAGAGTGGGTGATTCTCAGTATTACAGACTTTTTGCTGTTTCTCATTTGGATTTGTCTGTCTTCAATTTCCAGGTGCTGGAACTTGTTAAACATTTGTTTGCTAGATTAAATGGTCCTCTAGAATTGAATATCTTCTCCCAGGTGAGTGTTTATACACTGTGACGTGAAGATTTATAGCTGTATTGCACCATCACTTCCAGACCTCCTTGTGCTTTCTACAGTAGCTTTTTACATATGCTACACTGGCAAATTACTCTTACAACACAGCTCTGAGTACAGAGTGATGCAGGGCTGCCTTGACCCAACAGGAGCACAATAAAAACTGTGGCTCAGGGAGGGGCAGTCTTTGCAAAATGCTGCTTTATGTGCAGCAGGAGCCATTGGGATCAAGTGGATTTGTTCCCCACAGGCTACAGAAGAAGTAGGGTCAGGGCCACAGTCCCATCTCCCCTTTGCCCCTTTTTAGTGAGGGTTTTTTTTTTAGTAGGGTAAGTTGCCCCTCTCATTCTGAAAGCTTCTGGAAGTGCTATGGCCCTATACATAGAGCACTGCAGTTGCACTGGTTTATATTCCTGCCTGTATTCCTGGATGTAGTCCTGCCCCCCGGGCCAGGGATCACATTGAGTCACTGTAACCCACAGAGCAGACAAACCTTTCTAGAACTGCAGCTCCTGCAGTTGCTCCTTTCATTCAAGGGTTTAAGTCCCATGTTTCCATCCCATGTTTCCCTACTGAAAATTGCTATAGAGCGGTATGAAGTGACGGGCTGGCCATGATGTCTGAGTAGGTGGGGTGTCATTACATGTCTGCAGCACTTCTGTGATGTCCAGCATCATTCTGGCCCCTGGTTTGGTCCTGACTAGGATCTGGAGCCCTGGGGTATAACTGAACTTCTTTTTTTACTGTCACAACATTGAAATAATTCATTTGGCTTGTCAGTTTCTGGAAAGGGGCTCCAGTTTACTCTGTGACTGGGACTGCAAAACCAAACAGGACCAACCTGCCCACAAGAGTCATTCATTTTGGAACTATTCCCTGTGTCTTCTGTTATGTTCAATAAAGTGCTTTGTTATAAATAATTCCTCTGTTATACTGACCATCTGTCTTGGAGGTGGAAAGAAGGGCAGCCAATTAAATGCCAGCTAGGGGGGTCATCAATTCTATGTAATCATAATCCAATAGAAAGAAGTGCACAAGAGAACAGGATTGAGGAAGAAGTAGGAAAACTTGTTTGAGACTTTCACTTCTTGGAATGGTGCCTGTAAGGCAAGCCAGGAGCACACAAAGGTTGTGTTTGCTTCTGCATATGTGCTTGCTAGCTTGGCTTGGGACAGCACCTAGGTGGACATTTTTTCTCATATTAAAGTAAACCAGTAGCAATTTCTTGGCTTTTTAGCCTGATTGCAGTGATTCAGCACCCCCAGCTCCCAGCCTTTAAAAGTGGTGAGTGAGGCCCCCAAATATCATAAGATGGGCTTAAAAATCACGTGATCTAAGTAGGAATAGTAATAAATGACTATGCTTTGTGGTCGTTTCATTTGTTTTTTCAGCCTTTGGGGATGACTTGTGTTACCTTTTTCTGTGTCTCTCCAGGACTATGAGGGCAAGACTGATGTGAAGAAAAAGAATCCCAGAATGTGTGACCACATACATTACATTACAACAGCATCTGTGATGTCATCGAGCTGGTAATTTTGTCCTGCTCGTTGCGTAGTTGGGTGAGAATGTGCATAACTGATGTGCAAGGAACAGCCTGTTGTACAATATTTTCCATACACGCAGTAGAGGTGTTGGCTCATTGCAAGGTAATCCTTTGGTTCTTACTGATGTGAGACATTTGTACCACAAGGGGATGTTCAGCTAATAAAGCATTGTCTTAATAGAAAGTTAAGATACTTTTTTGCATATAACTTACACCATATATCCCTAAAGCAGATGGGGGAGAATGAAGATGCACAATATATGCAAGGAAAAAGGCTCCCCACCAGTTCAGAAATGTCATGGGGGGTGGGAGTGTTTGAGTGGTAGCAGCATTAATTGCTGCAGCTCTGGGAGCCATGGCAAATAACACTGCCACTGCTTTGCCCTCTCCTCCCTCCCCATTAAATTTCTGGAACTATGGAAGCCCCCCTCCCAAACTGTGTGCTGGATCAGGCCAGTGCATAGTTGATCCACAGCTGGGGCACTGGGATGGACCCAGCATGCCAGATTCAAACCTAAGCACTGGCTTTTGAGCCACATGGTGGGTCAGGCCGTGTGGCTCCAGAGCTAGTGCTTGGGGTTGGACTCTCCATGTAGCACGGCAGATTGGGCCCAAGTATGCAGTCCCAGTGCTGGCATGCTGGATTGGGCCCTGGTGCCACACTCCCCAGATCTCAGCCCTGGCACATGGCCCCCAGCTCTGGAGTGCTGCCTCCCAGCCCAGAGACCCCAGACTTCAGGTACATACTTGTACTCCAAGGTAGCATCTTCATTCCTTTTTGGGGCCTTCCAAAAATAGGGTGTAGGTCATATTCAGGGGCATTTTATATGCTAGAAAATATAGTATTTGTGCAAAAGTTTATGTTTATGAAAAGTAGTGATTCTCAGTCTTTCTCATTCTGTGCAGCACTTGATAGCATGACAGCTCCTGTCATGGAAATGCTTTCTGACCAGCACTCTAACTGTCTGTGCTTGGTTCTCAAAAGATTTCATTCTGTAAAGTAGGAAGTAGAAACATATGAACAGCAGCATGTGAGCAACTGATTCAGAGTCTGACTGATAATAGTAATAAACCACCACTGTTCTGTGAGGCCCTAGAGTCTTGTACCTGCGAATACCCCTTCAGATCCTTGATGAGGATTATAGAACACTCCTATACAGGACAGGGTTGACTGGTTTTGCCATCCTTCCCAGAATCAGGTGCTCCCCCTGGGACATTGGAGCAGAGCCATTTTTGTATCCATGCCAAGGGTCCACTGGATCTGTGCTTGGTGCTGCTCCTGCGGGAGCCACAGGCATCTCTCTCCCAGGCTCCAGATGGTTGGAATATGCTGACTCACACCTTCAGTGTCTGGGCAATTTGCTGCAGTAGCTACATTAACCACTACTGTTCCTGCAAAGCAGATCTGGACCAGCTGTGGTCGTTACCTGGTACAATCATTTGGTTTTAGCTAGCTGCTCCCTCCTGAGGTTACCTTCCAAGCTGGAAGCAGCATAGCCAGGTTCAGGTGGCATTATGCCCAGCCTAATTAGTTCTGTTTTTCAGCAGGATTAATCCATATTGCTGCAGTGATGGGAGGCAGCAGTGATGAGAGGCAAAGTTAACTGACTTGGGTACCCTATAGTGTGAACACAGTTTTATTGCTTCTAGTTCAGGAGGTAACCCAGGACCACTTCCTGACCTGGAAACAGTACGTCTGTATTCCTGTGGTGCCAGGCGGTATTGCACTGTGTCCCCTCAGAAGATGCCCGATGACATTTCTTGGTGTTGATCTGGGAACAACTTTTTGAATCTGGGGCAAAAGACCTGTTTCAAGAAGGCCTCGGGGCAAAGGGACACAATCCCAAACTTCCAACTTGTTCCTAAAAATCTGAGATAGTTGGTCACTGTAGCATTGGTTCTCTAGAGCCAATTAGACTCATTTTCTTATGCTTTGTGGAGACATTAGGTTTCCAGATGTGTTGGGTCTCTTTGGGTAGGTAGTCTTTGCTCCTTCATGGCTGAGCACCAAGAGAGTAGATTCTCCCTGAAACTGGCTTTTAAAAATGATACAGTGTCCTCCCCCATGGCCCAGGTGATTGATATACACCTTCAACTTCCCCTCCTCCCAGTTACTGATCAATGGCTCCTCTGACCATTCAGGCAGGGGAAATGATTGCTGGAGTCAACCTGCATACGCAGTAAACTGGAACGCCTGCCAAATGAATGAATGGGTATAGAAGAAACAGTGAGAATTAACACATCTTACTAAAAGGAGGAGATAGAAGAAGTAAGACTATCCTTGAATGTCCTTGAAGGCATTTCTACAGACTGATAGGATGACAAGATCCACAGTGAAAATGGAAGACGGGCCAGACACCACTGCAGCATCAGCTTGCATACCTGAGAATCTGAAAAGTGTGTGAACTTGTAAGTCTGGCCAATGGGCTGGTCTTTCAATTGGAAAATAAGTGGAGGAAGACTATGGGTCTAGATGGGGAAAAATTCAGATTTGTGCTGGCCAAGAAGTGCAGAAAACTGCTTCTGGGAAGCTGCTGCTGAGTACATGGGCTGTGCTATTTAATGGCAAATTTGACAAGGCTCTCATCCACACATATCAGGCTGTGCTTGGCCTCCTCTGACTTCAGAAATTCAAAGAAAAATAAAATTTAAATTTTTCCCCATCTTAAACAGTCAGTACAAGTTAATATATTTTAGTCTATGAGTTTCTCTAATTCTGAGAGGGACATAATTGTATATATGTACAGTTTTTATTCATCTGGCCTTTTTATAAATACAGATAGAGAAAAAAATACACTTGTAAACCATTTTGGAGTGACAAAACTTGTAAAAAGATCTGCCATTAGATGGCAGCAAAATTTTACACAAACATGACAGTTAACTACAATGTTAAGTTCCATAAAGACACTTTCATTGCTTTAAGCACGTCTACATTATCTTATGCCTGAATAATTTTTTACTTTTCTAGATTACAGTGTAACCATGTTTAATCAAAAATAGAATTAAATACTCCAAATGAGGAATTTTCATGCTGTATCACAACAGACAAAATTAAAACCCAGCCCTATGAGATTGGGAAATTTTTTTGGAAGGCTTCATTTGTTATCTTACAAATGCACTCTGTCTGATACGTGGCAGGACATTCAGTTGAACTGAATCAAATGGTCCTTTTTCTGAAGAGATTTACCTTGGAATATAGTCACATAGCTTTTCTAAAATCAGCTTTCATGGCAACTCAAACACCTTAGTTTATTTAAACTATGATGTCATTTTATTACTACTTTGCATTCTGTAGCAGTTGCCTTTGAAAAATCTCAGCATACAGACATTCATTTAGCCTTGTAACATCTTGTCTGATGTGCCTTTTTATTCTGCAATTTTCTTCACCTATAGGGATAATGAAGCAAAGAGAGATCAGGACCAGACTCTTCAAATTTGGATGTGCTCAGTCACGCGCCTAACTCAATATTAATTGGATTGGGCCAATACAGACTCATTACTTTCATATCCAAGAGTGTCAGGGAGCCAGTTTTAGGAATCCAAGTATGAAAATTTTGCTCTGAGTGGTTTATGGCGGAAAACAGTGTGTGGTTTGGAACTGGGAATTGAATCCAGCTGTCTTGAATCCAGGTCTTGATTTCCTTTATCTTCTGTATGTTTTGGTAGAAGAACAAAGTTTTAACATATCTCCCCTATACTTTATATTTGGGAGGCCTTATTTTAGCAAACAAATTATACCTGTTAATGAAATTCAGATCCTTCTAACTCATCTTCAGTTGCTGAAATGGAAAATGCACGTGATGGAAATATATTTCAAAGTAGTTGATGATCATGTCAAACAATACATTGTTTGAATGAAATAATATAGTCCACATGAAAGGGTTTTTGTTAATTTTTGCTTTATGGTTTGATTCATCATAAATAATAAGGGTCTGATTTTGGCTTACTTTACACCTGTGAAAAGCAGAAGTAACATCAGTGCAGTTATACTAGAATAAAACCAGTTTCTATTAGTAAAAGGAGAGTCAGGTTTTTAAATCTTTTATTCAATACTGTTTTTCAGTTGTAATAATTTGCACAGATTACAAGGCTGATCCTGCCCCCTTGAAGTTTTGCAGGATCAACCATAACAGGGGCAGATTTCCAGTGGCATAAATAGCAGTGAGGCATTTAGCACCTGTTGGCAGTCAATATGAGTTAGGTGCCTCACTGTCATTTAGGCCTCTGAAAATATTCCTCTACTGTATTGGGGAACACTTCACCTACTGCTTGGATAAAATGGAGCAGCTATGTAACTGTGCATGGCAACATTATAAAACCACCTAGGAAAAGAAGTGAAGAAGAATTCACTATCCATTTTAAAGTGCAAGGGGAATTTAGGAAGGCAGGGTGCAGTTGTTATGAAGTTGGAATTTAATAGATATACATGGGTCATTAAAAATGTTATGATGTATGTCATCTTTCCAAGTGGTTAGGACCTTGGCTTTCCAGCAACATAATAGTGACCTAATGCTCTGCTGAAACATTTGTTCAATGATGCTTTTAAGGAAGAGCATCAGTTACAAACCAAAATGCTGCTTTCTGTAGCACTCCAGAATTTCCATGAAGGTCTCACATCAAAGCATGAATCAGATCCAACAGGCTTAGCTTGTGGAAGCAAAGCAGCTTACAGTACCTGGAATGGCAGGTACATCTTCCCAGGCAACCTACACAGGTTTTTCTCAGATAACATAATGGGTAAAAACCTGGGCTGTTCAACCGGCATGCTGTATGGGATCTGTGAGGGGTTAAAATGTGGCTCACAGGTCTTGTTGGAGTGGCTGCCAGGTCTGTGCATTGATGCAGCTCTGGAACCTAGGGGGCAGGAGTAGATCCAGAGGGTGGGGATGTGGCATTGCTGCACCCTTTTTTGGACTGGACACCACAGGAGCCACTGGGGACTTTGTTAAGTCCATAAAGCAGGTGAAAACCCCCACTTCCTTTTCCTTGGTGGGCAGAGACACAACCATCCCACCCCCTTCTGCTCCTCCTCCATTTGCCATGGCTGCGTTCCCCACTGCTCCGGGAACAGAGGAAGGGTTGCATGGGTCCTGAGCTCTACTGTGGTCAGGGACAGCAGCAAAAGCATGCTGAGAGAGTAATTTCCCTTCTCCTTACTTGGTCCCCTGGAAGCAGGTGTGACGAGAGGGAACCCTCCTGCACATTGCCTGTTGCTGCTGTCTAGTCTCCATTCCCAGCTGAGCCCAACACTTGCTTATCCTGACTGTGGCAGGCAGAAGTACCTATATAGAGCTTCCCACCAAGACAGTGAGAAAAGCAGCAGTGACAGGTAGGAGAGGGGCAGAAGAGGATGGGGGAGGGGAGGGTGCTCTGAGCAGCAAGGGGAAGAAAATGGGGATTTGCATCTGATTTACAGACTTAAAGTCCTAGGAGGCTCCTGCAACACCCATATGGTTGTGAGGAGGAGGAGACTGAGCAGGAGGGTACAGCCACTCCTGCAGTGCCAGGTGCTGATTCCACCCCCACTTTGGGAAGTCCTGAATCTGCCCCTCCTAGAGGGTGAATGCTGCTTCCATTTGCCCCCACAACCCCTTGCCTGCTGCCAAATTTGGGACTGTTCAGATGCTACTGGCAATTCAAATCAGCAGCAGGGGAACAGTGGGAGCGAGAGTGACGATGGACTGAGGGGTTCTGGAGCGGCACCTCCACCGCCACTCGCAGCTGCACCAAGCCACCACCCTGCTGCTGGAGGTGCGTTGTCCAGCCCAGGAGATCCTTTGCAGTCCAGAGCCAGCTCATGTGACCAGATAAATTGGGCAGCCCTGGGTAAAACTGTCTTTTCCTGTGCAAACTGTTTAAGAAAGAAAAAAGTGTTTGAAACACCATAGATTTTGGTGCACAGAGGAATTGCTCTGTGTTTCTCTCCATGGGCTAACTCAGAAACCACTCAACATGAAGCTGCTTCTTAATTGTATGAACAGGTCATCCCTCATCCTGCTCCTCCTTTTTTAATTGGACAGTTCTTGTTTCATGCCAAATAGCTGGAGAATGTTTCAAACTGAAACTAATGTGACTTTCAAAATAAGTGAAGGAGATTGTGAGACTCTTTATGCACAAATGTTGACTGATCTGGCTGTAATCTAGTTGGAACTGTCCCCAGAAAGTCTAGATTTTAGAGTGGCAATGGACCCTCTGTTCACACTCATTTTTATTATGAAGTCTATTTTTCACTCCCCTAAAATCTGTAAACGAAGACCTACCAGAATGAGAAATGGGTGGAGTACCTCTGAGCTTAGTGGTTAATAGTTCCACCTAATTCAATTGAAATTAAATGGGGCCTGCTATTGTGCCCCTGCCACTGTGTTGCAGGTGTTCAGAAGCTGACCCACTGTCGTGAACAATTCAAGATCAAACTCAGCCTAGTTTATAGTCCTGAGTGAGGTAATGTGGGGACTGCAGTACAGAGACCGACACAGCAGTAAGTGCACACTTGGCAACAAAGCTCACGTTTTTCCTTCGGGCCAAATTCTGCAGTGATTTGCATCTGCTGCAACTGTAGCTGACTGTATGAGATCTGTGCAAGGATAGACTGAAACTGGAGAAAAAAAATTCCTCAGTTTTATTCTGTACTACAAAAATACTTAAGCTGATATTTTCAAACCTGCGTAGGAGTAACTGACATCCAATACCTATTAAAATTAATGGGAATGTAGCCTACTAATCCCCTTGTTGGCTTTGAAAACCTCATTCTTACTATGTAAAGATGATGTACCATATTATTTTGTACTGTATAAAACCACATTTACAGTAAGAGAATAAAGATCATTTAACAACCAGGTCTCTGATCTTGTAAATACACTGTATGTGGACGAACCTCTGCACCCATGCAGAGACCACTGATTCACTGGAGCTCTACCTGCGTAGTGGGGCCTGTCTGTCACCTTATAGAAATGAAGACAGTTAATGTCTAGAAAGAGGAAAGGCATTTCCAAGAACAGCAGCCATTCCCACAGATGAACTGGATAAAAGCACTAGCACACTTTATTTTAGTATGCTACAAAACTTCATTGTTGAACTTTATTAGGTACTTTAATACCAAGCATACCTTAAAGTAACAAAAATTATTGTTATTGTTGTTTTTTTTTTACAGAAAATCAGGTATTCCAACAATTTTCTTTACAGTTTGTTGACCTTAAAAAAAATTACGCACAGTTTTGACAAGTTACAATGGAATGGAATGGGAACGTGCTCACATTTAAAAAGATAAAAACATACTACTTATACTTAATTAACATTTAGTGATGTACACCCTTGTAAGTCTTTGCTCTATTTATGTACAAATGGTACATTGTAACTGAAATATCCTCAGAGGGCCACTTGGTCTGGTGATCGCACTTTTTGGCAACATCTGTATATGTCTAGAAAGGGCCTTTTGACTACACAGTTGCTATGATACAAACTCAATAGGCAGTAACAAAAACACATGGCAGAGAGAAACCCCATTACTGTAGTTTCTATTACGGCAAAATATCTTGACTGCAGTTGTCTGGAACACAATTTAACCAATGGAGCAAAGGACGGCAATGATACGATAACACATTCATATAACAAACCTCTTTTACAAACTTTTGAGCTTAAAGTATGTCTGTGATGTAACAACACCAGTAGATGAAGACAAACTGCATTAAAACCCCATTCAGCAGGGTACTTAAGCATGTGCCCAACCTTGCAGAATGTGACTAGTCCCACTGACGTCAGTGGCATTACTCACATGTTTAAGTACCTTGCTGAATTGGGACCATAATGAGCTTCTGTCTCCTCACATGTAAATCATTTTTATGATACCCCTTAACTTTACCTCCGTGGCAGACACTAGGAATATATTTATGCTTGGATGACAGGTTTCAGTGGGATTTTCAAAAGTCCTCAGCGTTGGACTGACTCAACTCTCACAGAAATCAGTGGAAACTCTTATTTGCTACCGTAAGTGAAGACGTAGGCTAAGGCTGAGTGTATTTGAAAATCTCTCCTAAATTTATCTTATTTATTTATTTGGCAACATATATGTTAGGTGTTCAATTACTATGCTGATCAAAACCATATTGATATCTTGACAGATAATTAAAATTCTTATTTAATAACCTGTATTTATTTATTGGCAATGTAATCATAGTTTCCACCTCCAACCCAACATTGATTGATGCACTTAAAGTCCAGAGTTTGTGCCTCATAATCAGAAGTTTAAAGTATTATTTTATCTTTGTATTTCTTACAGTAGTTTATGTGAGGTCTGAAGCAATAAGCAATCATTATTTTAGCCACCAAGTATAGTAATGAAGTTCAAAAATCTGCAGATACTAGTACTCTATGATTAAGCATAAAGGCAGCGGACTACTAACCTACTCCTGTCTCAAAGAAACATCTGAATATTTTCCATGCCTCAGACTGGTCTTATCATTTAATTGCTTTCCAAAATGTGTTTGAGTGGGTAGGAACCATATGAACAGCAAAGAAATGTTGCACTGAAGTCAGAACACCTCTGTGGGAATATGCCTCTCACACCACATGAACAAACCAACATTGGAGAGCCAGAGTCATGGCTGTACTCCAGCTGCCTCAGCTACACAGAGCAGCCAGGGAGCATCACTGAATCTGACTCAGAGAGACTTTACATAATTATTAGTAAAGTATATATTTTTTACTATTCATATTAATAGATTTATAGGGCTTAAGGCCATTATATTCTAGTCTGACCTTCCAAATAACACAAGCTGTAGAATCTATAGCACAAAACAGGAGAAAGATAGAATAGTGTTTTACAGCAGCTGTATACTACTATGGTTAAGGTGTCAATTTAGCCTTTTTTAAATAGATGATTTTATTTTGCCACTTTAAATATAAATAATTCTATGCTGCTTAGGAAATTATGTTTGTGATATTCAGAAAGATGTATCTTATACTATATATGTCTTAAGAGAACTATAATATATGTCAGAAATAATTGTTCAGTTGTAAACTTGTTACAGACAGATTAAACAGAACACATATGCAGTAAAAATTGAGAAGCTTTATATTTTAACCAACTTATTATACAGTGAGATAAATGAAAAGCAGCAATACTGCAGTAAAAGATGTGCTTTTTCCTCTAGGTGGTGGAAACATTCAGAGAGTCTATTTATAAATGCTTATTTTAGAGTGATATCCTATCAGTTTCCCAGCTACTAGAACAGGAATAGCCTTAAGTTAACTGCTTCTCTACTGTGAAAGGTTTTAAAGCTTTTTGCTTTTCATTTGAATAAAAAAATGACAGTTTACAAACCTTTTCAATGCATATATATTACATATGTTTACCTAGCAACGACTAAATCCCTTTTAATTTATTTTCCAAATGTGACTTTTCATGCATGTCTTCTGAATGTTGGATTCAGTGACAGATTCTAATGAGCTGGTGTGTAATCCATGATTGCATCTCTCTTCAGAAAATCACTTCTAGGTCTGGCTGATTTACATTTAGAAGGCAGCTCTTACCAATCAGACGTTTTTGCACTTGTCAACATTCTTCTCCATTGGAGGTTCCTTCCCAAGCTTCTTCCATTTAATGTTGATGTACAAAAGCTGTTACTCATTTTGTTTTGTGCTCATTCTAGTGAGGATTGGCTTAGTAAGACTGTGCAAAACAGAAAGAAGAAAAAACGTCAGTTTACTGCCAGCAAACATAAAGGACATTGCTATGTGTGTTTGACATAATCCAATCGCCTGATCAGTACTCTGAATGCATTTTATTTGTGTTTCCATTTATTATGAGAGCTGACATTGGTCATCAGTGTTCGTCAGGTATCACCATGATTTGAAGGTTGAAGAATCAGTTTTTATCTACCAATAGACAGAGGAAGTCAAAACAATGAGACCTGTTTCAATTTACATTTGAATAGTAGGAAAATAAAGATGCAGCATGGGAGATGCAGAGGTCTGACTGATATGAGGAATCAAGTAAATGTTCAGGCATGTCTCTTTTTTTGTATTTATGACCTCCTTCCACTGCCTGTATACACAAGAACTAACTAAGCAAGAAGAAACCCTAGTTTGTCAGAGTTCAAATGGAATGACTCCAAAGATGCTGGAAGTGTTTTTGACTCCTACTGATAGGCACTTTTTTCTGTTTTCCTCCAACACCACCCTTTCCAGCATATCATGAATGTTACTTCACTTACAAGCTATGAAAAGCCAAACACAACTATAAACTGTGAAAAAGCCCCTCGCCTCTCCATTATACCATCTATTGCCCTTACATTGGGAATAGACTGGAGGCTCTGAAGGCCCATCGAGCATGCTCTCATGCTTTCAGGGCACTGTCATCTCAGCGATATCCTCCTCCAGGCCTGTGGAATCCTGTCTTGTACTTCTGCAATGTGGATACCTGTGGGGTAGGTCAGCATTTGGCACCAGGTTTTAAAGTTTTTGGACCAGAGGAGCTTGATGGATCTCTGACTAGCTGTATTCTCCCTGGTGACCGGATTGCTTGGGCTAAACTTTGAAGCTCTTAAACTGGAAATATCTTGCTGGAGTTTTGCCTAATTAAAAACTACTCAGGAAATGAATGCTGTCTGACTGAAAGGGCTCTGTACTCAACAGCACATGCAGGCAGCTGCGAAACAGTCAATGGGGCTGATTCATTGGTGCACTATAGCCCCTTTATATTAGCTCTACTAGTTTGAAGGACTGTAAAACCAATGAGTGTGTCCCCACACGCAGAGGCATGTGTTTCCAGGGGTACAAAAAGCAACAGCACACATTTGTGCCACTGCTTTGTGCCCTGGGCACACCCTTGCAAGTGAACCGTAGTGCATGTCAAATTGTCCCTGGTGGGGTGGGTGAGGCTGGAGCCAGCACCTGTGTTGGACCCAGCAGCTTTACCTGGGATCCTGGAGGCCTCCCAGGGCAGCAGTGCTGTCCAATTATTCTGAGCTGTTTGAAAAGCCTCTTAGGGCTGCTGGAAACCAGACCCAAGACAGGAGTGTCCTGAGGACTGAGGGAGAGGAGGGGAATGAGGAGAGGGGAGAAGAAAGCTCCTTTTACCACTTCTCCCCTGCCATAGCCAAATGGAGTAGGATTTCAGGGAGGGGTGGCTGGAGCTCTACCTTATTACTGCGGGGAAACTCTACCATGTCGAAAAAGTGCTGTTTCTGAAATGGATGAAAAACGGAATTTTTGAAACTAGAAATTCTGCAAAATTATCCTTTAGGAAAAATGTTTCCATTTGATTTGTCTAGCTGAAATGGAGCAGCTGGCTTCCCCATTCTGGGGAAGTGGGGGAACTTCTCAGCCTTCCCCACTCCCTGCCTAGGAAACCCCTGGGCTGCTCCAACCCAGCAGCAAGCCCAGACACCCTGAAAACCCCTGCTCAAGTTAGGACTCCCGGAGCTTTCCCAGATTTCCGTTTGTGGAGCTGGGAGCCTAGACCCTGAGAGCCCTCGCTAGAACCAAGCCTGCTAAGGTTTTCAAAGCTCCTGGTTCTGTGACAGCCAGCTTGAAAGCCTTGAGGTCCTCAGGTCTGAGGGAGTCTGCATGGAGGAGTGCCCGTACCTGGAGCCTCTGGAAGTCCAGGTTCCTCGCAGCTCACCAGATTCTGGTGGAATCCTGCCACTGGCGGTTTATCAAAGCACAACCCAATGGTTCTCCAAAATACCTAGTTTTGGACAAATGGGCCTTTTCCAACCAAAAACTATATCAGCAGAAAATTCTCAACCAGTTCCAGACAGGAATTATACTCAGTCAGTAATTATGCTTAGCATGTACATTAAGATGAGATGCATTTTCCTAAGGAGGCTCTTGTAACGGATATTGTTGGAACAGAAACCGAAGACAAATGGCCCAAGAAGAATAAGCTGATCTTAAGGAGTGCACAGCAGAAGATGAATAGGGGTATTTTGTCTTTGTCAGAAAACTGATATATAGTTTAGTATTCTCTGTGGGAACAACATTTTAATGAAGTTAGTATATAAAAGGGCTGATAATTTGCATTTGTAAAGGAAAAATATCAGCTAAATTTCTCTGAATTTGCTTTTGTACCTGCAAAATATATACCAATAATGAAGGCCAAGCAGTGGAAAAGAAATACACACGGGTCTGATTAAAATAATTTATTAAGAATAGCCTGAGTGCCAAGAATCACAGTGTTTTATAATAATAGGTAAGTTTTATTACAAAAAAGCAGATGGAGAAGGAAATGATCAGTTTGGACTTCTAGTGAAGTACTCTTTTAATCAGCATAGTGTTATAATAATTTCTATCACATAAATGGAGCACTAAGTCACTTTTCCAAAAACAGTGAGTTAGTAGAGTCAGGAATAAATCCCAAAGTTTTACTTCATTGCTTTGTTCAGACCAGTCATCATGTGCTCCGAAACCTGGTACTGGTAGTTCTAAGAAGGTGCTGAGAAGAAATATGTGCTAATAAATGTAGATAGATGGCTTTATGGAGAAATTATCTGATGATAACGCAATTCTAACAAGGAACATCAACTGTACATGCCAGGAAAACTTTAAGGCTGATAGGATTAACAAAGTATTTTCTTTAGGTATTTTCAATCACAATTTATTGTACTTTTGCTGTGCAATGGCCTGACAGTATTGTATTGTATTTCCAGGAGCATTTGACATTCAGCAGGAAGTTTGTACCATATCAAGTGCTTTATTAGTGTTTTTTGCCAAATTTTACACCCAGGTGTTATGCAGATGACTATGGAAATGTAATAAATGCCACAGACTCCTAGTTAATGCTGTGCAAAGGACCTGCATAAATAAGTTGTTCACTTCACTAAACCTCATTCAGCCTGATTTGGCCTTGTAACACATCATATGCTTTTGACTTCTTGAAGTTTCTTTTCATAGGAGATACCTACAAATCCTTTTTAAGAGCTGTCACTTGGATCACAGTTAATGAAAGCAGTCTTTCTGGAGGCCATATTGTCCAAATTGCCCAAATGTTATGCTGTTAAATACTCATTCTATTTAAAGATTGCAAAAGGCTTCCTGTCATGCAGACATGCTGACAATATGATTACTGTTCATACCTGACCCCTGCAATTAGGGCATTTGTCTGCTCTTGGTAACAGAGCTAGAATGTAATCATTGCTTAAGGGGTTTACAGCATTTCAGTGTTTTTGCAGGTTCCCAGAGTTCATCCATATTCCTTTTTGGGGAGCCATATAGCAGCAGCATTTCCAGGTTGCTTTTTGCCAAAGTATAACTATACATACCAAGGACAGTCAGATACTAGCATATATATATAGAGCAAGGCAAGAATATTCATCTTCCAAGGTCTGAATAGATTGCCTATACAACAGCCATAGCTCTATACCCCTGTCAGGTGTTTTTTGCATAGTAAGTTCCTTCTAGTCTCACCATAGCCTAAACATACCCCATTGCCCTAGGGAGTGATACTATTTCTTTGCTACTTAGTGACTGCTGGCAGTGCATTTGGTGCACAGTAGAAAGAAAGGAAAATATATATAGTCCTGTTTCCATAGGTTTGCAATTTGAAATAGATATGCAGTGTGGTTCAGGCACCTAAAATTCAGAAGGTGACAGTTTATTCTTTCCTGGTCATCCAAGTGGCTATTTTTGGTTGTCCACTTAAACTCTCAAGGTCATTCTATTCCTGGAGGTATAGCTCTGTATGTACAGATGACTATGCGTGAGCACATAGTTGCACAGACTGGGTTCACACAGTAGTAGCTGAAGCACATATACTTGTGGATGCGTGGAAGCTTGGATCTCTGAGAATGGAGTTGGCCAGAACCTGTGACTACCTCAGGACTGAACAAGGGCTCTGTGTGTGTGTGTGTGTGTGTGTGTGTGTGTGTGTGTGTGTGTGTGTGTGTGTGTGTGTGTGTGTGTGTAGGTCCCTCTTTGGGCCCCATCACTCAGTAGCTCAGGCACTCACCTGAGAAGCTGGAGGTCCTGGGTTTTAGGCCCTGCCCCAGTCTCACCCAGATGGAGTTTGAAGCTGGTGTTCTCTGGGCGCGTCTACACGAAACACTAATAGTGTAGTAGCCTCATTCTACTGCACATTAGCATGGCACAAAAGACATGGTGCTACTGCAATGAGTCTACTGCGTATTAGCATCACTTAAAAAGTGTGCGCCGATGTTAATGCGCAGTATTGTCAATTATGGCACATTTAGTCAGTACCTGTTATTACAGGTACTAAACTAAATGTGCTGTAATTATGGTGCATGAATGTACGTGTAGACATGCCTCTCTGCTCACAGCACAGCACTCTTACTACTACACCAAAGGTCAGGCAATATCCAGCCCTTTTTCTGGCACTCCTTTTGGAGCTAAGCTGCTAACACAGTCATTGGAAAAAATGGATGGAAGAGCAGTGAACGATGGAAGCTTTCACACAATGGTGACCTGAGCCCAGGGTAGAATCAAGGGCCCCTTCCCTAACCAAGGAATCAGTCCCTCCCCTGAGCCACACACCTTTTGGCTTCCTCAAGGCCCCACAGGTTTCCCAAACACCGCCCTCCCATGGCTTCCAAAGGAGCGTCAGAGAAGAACGCAGGGAATGACTGACCTGTGGGATGGTGGGTGGGCGCTTCCAGTCAATGTCAGGCCCCTGTTCCATAAAGCTCAGATAGAAGCTGTGACAATTTCTTGTATCTCTTACATTTTATTGGCTTGTAAGAAAATACTGAAAAGAAAAGACTGAACCTATGGATTTAAATCAGGTGCGGGCAATTATTTCAAGTGGAGGGCCACTTATGAAGTTTTGGCAAGCTGTCAAGGGCCACAAGGGTAACCCCACCCCTTGACATGTGCTCTGCCCCCCTGGTCACCATCTTGGGACCAGAAGTCCCCCTAACCCTTGACCTTTGCCACCAGAAGTCCCTCCCATTACCCCCCAGAAGTAGTCCTTTCAACAAGGGCGTTTGCCATCTTGGAATCATAAAAAAACCCAAATTATATTCTAAAAATCAAACATCTACTACAACATTCATTAATTTGATTTCAAAAAATATTTTTGTCCTGATCTACAAGGTTGTGTAGTGTATATAGAGGTGATTGTATAACAGCTTAAAATGAAGTCTTATGAAGCATAGATGACTGAGTGGACATTACATGTTGCCTTCAACAAGTTTTCGCTCTCCCTCACCACCATGGAAAGCAAAACCACTTCTTATGCAAGCCCAGAAATTTTATTATGAGAATTTAGGGAGTGACTTGCAAAGGCACAGAGGGTAGGGAGCTGGCCAGTTCCCACAGGACAGGGGAGTCTTGCTGCCCTTCATTCTTTTGAAAGTATTTGACTATATCCCTTGCATGTGCACGTGCAAGCCTAGGGCCACAGCCTGCACACGTGAGTTTCTGACTTCTGCATTGCAGCAGCTAAGGTTGGCTTTTTCATAAATGTTTGGGTATGAACTAACTGATCCCACTGAAGTCAAGGGTAAAGCTCCCATGGACTTCAACTGAGGACTTCTGAAATTCTATTTTTGAGGTTATGCTCCAGAGAGGCAACAGTGTATTAAGAATTATTAGCACCCTGGGTAAACAGAAAATTGGAGGCCCCAGACCAGGCAAGGGCAGGGGACAGTCCCTGCCAGAGGACTGTGGCTGGGCCCACCCAGCCTCTGTGGCATGTCTGGGGCAAGCCATGGGGCATGAGCACCGCTGAAATGAAGGCAGCCCTGGCTCAACCCAGCCCGGCCCCTCAGCCCCAAGGGAGTTGCACAGCCAAGGCTGCAGTCCCCAAGTGCTGCAGGACAGGACAGAGGCTGGGGCTGGGGCTGGGACTGGGGCCGAGGCCAGTCTGGGGGTGGGGGAACATGGGTTTTGTGCTGCCCCCAGGTGCCCACCTGCCCCTGCGCTGGGCCTGGTGGCACAGGGCTGCCCAACCCCATCTGTCCCAGCAGCGCCGGTGCCAGTGGCTGCCCACAGACAGTGGAGAGTGGGGGTGGGAGCAGGACCACCCATGGGGCCTCCTGGAAACAGGTAGTCCTGGGAAGCTGCCACCGCCCACATGGAGCCCCATACCTGCCCCCTACCCTCTGGCCTTGGCCTGGCTGGAGGGGAGGAGGTGCACGCTGTCTTCCCTGGATGCCCACGGCCAGGATGCCTGCCTGGACCACTCTACCCCTGGTGCCCCAGGGGGCCCTGACTGGCAGGGGCTCCTGGAACCGGGCCCCATGGGCCGATGCAGTAATTCACCCTGGCGAGGGGGAGCAGTTGTAGAATTGTCTTAAAACAACTGTAAGCTCTGGGGTGTTTCAGGACTGGCTTTGTCTCATGGCAGCAGCTTTATCTAAGGCCACAGGCAATTAATGAAATAAATTAAATGTTAACAACTCCATCCTATTGTACTGCATGGGGATTAAACCTCTGTCTCCTCAGGCGGGGTGCTATTCTGTTCCTCCCTGGTGGTCTTATTGGTCACATTTGGGACTTACATGCCTGGGGGAATTACACAGATTTGATACGTGAGTTTCACAGAACCGGAGGCTAGAAGTCTGACTGGGAGGATACTGTTGATTAGATTTCTTAGGCCTATATTGTTCTGGGTCTGGTTAGTGGCAGCAGCTTCATTTCCAGCATGACAAGACTGCCTGGCATATTTTTGGAAGCATTCAGGAATTTTCCAAATTTGAAAGAAGAGCAAAATCTTATTTTACTCACAGAAGTCTCAGTTTGTGTTTACATAATAAACCTCTCAACATCTGACGGGGTGATTTCGAGGTAGATGATGCAGGAAAAAAGTAGGAATGAACTGCTGAAAAGAAAGTTTCTCTTTCACACAACTTCCTCTTCAGAGAAGGAATAGAAAAATGTCTAGAGGGTTCAATCCAAATAATATTATTATAGTACTGACAACATTATGTTGAAGCAATAGTTTGTCTTGATGCTGGCTACATTGTTCCATCCAGTAAAGCTTCACAACAGCCATAAGCAATTCATGTGCAGTCATTTTGATTGTGATTCATGAGTGACAACAAGATACATTTAAGGAGCCCCAGGGCCACAACTTACAGTCCTTTCACGCCCAAAGCTCACTTTTACACCAAGGCCATTTATAAGGCTTTTTCCAAGCCTGAGGCCCCTGGCCAAATCTTCTGGTTTGCAGTCCTCTATTCTTATCTGTACATGTTTCTTCCTTCCCTCTTTCTATATGTGAAAGACCCACGCTAAACTGAAGGAATGACAGACTCCAGAGGGAAAACATTTACCAGTAATGATGCTCAAGGTGCTGTCAAGCTCACAAGGTGAACAAAGTGCCAAAAAGGGAAATATTTTTTCTGTTCTCTTTCAGCTGGAGTCATGGGTGCTATTTGTAACAACAGTTGGTGAAAACCTCTCCAAAGAGAAGTGCAGTTTTTAAGCTGATGTCCATTTTATAGTGCAATCAATGAAAAATGAGGGAATAATAAACACACAGTAAAACCTGACCTCCAATGACCAATGGACTACAGGAATGACCTGTCAGAAAATGGGGTAAGGGTGTGATATGTAGGGATCAGCCTTCTTGTGCATGTTATTTTTTCCCTGAACTTTTGTGATTATTTTCATATTTGTTCACGTATGATGGAGTTAAGAGCTTGGAGGACTCGCACTGGGTAATGTCCTTTTATATGTTATCTTTTCTTTGTTCATAAGTACTGTATTTTAGCATGTATAATCCACCTCTCACATAATGAACACCTCCAGAGGCATAACAGGGTAGCTTGGGACTAACAGGGGCAGCACACAGGACAGTGGTGGCTCCCAGTGGTGGCAGCACAGCTGGCTGGCAGTTTTGGCAGCTGTTATTTTTGCACCTCCCCTGCAACACACAAAAAAGTGGTGCTGCTGCCCCAGTTGCACCCTGCCATCCCCCGCCTTAGCTAAGCTACTGCACACTTCCTTCTAAGTACCATTTAGCAGGGGTATGGTATACCACTTGCTTCACAGTAAAACCAGAAAAAACTCAATAAATTCCCTTCATATTATCCTCACACAAGTATAACCCAGGCTGCTGCTGAATTTAAGTTCAGATAACCTTCTGGTTACATGCACAAAAAGATGGTATGTGATATATACTTCCTATGAGCAGAAACACAGTCAAGTGTGGCAGACAAAACACGTGAGAATACCAGAAGAGAATCTATGGTCCATGCACAATATGCCTTCTTCAGCCTCAAATATTTCATTATGTTATTTTATATGTGGCAAACCTATTTTTATTGTTAGTGTAAGATGCAAATCTATCTTGCCTTTTGCTATGGACTAATTACCAGTGTAGCACTGTGGCAGCATTCTCCTGGAATACACCTAGGAGCAGGTATTTTTGATCCTGCTGAGACATGCCCCAGTGAGTCAACAAGGATATGTCCACATGGCACAATACATAGTCCATTCAGGGCTAGCTTGATATTGAAAGACATGTAACCATGTTATTGTGGCATTGTTCCTGGCCTAACTTGTCTACACTATTTCTGGTACCTGAGATAGATTGGTTATATATGCACAGCACTGCACTGTTTCGTGGACATAGCCTTAGGAAAAAAGACTCCTTTACCCAGTGAGGTTCATTAATACATGCAAGGAAATGAGAATTTCCTGTTATCCAGTGAGATTGTGGGTCTGAAAGATGAACTAATAACCTGGAACAACCAGGCCTAGTGAGAAGGCATGGGCTGAGCCCTATATTAACTCCAGATTACTTCTTTTGTTGACAAGGCCATGTCCTGGAGGAGGGTCAGTGTAGACTCTAGAAAGTATGCAGGCTCTGAAAAGACTAGAGAAGACTATAGAAGGCACCTGCTCACTGCCTGGCAATTATTCCTTCGACAGAATCATGTTCTTAAATGTACCTAATTATAATGAGACTGTGGCACTGAAATCTTTTGTGTCTGCCACAAAACAAGTGGGGCAGGCACAGAGGCATCCCTGCCAAAATGCTCCGACACCACACTATAGACCTACCCCAAGCTCTTACAATCTCAGGGCCTGTACTGACTTCTTGGGGAGTGCCTGAGGAATAAAGGTTGTAGTATAGGTAATGATTTGGGGATTAGACCCCAAGTATATTAACTATAATATGCATATAAAAGAGACATGGAGAATAGTCCCCAGAAGACAGACTGAGTCATTTCACACGATATTCTTCAGAACCTTTGGTCACTTCTGAAGGATTCAGCAGGATTCAACCGCTAGATTCAAACTGAATTCCTAACAATGAAAGGGTCAGTCTCACATTACCGGTCCTCAGCATCTTCCAGGTCTCTCAGGCCTTGAAATGTTCTGTACAGTTTTGTGCATATTTCAGTGCATTATATGAACAACCTTCTCAGCCTCCAAATAAATTCACAGTACAGCATACTAAAACAAGACAAAAGCAGGATGGGTGTCTGCTGTCTTCCTCCCAGTATATGTTTGGTTTGGTAATATTTTTATTGGACTAAGTCTGTAGTTGGAAGAGATGTCCAAAATGCCCTTCCTAACATCTTTCCCAATTATAGATTCAGTCCAATAAAAGCTATTACAAACAAACCCTGTATCTCACATAGGCTCTGGACCATTGTGGCTATTGCAACACTAGGAAGTCCCAGAAAACAGTGAAAATTGTGTTCTACAATTGTACCATTTATTACATCAGTATCAAGAAAAGGAAGATTTTTATCATCATGAACAAACACAACAGGCAGCACCTCAGATTGCATCTCCCAAAGAGCATCCCTTTAACACAGAGCAAAAAGTCAGCTCATCTTCTGCTGACAGCTCCCTTTCAGAATTCTCATCAATTTGCCTTTTGTATGCCGTGATCTTTCTGGGTGCTTTGAAATGGGAGTCACGTCTCAAAGCAGGTTTTGCTGGCATGGATGATGCAGAGTTTTGCTGGGAACTGGAGGAAGGCAGAAATGCCTTCATCAATAAAGTCTTTTATGTTACGCATCTTTCTCTTCAGCTGAGTAGAAAAACTTGAGTCAGGCAAAATTAGTTATTTTTAATTCATCAATATTTATTTCCTCATTTTGGTTTGCTGTAGCCTTTCCATCCCTGGACACCCAAAGAAATTGCTGTCACAGTAATTCCTAAACCTTTCTGTCTCTCAACGTTTTTCTAGGGAAGCATTTTACTTTTTACAAGTTTTATGAGTTTAACAAATTTAGACAAATCTCTCTTCTGGAACCCACAGAATTGTGAATTTTTTGCTTTTTTCTAATTGGTTGTCAGGTTGCTTGAACTCTGTTCAGTTAATAGACCCTGATTCATATTTGTTTCAAATATGTGATGAATTCAGTTTGCCAGCTGTCCATAAATTTACAGACGGGCCATAAAAAAACAGCCTAAAATCACCTGCCCCTAAGTTCTGTAAAAATAATTTTGCCTCTGTAAAAATAAGAAGTCCTGTGATGTTTTCAAGATTTATCACCTGAATAAAACTATTTTCAAATATCAGTGCTGGACAGAGAGAGTGAAGTAGCACCACCTGGTGTCTAAGTGGGAGACCTGCTTGGCACCCTGCAGTGAACGGCTGGTCAGGACTTTCTGTCTCACGAGACTACAGCCTCCATAGTTCCTTGTGGCTGGGGCAGAACTATGGGTATGGGAATGAGGGAGAGGCAGTGGGTGATGGGATAGGCATGAGGCAGCATGGTGCAGGGTGCAGTTGGGGGTGTTTGAGTGTGGAGTGAGTAGGGGACCTTTTGGAGGGGGCAGAAATGTGTAAAGCCATTGCTGCAGTCACACCAGGTTGCCAATGCCAACCCAAGGTTTTTTAAAGCATTTTTTTTTAATTTCCTTTTCTTAAGAGAGATCTTTTTTTAGTAAAAATATTTCTCTTACAGAAAATGTTTACATGCCCTCCACAAAATTCAGCAAGTTTAACTAGATGAGTTCTCCCTGTAATCTGAAGATAGGAGTATCTAAAGCAGGAGTGGGCAAAATACGGCCCACGGGCCACATCCGGCCCACCAGGCCAATCTATCTGGCCTGTGGGACTCCTAAAAAATGTACAAAAATAATATTTATCTGCCCCGACTGCCTGTCAAAGATGACAGGAGCCAGTGGCAGTAGGACCCAGGAGGAGGCAGCGGCAGGACCCAGGCAGCAGTAGCAGGGCCCACCTGGGCCTGCCTCCCAAGCCTTTCCCAGCCCCAGCCAGAAGCTTCAATCCTAGCGGAGGGTCCTGGCCTGGGCCCTGGGGCTGTTCCCACCTCCATACACCCAAGAGGAGAACTCAGGTAAGAACGGGGCTGGGGGTGGTGGGGTGGGCAGGGATCACTGGTGCAGCAGGAGCCAGCCCAACCTGGCTGGGGAGTGGTGGGCTGGGCGAGTGGTGGCGGTGGGCAGGGAAAGAAGGCAGCTGCAGCAGCCTCAGGCGGGGGGCAGAGGGCGGAAAGTGGCAGCAGGCAGGAGCAGGGCCCTGGGGGGTCAGGGCCTGCAGCAGGCAGAGCCAGCTGGGAACCGTAGGGCTTGGCTAGTTCCTGCTGTGTTCTGTGTCCCGGTGTTGCAGCAGGAGCCACCTGCGAACCATGCGCTGCTGGGAGGTGTGTGGCTGGGGTGGCTGGCTCTGTGCTATGCTACATGGTTCCCGGCTGCAACACCAGGACACAGAATGCAGCAGGAGCCTGCCTGGCTTCCGGTTCCCAGCCAGCTCCCGCTGCTGCTTCTATTGCTTGGGCTGTGTGCTGGGGGAAGACCTGCACTGGAGCTGCCTTCCCACCCCCTGTTGCGCAGGTCTATGGACTGGAAGTAGAGGGACCCTTCCTCCTGCTTTCCTGTAGAGTCCAGCAAAGCTTCCCCATGTGAGTGCAGGAGCTGCATGTGGTTTGCACAAAGCCCCCATGATAGAGGTGGCTGGGCAGGCCATGCCTCTTGTCACCCCCTTGTGCAGTGCTGGCCAAAGCCATGCCCCACAGGGCACCAGCACCTGCACCAAGCAGGAGCTCCCTGACTGCCCCCACCCCACCTGCTGCTGCTGCCAGAAGCAGGGGCTGTCATAGGGGGACTTTTTGTGGGGAGTCCCCACACACACAGCCTGCCCCCACAGCCCCCCACATGTACACACATTTCAACATACCCTATGCCCCGCCACACAGCCATTCCCCCACATACCCCATCATACACATCCTCCACACCCCACATACAATATAAAAAAGTAAGACTGTATTTTTGAGTTATGATGCAGTTCCTTCTATATGCAGGACACAAACACAAATTAAGACAAATATTTTTTGTAATAAAATTAAAATATGTTTTAGTAGGTTTTTGACTTCTAGTGCATGATTTGGGTTTTTTTCTGGTTCTAAGATGGCAACCCCCATCCCAAAAAGAGTATTTCCAGGGAGGGAGGGGAGGGGCTTCTGGTGGCAAAGGTCAGAGGTTAGGAGGTAGGACTTCCAGTTCCAATATGGTGACCAGGGTCAAGGCAACTGTCAAAGGGTGAGGCTAGCCACGTGGCCCTTGACAGCTTGCCAAAACTCATTAAATAGCCCTCCAACCAGAATAATTGCCTGCCCCTGATGTATCCATCAGTAAATAAGTTTATTTGGCAATAAAAAGTTTTCAGATTATCAGTAAAAAAAAATTCTTTGTTTGGCAACCCTGGATGCATTTCAGGTCACATTTGTTCAATGAAAGTATCTGGACAGTTTCAATTGGGGGTCTACTTTTCTGCACATAGGTACCTAATGTGAAACATTCAGGTTTGAAAGGAGCAATTTTTGCCATTTCTGTTCCCTATTTTTTGTATTATGGATGTAGTTTAGTAGATGATATCTAGTGTTAAAGAGTTTTCCGTATTGTGTTGGTGGGTGTTGGTAGCTATCAAGTGCAACTTCAGACTTCACTGAAGCTAATGGGTATGCTTGCCACCTTTCTTTCAGACTAGGGAGAAATAGCAAAGTCCTTTGATGCTATTAGGCAGTAGAAGCAATAGAAGCCACTGCTCACAGTACTAGGCCATAGGGTAAGTCCTGAGGAAGAACTAGCTCTGGAAGAATAAGAGAGCTTTCCCTGGATTGATTGCAAATTTAGAGTCTCGGTATTAAACTGGTTTTCAATAGTGTTTGTCAGTGTGAGAAACCCAGAAAAGCTGTTTGAGTTTGCCCTCTGGAATAAAGCCAAGACAAAGAATTTCTAGATATTCCCATCTCCAAATTTACAGGGAGAGCTCATCTAGGTCAACCTATTGAATTGTATAGAGGGCACGTGACCTTTTTCTGTGCAAGACATATTTTTACTGAAATATGATCTCTCTTAAAAAAGGAAATTTTGTAAAAAATAGTTGGCATTATAAAAATGCTGTTTTTTATGTAGTCCTTTGAATTTTGAAAAGAAGTTCAATACAACTTTTAGTTTAGATAATCCCAGAAACAAATAAGATTCAACAGGTGCATCTATACATTCATTAATGCTCTGTAATTATGGTGCATTACGTTTAAGATTACAGATCCTAACATAAGGCACTGTAATTGGCACTACTGTGCATTAGCCCAGTGAATGGTTTTTATGTGACACTAATGCACAGTAGATTAATTCTACTGAGATGTTAGCATCTCATGTAGATGTGCCTGCTGTGCCAGCTATGGCTCTTGCTACTGCAGCAGTGGTAGTCTCTAGGGTCTCCCTACCTTTTCTGGCATCTGGGTTCTTCTCTGACTGTGTGAATGGTAGGAGGTATAGTCAGGCTGCTAGCATGACCAAGGGAGAGGCTATATAGCTCATCAGAAGACCCAGGTTGCTCCCATTGTTTATGTGCCAGGAGACCTGGGCTGCTTGTGTTTGGTGTGCAAAAAGCCGTGTAGAAGAGGTAGGCTGCTTATGCTGCTTGCATGGCAGGAAAATTTGGAGGAGGAGAGGTAGGCAGTGTGTGGCCCCGGGTCTGCACCCCACACAGCATATGACTCTCCCTCTCCCTCCCCCCGTCTGTAAGTTGGACAGCTCTAGACTCACTGAATCAGAGATGCATAAGCTTTTGCGAGCAACTTCCTCAAATGATAAGGTGCATCTCTCTCTGCCTGTCTTCAGACTAGTATTGCTCATGGAGGAAAGGTGGACTGGGTACACATGCACAGCTTTGCTGCTAGCTGGTAAATCACTCAAATCCAGGACCAAGTTGCCCTTTGGAAAATGTGTGTTAACTTCACTGACTGGGAGAGTTAGTACCTGGAAAGGGCCATGTCTGCTTTCCAAATAGTTTTGGCCCTGGGCAGCCCTCTACTCAAACCACTCTAGTACCTCTGCCACTGACTGGTTGGGCACTGTACTAATGCCTTCTGCAGGCAGCCGGCTTGTGAGAGCTCCATGCAAGGAGGCTACACATAACTCGTGCTCCAGATGGAGGGCACAATTTTGTCTTAGGGTTTCCTAAAGGACACATCACTGAAGTACTTTCCTCCCATTCCTCATGTAGGTCCTCTTTGCAAAGCCAATATACTGGAGCTTTGGGTAGAGAGAAGGATCTGGCTCATTCATGTTAGTTTATTAAAAGACAAAGTCCCTGCCCCAATATAGTTTTTCATGTGGAAAGAAGATGTGGTGACTCACAAAGGTGAAGAAAAAGCAGCAAGAAGAACAATGGGAGGGTCAGGGATGCTTAATGAAACAGTTCTAGGGGAGCTAATCCTGCAGCCAGGGACTTCAGGAGTGATACAGCACTCTAGCCTTGCCCAGTCCCACTGCTCAGGAACAGGGAGCAGAAGTGCAGAGCATCTAGCAAAGCCTTGTGACTGCAGGCACATCTTGCTTGGCATCAGATGGGGATGTGCTGTGCAACAGAGATGCCAGGTTGGTGCGCTCATCTCTGGTTTGTGGTGACTGCTTGATTGTAGAAGGGAAGCTGTTGGCTTCCACTCCCCTTCTGCTTCAATCCCAGCTCTTCCAGATGCAGTTACCTCCTTGTCCGCTGCTGTTCCACTAGCAATGCCTGCCCAGATACCCAATGCTTGTCTCCTTTCCCAGTGCCATCTCAGACTCTTTCTGTCATCTTACTTCACAGAGCTGCTGCCCTCTACATATCCAGGTTCTTCCTCAAGATTCACTTTGTGCTGGTTGCCCCCAAGAACAGACCTAAATACATCACCAACTCATTCCAGCCCATGTGCTCCCCAGCCTGTCCTGTCTCCTCTGGATCCAAAGCATACCCACTCAGCCAGATGAAGATGTGATTGCAGCAAGGGCAAGCACATCTCTGAGATTTTTCATTTTTCTAACTCAGATAAGAATAAACAGTGTTGTTATTGTAGTGGTATAAGCTTCAGCACAGGCTTGTGACTAGAGTTCAAACCCTGGCTTTTAGCCTATGTGATGCCTTTCTGCATTCTCCCCTGTTGTGATCACCCACGCTTGCTGTGTTACAGCTAGCAGGGTCTGCCTCCGTGCCACCATCACACCTGCATTTTGTTGAGCTGCCCTGCCCTTAGTACACAAACTCTTCAGGGCAGCTGTTATTTTATTGTGTATCTTGTACAGAGCTGGACACACTGATTAAATAATAATAGCTCTCTGCTGTAGAGTGATGGCTTGTGTTCTGTAGCTGGGTTAATATATGTCAGCTGTCATGGGCCTTGTCAACTGCAGCTGTCAGTGAATGACAGGTGAGTAAATCCGCGATGACAAATACTCTAGAGAGCGAGAAGGGATTCAATATTTTATTACCTCAACGCTGAAACTTCTCCTTATTTGCGAGCATTGTTTTAAGTAAAGGGATCAGTGCCACCTTCAAAGATGAACTGAGCCTTTGAGAAGAGTAAATGGGTGTAGTGGACACGCACTGGGAATACCTGTGCTGTGTGGTAGGCCAAAGGCCATCACATCTTCACACCCTCCTCCTGGACAGTCAGGCCTTCATTCTACTTCAGCCTAGGCATGAGGTTAACAATACCTTGATTTTGAGGAAAAGAATGATGCAGAATCGGGCAGCAGTTTGACAAATGTACTCTTCTGTTGTCCAAAGCTAGAGAGCTTTGACATTTAGCTCACTGTGCAGTTGGACGTGGAAGCAGCAGGCACACAAGCAAGCGGACTCCCCCGAGGGCATGGTTACTGGACATCTTGGGCTCAGGACCAGGCCTATGCTATTGTGAATTCATTCTCATCCAGTAGTCGACTTGATGGGAAACTTCAGACTTGGTTTCAGATAGCAATATTGTTTTATCTATCAACATTTCCAACCTGCAGCATATGTGAGGAATGCAGCAGCTGGGGGAAGGAGCAGGGAGCAGAGTGGCAGATACAGCAGGGGGAAGAAAGCAGAGCAGGAGATCAGGTGGGGAAAGGGGATCCAAGTGGCACTTGTGGAGTGTCCAGAGCTTTCTTTGTGATGTGCCTGCCAAAAAATTGGCAACTCACTGTGCTAGGGCATGGGACCCTGGACACTAATGTAGTGTATTCCTGCATACTGATCCCTATGCATGGACCCCTACTTCTTGGCTCAATAGACTTCACCTCTGCTCTGTTAATTCCCTTCTCCACATGCATTACTTAAGGAAGTCTGAAACTAGAATCCCACATTTCAGTGTTGCAGAAAAGTGCAGCCATCCCTATATATGCACTAATTCAGGACTGCTAAAGCTGATTAGCAATTGTCAGTTAAAAGGGTTTTCTGGTTAGAGAATGGCAATTCTTTGTAACTCAAACTTTTCACAGAAACATGGTTTTTCACAAAACCAGGGTGCCTTTCTAAGGGGAAGAGGGGAAAGGAGAGGCCAGCGTAGCCAACAGTACTGTGCTGGGTTGTGGGAGACTGGAGGTTGAGCACCTTCCTACACCTGATTTCTCAAGTCTCCTGCCATCAGGTTATTCTGATGGCTATTCTGTTCTTCACAGAAAAGTTTAAAAAGATTATCACATTTATGTTTTGCATCAGAACAAACCAAATGCCAATAACTAAGAATGGTATTTTTGTTTTCCAGCAAACCTTATTGCTGCCCCCATGTGTTCAAATACCATGAGACTGTCTTACATTTATGGGACTGTAAGAGAGATGTTTCAATCTTTGGATTTGTCTGATGTTTTTAAGCTTTTAGGGCTCACACTTTCAAGCTCTTCTTTGCATTTAGGAAGGGTAGAAATTCCCCCATTTAAAAAAAATAAAAATTGAGTGTATCAAATAAAACACGACTCCAGGAGCTGATACTTTAAGAAAAAATATTGTGAGCATGGGCTACAATCCTAACTTCTTAAGCAACCATTCAGTCTTCACTCATATCCTCCCTGTCATGTGGCTTCATTTCCTTCTTTTGCTCTGTTAACTTGAGATACCATCCTGAACCTGGATCCATATGAGAATATCTCTGTACAGGACACCACAGACACCGGTGGGACCAAGGGTTTGAATACATTGATCCAATGTAGGGCCTTCATTGTGCATATGGTTTCAATTGCACTATCCACCTGTGTTATAAAGCACAAAGCACATCACTTCTATTCTACAGTTAATAACACCTCTGGAGTTATTACATAGGTGAAGTGCAGCCTGTGCTGATTTATTTCACCCAAAATGGCAAACTGTGCCATTTAGGGTGAAATGCAAATTCTATCCCTCAGGCTTCCTGGAACAGAATTTGTTTGGTAACAATACTGTGTTTTAATTATTTGCTGCAGATGATTATCAGTTAAATTGAACAGAAAATGTAGCGACAGAGAAAAGTTCCTTTCTATTTTTCTCCTATTTTTGCGTTCTCAGATAAATTCATCATCTGAAGATGAAACATGCTAGATGACTCAAATATGTGACAAAGCATAAAATATTGATTCTAATGTTACCTTCTACCAAAACACACAGCAGTGGGTAGATCTTTTGCAGCTGGAATCCCTGGTTTCTGCTTTTTATAACCCCTGCTGGTACTGTATTCTAGAGGTATTGATGCAAAAAGTTTAGAGACAGGAGCTGCCAACTCCAGTAAATAAGGAGTTAATTTTAATTTTCTTAGTCTGGTAGTTTGAACACCTCTAAGATGACTCCAGCTCCCAGCCAAGTTTTTCTTTATTATCTATTTTGCCTGCAAATCTGTTTGGGGTTGTCATTAAATCAATGGAGTCAGCACCACTCATAAGACCACATGATACAAGAACCGGTATGGATCTAACCAGGAATTTTCAATAGGATTTTTTTGAATTGATAAGAACATTCTCCTGCTTATATAAGAATAAATTCACTTTGAACACATTTATTAGAATTTTGTCAGCGTTTGGTATTTCTGTCATCAATCTCATAATTTCCAGTCTTATTAGGTCACTTCCCAATACCACTGACTCAGCCTGAGTTATCTTTTCTAGTCTTCAATGAAAGCAAACCAACCCTTTGCAGACCAATGCCTGCCAAGACTTTTATGGCTCCATTTCTTGGCTGCACTTCAGCAAGTAAACCTTTTGGCAGCAAGTAAGAAATAATGGACTACTTGCTTCTACCTTTGTTATAAATATGTTGGAAAATAACATGTAAATTGAAGACTGCAAGCTCCTTTATGCAGGAGCTGGCTGGCTCTGTGTGCCTCACCCAACTTTAGGTGCTCAGAAAGAGTTCAATAAAATTATCACAGGTATATATTCATTGTCCTCAGTCAAATTACACCCAGAATGAACTTGGTCCATTGTTTTAACTGAACATTTCATATCCGTACATCTAAAGTGCTCTCTCAGTGTTTCTAAAGCACCCCTCACCATAGTGTGGGCATTTATATGAGGAAAGACATAACACTCATCTTATGAAAGAAAACACACTCTTGAGCTTAGAGATCTCAAATAACTTCAAGGGCTGAGTAGCTGTAGGTATGTTTTCCCTGCAGTTATCCAGAGCTCTTAGCTTAACCCCTCCCCTTACCTGTGTTACACACAAATCCTTTAATATGAGCTAACTTGCAGCTTTAGGGATATAGGTTAACCCTGGTTACTCTAAGCCAGCTCTAACCCTCCTGTTTTGTGTTGTGAAGGCAGCTGAAGCCTGGGGTAGGGGTATGGATTATGCCAGCCCATCAGTGCCATCTCATAGTTCCCTGAGGCTGTACTATTTGTCCTTTCTACCCACTCAACTCTTACCTTCCACACAACTGGATGCTACCTCCCAGCTTACATATATTTGGTTGGCATTTAAATGCCTCATTCCATGCAGACTGATATATTTAGGCAGCTCAGTCAATCAGAGAAAGAAGATGCTGTCTACGAGGCCTCAAACCAATGTGTTGCTGGCTCGCCAGAGATTGGGCTTCTGCTGGCCAGCCAGTAAGAGTACCTTCATGTTGTAAAAGACTGATTTTTAGATTGGGGACAGCAGAGCTGAGAATGGCATGTGAAGGAGACTCCAGCGTTACTGGAGGCAGAAGAACAGCAATGACCAAAGACCTGGAGGAAACCCAAGAAAGCCAGACAGGCTGTAAGGCATGGGCCTGGGAACAGTCCAGAAAAGAAGTGCAATTAGAACAGGAAAGGGCCTGCAAACCTTTGTTGATATTATGGGAGAAACAGCAGCCGATGTGCAATAAGTGATATTAATTGCTATGAGGTAGTATTTGCTTCAGGTAAGGGTGGAAGACAGACCATTTCCCTCTCTTCCCTCCCTCATTACGGGATCCAAAATGAATTACAAGTGGAGATAAAAGCACATTAAAGCATGCAAACAGAGCTTTACTGTAACAGGTTTAAGCAATTATAGAAAAGATACCAAAGCTGGGATTTCAGGTTTGGTTGACACAGGTGCACCTACATTACCCTCTGTTTGTAACTGTACCCTATCAGTATGCATTTATATTTGTACTAGACTTACAGCAGTGGCCCAGACAGTCTGTATCATGAGACTCAATGACTGTACTAAGTGAAAAGTCCTTTGGCAATGGCAATACTTAGCCTCTTGATGCACTTCGTAGCATATTGCCTGAGCCAGGCAAAGACAGTTCTGTCCATAGCAAGCTTCTGCATTCTTGTTCAGCATCCTGCTCACCTCCTTGTTTCCCACATTTCTGATTGGTGAAGCTTGAGAACTTTTCATAAAGGAGAAATTCAAGATAGTCAGTGAAATTCTACCCTTGACTGGCCCTTTTTGCATTTGTGGATTGGCTGATCTCAGACAGCAAGTGGTGAAATGTCTCCTTCGAATAGATAAGTGGGGGGTATTTTTATAGAAAAAATTGCTCCCTCTTCCAATAAGGTATCTCCAGTTGCTAAAGCTTGAAACAGTGTTAAAACCAATATGGAAAGCAAGGCATTGGTTTGATTGACCTCATTCTTGTTACCCCTTCAGGCCCAAATTTTTCTTCCTAATTTTACTGAATTTTATCTGAAATATTTATCATTGCATCTCTGTAGGCTGGTAACCAGCAGTTTCTGAAGAGGCTAACTGTACAGCTGAAATAAAGGCAAGTAAATACAAGTGGCCAGTGGTCACCTTGCTGTGATTTCAAATGTAAAAAGGAGATTTTTTTTTTTCTTTCTATAGACAAAATATATGCTCCTTCATTTTCTTGGCAGGAATGATACATTCACCCAGGCATCTTGATGAGAAGGTCATGATCCAAGGAGGAAAAAGGTTTATGAATCATCTGCTTCAAGAAATGCATAAGGTTTGTGGACAAGTCACGCCAGCACCTTGGACACGAGGAGGAGGAGAAGGAGGAGGAGGAAAGGACTGTTAGGGGAGGATAAAGAGGCTTTGCAGAAACTAAAGCACAATTAGAAGATGCAGGAGCTGTTTGAGTGGCTGTTCACCCTGACAGCCAGCAGGCTCTGAATACCCACTCTGGCTCCAGCTCTGGCACCTGTGGACTCTACCACATCTTACAGTTACTAGACAGTTTAGAGGTTGGGTGAGTCTATGAGTTAGTCCATGGACTTCTGGAATAGAAATGTGCTTGGGAAGATGTACCCTGTTCACACTACTCCAGAACAACTGCAGGGTTAGGAGGACATGGGCAATGAAGATCTCCATTTCCACTACCAGTGAGACTGTACTGTGGGGTGTTGCAGTTCAGTTTGCATGGCTGCATCCACATGAGTGGGAATGTGTGGCTTGCAGCGCCTCAGACACATGTGGATCCATTCACTGCACTGCATATTTGGAGCATGGCAGCAAAATTAGATCCTGGGATGCAGGAAAAAGAAGTTGGGCAGTGCATATGGCTGCAGCATGCGCCACCCGAAACTGGAGCCTGGCCAGCCAGAGCCACACTCCAGCTGCCAACTAGACTATGCACACCTTGATTGCTGCAGTCCTGGGAGGCCCCCAGGACCCCAGGTAAGGCTGCTTGGTCAGCCCAGGTGCTGGCTCCAGCCTCCCCTACCCCACCAGGGGCCATCCCCAACCCGGGTGTGTACTAGAGCACGTGTGCAGGGGTGTGTCCAGGGACAAATATGTGGCACTGCTACTTGTCCCAGGGGAAATGCATATTCCCACTTGTGGGGACATGTCGTTTGTGGGGACCAAA
>NW_017728931.1:122316363-122323573 GCF_001723895.1 Crocodylus porosus
TTGGAGGCACGCATTGCCCTTAAGGCAGGACGCATATCGAACCCCGTCTGGGAGAGGGACGAACTATAAGACCGTCCATTAGGGAAGCTGGCAGCCTCCGCATTATATATTTAACATCAAAGTCGTGGCGGGCGAGAACTCTGAGGGTGCTACGTCACCCTAACGTGACGGTAGGCGGCGCTAGGGAGCTCACGGCCGCCCCTAGCCCCCGCTCCCTCACAAACACGATAGTTGGTCTTTTCACAGTATTTCTGTCACCCAGGAATTAAAACAGGAATCAAGGATCTTGCATTATTTCAGCCCCTCGAAGGATTCCTATATGGAATTAAAAAAAAATCCATTGAAAATATAAAAAAAAATACTTGCAAGATGCATTTATTATTTCTGCTACCCCCAAAGGTTGTTATATATTTTACAGGCAGAAAGAAACATACAGTGGTTGTTGCAAAGAGCTTGCAATCTGCATCTGTGCATCTCCCACAGCAAGGGGGAGAGCATATGCAATGGAACAGCTCCTTGGGGAGAAGGATGATGGCTGCTCAGGAGGAGCACCTGACAACTTCGCTTGGCTGTGCATCCCTTTTCCAAGTGCCAGGGGAATTTTTATAAGCATATCCATTATTAAAACTATTGGCAGTGATTGCATATTACACACACATGAACCCTCAGAGGCCTAGTGTGCTACTCCCCTGCACTGCTCTGGGACTGCATCCACACTAAGGGTTCAGCATGTCCCTGCAGATTCTAAGCCTGTCCCAGTCTGATGTGTTTAGAGACTTATTTTCTAACAAAAACAGTATAATTTTATGGGGTTTTGGTTGTAGCTGTGTTGATTTAAGGACATAGGCAGGCAAAGCTCTTTGGGTAGATGTGATATTTTTTATTAGACCAACTGAGTAGTTGGAAAAAAGTTCTCAGCAAGCTTTTGGGTGCTGTCACTCTTCACCAGGCATAGGAAGAAGTAGGGAATAGAACAGGGAGAAGCAGGGAATAGAAGAGAGAGACTCCCTGTGCTGGACATGAGAAGTATGGGATACTTTTCATGTCATGAAGTATCCTATAGAATACATGAGAAGTAGTGAATAGAATAGGAAGACTCCCTATGCCTGATGAAGGGTGATTGTGCCTGAAAGCTTGTTAAGAGCCTTTTTCCAACTACTCAGTTGGTCTAATAACAGATATCACATCTACCCATCATAACTTTATAACATTTTCTAGCAAAAACTGTCACCCCTATATGGACAGAGATATACCACTGTAAACCACTGCTCCCAGACTCCTGAAGGGAAGAACTGCTTTTTCCCAAAGCCAGTTGGGTTTTCTGGTTAAACACAACTGATACCCAAGGTTGTGTAGCCTAGAACCATATTTAAGAGTAGATGGGAAACAGAATTCCACCTGGAGATGAAGGTGCGAGGGGCTGCAATCAGTGAAGCTGTAGAAGGGGTCAGAATACAGGTACCTCTGTATCTGAGCTAGCATCTTTATACTGGTATAACTCTGTCCACATAGGAACAGTACTGACATAACTATTCTGGTTTTAAAAAATCACCTCCCGCACCCTCAACTAAAATATTTTATATTGGCACCAAATCTGTCTGTAAGCCAAGCCTTTGTAAGTGAGCTATGAGTCACTGATGCATTTCACATGACTTTTCATATTGTAGGTCCTAACCATTGTAACTTAATTTTGGTACTTGCACTGCATCCCAGAGGGATTTAGGCTGGGGACATGTGGCTTTATTTCCATTAACCAACAAGCAAAACATTCCCAGGCTTCTGTTTCTGTGCCAACACTACCTTCTATTTTTATCTGTAGCCTTCCATTAGCATTTATTTGCTAAAAATAAACATATTTCAAATGCAATCATCATATGGAGCAGTAAAGACAATTTATGCCTCAGTCAAGACGAAATATTTTAAAAAGAGAAATTGTTTTATGCAAATGATCATTCCTTACGGTAAGGGTACCTGACTGCATCCACACCAGTGCTCCAGCACTCACCGACAGACCTAAATACAGGAGTTTATTGAGGACCAGATCATAACACATTCTTTATCTACATTTATCTACAAATTTCACAAGCCCAAGATGGAATTTCTAGTCAAAACCCAGGTATGAGTGGGACTTGGATCTGGGTCTCCTGTATCTGAGTGAGTGCCATAACACCGCACTCTGCATTCTCTTTGCCTCTCACTCTGATGCAGAAAAAAAGCAGATTAGGAAACATCAGCATTTTTTACAAAACATTTTTTGTTCCCCATTCAGCCCCAATTAGCAGGTAGCAGTAGATCCGGCTCAATTGTGAAGTTCTGGTTTTACTCACTGGAGGGCAGTAGTACATATGAATTAGTTGATTCTAGCACAAGAACATCTAATTTTCAAAATAAGTGGCATTAAGAAAAGAAAGTCAGTTGCTTGTCATTTAATTCCAAACTGTATACTTTTTTTTATATGTACAAAATTCCAAAATGATAAAGTCTCAAAATTAAGATCCAATGATTTGCAGTTTCTAAAAGAAGAGCCATTATAGAACTTATTAAATTTACTCTACCAAAAAACCCTAACAGCTGAAGTGGAAAATGTCACTTTTAAATATAATCTTATGTTGACATAGATAAAACATTTTAAATTCAGCCCTAATTTGTTTAACCTTAGATAGTATATATAATTGTCCCTGATGATTCATAGTCATTGAGCTAAATCTGCAAAAGCCAATACTTTGCTTTCCCAAAATAATTTATCAGCAAGTTCCTTAGCAAACCATAAAATCTAAGCTGTGACAGATGTAAAGAAAAAAGTAATAGTATGGGTATATTTCCAAAGCTGGGAAGGATTTGTTTCCTCTGAAACAGAAGTCAAAGCACATCAAGTAACGGATCGAAATTTCTAGGTAGGGATGAGGACAGTGCTGGACATAGGAGGAAAGGCCTTTTCAAGTCTTTTAAAAGTATGCTGGGGTATAGTGGCAGAGTGGGTAAAGGTGTCTTTTGTGCTCTATTGGGCTGTGACTTTAAGCACTGGCTGGGGCTCATTCCAAAGGCTACAGGCTCCATCCACTCAGCTGTAAATGAGTTGCTGGTCATTTAGGCTGGGGGGTCAAAGGCAGCCAGTGTCGTAGCTACATCACCTGGTGTGTAGTGTTGCCTCTAAGGAGATGGCACATCTTAACCATGTTAGCCTATGAGTCATGTCATCAGGCAGTGTTTTAGACTTTTAACAAGCCTATGCATCTCACCAGAACCAGACATTGTTCATCCTAACCGACATAGCCACTGGAACATCATGAAATTAAAGGATTGCAATTGTTTCTCAAGGTTTTATGCCCGAGCAATGTCTCAGCTGTGGCTCAGATACAGGTAGTCCTCGACTTACAACGTTTTGAGTTACAACATCTCACACTTACAACATTTATAAATTGACACCCTGTTTCAACTTTATGACGTCTGTTTCGACTTTACACTGCTTGATGTGACACCAAGCCATGCCAGCGAACAAGTTTGCTGCGCTGCTTATCTCCGTGGAGAATATCTGTCCAAACTTCCTTGGACACTTCCTCTAAGAAAGCAGACAAGACTCCAGAAGAACCTGCAGCCAAGACTCCCAAGAAGACTCCAGCCAAGAGCTCTTCAAAAAGTCTAGCAAAGTCGCCTCAAAGCAGTCCTTCCAAATCAATATGATTGCTATTTACCATATAAATACATTAATGTAGCTATGTTACTCATTTATAATTGATAAAGTACAAAATTCTGGATTATTTTTGGTGAAAATAGGGTATCAGGCCTTGGTCTAGGAACCAATCCCCCATTAATAACATTGTTTTCTATGGTAAAATCAGTTCCGAGTTACAAAGTTTTGACTTAAGACGTGATTTTCAGGAACCAATTGTGTTATAGGTCTGAGGACTGCCTGTACACTCAATGTAGCTAGAGGTAAAGGTGGTGCTTGATAGGGGCATGTTTGTGGTTTTTGGAGCTCAGAGTTCATCAGGACTTGGGCTTCAAGCAATGTCAAGTCTACTCTGAGCTATGCCTGAATGCATGTGATCTTAGGGGACATTCTGGTAGCCAGGGTATACAGGAGCTCGGTAGCACGGTGGCTACACTGTTTGTTCTAGCCACACCCTCTACCACTGTGGGGTGTCAGGCGCCCTGTCTTTTGGCTGCTATGCATCACCAGAAGGGTGGAGAACAGTCAGATAGGGCCAAGGATCTAGATAAAGATTCTGATATTCCAGGAACAGACTGCCAGACATTATGTCAGACTGCAAGCCTCAGGGTATGTCTACTGCTCTACTTGGGGCAATCTTAAGGGTTGTCCTCAGCCGTTCCATGTTACACAGTTGGTCTAAATCTCCCTGCTTGTCTTCATATGCAAAGCACAGGGTAAGAGACAGATGTGAGCAGGCTAATTCCTAGCCAGGTTCTGCTGAACAAGAACAGAAAACTCTGCACTAGAAATCAGTGTCTCCACTTCTCTGCTTCATTCTCAATTCTGAAAATAGAGACAGGAAGTTGGACTTCTGGCCTTCAATCTTGTTTAGTTCAAGTGAATATTGAACATTGTGGGGATGCTGGGGAGAAGCTTGACTTCAGGCACTGATACTCAGGTGGGTTTTTTGAGGTAAGCTGGACTGTGCTGGGAGGGGGAGCTAATGGCTTTTTATGTAGATGTTCAGTGTATTAGTACACCCCAAGGAATTATGCACAGAAAATTTCAAAATTATGCAAAATTAATTACTTTATTTTTTTTTTTTTTACAAATTAAACCTAAATAAGGTACACTATTTGAACCTTCTTTAGAAATATATGCAGGTAATTTGTATGGTTGGGATGTGGGGTTGGGGTGTGTGTTGGGGGGTTTGTGAAGGTGTGTGTGGGGGGGTGAGGTGTGAGGGTTGTGAAGTAGTGTGGGTATGTATGTGGGGTTTTTGAAGAGGGAGCACATATGGGAGGGTGTGGGGTTTGTGGGGTGTGCGTAGATGGGCTTCAGTCCTCTCACCACACGTTCCCCTCCTCCCCCCATGGTGCACAGCCTCTGCTGCCAGCAGCTCAGGAGCAGCAGGCAGTGGGCCCTCAGGGAGCTCATGGCTGCGGCAGGCAGAGCCCCTGGTGGCACATGGCTTCAGCTGAGTCCCAGGGGCTGCACGTGGCAGCACGGAGCTGGCCTGGTCTTGCCTGCTGGCACATGCCTTTAAACCAAAGCAGGCTGGCTCCATGCCAGCATGTGGGGCTTGTGGCACTGCAGCCAGGAACTGCACATCATCAGGCTGGGCCGGCTTTGTGCCTCCACATGTGGCTTCCTGCTGGAGTGCTGGAAGCCCCATGTGGAGGCATGGAGCCTTCCTGGCCCATCCTGATGGCATACTGACCAGGAGCCATGCGCTATCAGGCTGAGCAGTTTCAGTGCCTTCACGTGGGGCTTCCAGCACTCTACTGGGAAGGTGCACATGGAGGCACAGAGCTGCAAGCCATCAGACTGGGATGGCCTTCTGCCTCCACACACAGCTTTCTGCTGGAGTGCTGAAAGCCCCATGTGGTGGCACAGAGCCGGCCTGCCCTGCCTGATGATGATGTATAGCCCATACCCACCTACAAACGCCCCACCCCTCTGCAGGCAGGAGTTCCCCTCCTCATTTACTAGCTGTCCAGTCACATGCCACTGCATTCAGTGCCTCCGCATGGGGCTCATATCTGGAGTGCTGGAAGCCCTGCAGAAGTGGAGGCACAGAGCCCACCAGGGCTGAATGATGCAAAATTATGCAGTAATACGCAATCATTCCTTTTATGCACAAAATTGTGTGGGCGCATAATTGCATAGTACCCCAGGGTGTATGTTAGGACTAGAGCTGCTTTGGGCTAGGGGCCAGGGCTGGGATCTTGCAGCAGTGCAGAGTGTGCTGGAGCCAAGGCAGAGCTGCAATCTGCTGCCTGGGTGCCCTGGGTAGGGGTGTGCAAGCAGCGGATCACAGCTCTGTCTCAACTCCAGACCATGCTGTCACTGCTGCAAGGTCCCAGCCCCAGCCCTGGCCCTAGAGAAGCTCCCTGCCTAGCCATGTGCCCTGCCAGTGCAGCTGGGGCTAGTCTCCATGGAAATCCTGGCCCCACATTGTCATGGCCCTGCTGCTCCTAGGGCTCCATGGAAACTGGCCACAGGCCATGGAGCTGCTGGGAAATGGAGTGGGCCTGTGGGCTGGACTTTGCCTACCCCTGATTTTATGGATAATCAAAATTACTTTAATTGCCTTGTTTGAGTACTGCTAGTAGTGCAGCTACAGAGGCCAATGCAGGCTAAATTGCCCTGCTTCCTGGGTCACTGTTTAGCTTGTGCATTGTGTCCCTTTTGTGGTGATCAATTTAGGCAGTAAACATGAGTAATGTTCCCAAAACAAAGAAGTCCAGTCTTGAGTGGCATTTGCAAGATGAGGCCAATGTCATGCAGCAGAAGGAGGGAGGACCCTCTTCACATATGACTTCAGAAAACAGTAAAATTATCATAGGACTGTAGGAACTGCCAGACTAGATAAGAGCATTACAGTCCATTTAATACAGCATCCTGCCTCCAGTACTAGCCAGCCACTTCAGAAGAAGGTGCAATGAAACCCTGCAGTAGGCAGACATTGGATGACCTGACCCAGGGTAAGTGTCTTCCTGACCACATTAATCAGAAGATGCTCTGTGCTCAGAGCACAAGGGTTTACAGCCCTTCCAAACCTTTTTAGTCTTTGCTACTGTGACCCTGTATATGTTCACAATCTCCATATGACTATCCAAGCCTTTTTAAAAATCCTAATTAGCTCCTGACCTCAGTGATCTCTTGTGTCAGTGTTTCTCACAGACTAATTCATAGTTTCATAGTTTGTAGGGTTGGAAGGGACCTGAGCAGATCATCTAGTCTGACCCCTGCCATGGTAGGAAAGAATACTGGGGTCAAACGACCCCAGCAAGGTGATTGTCAAGCCTTGTCTTAAAGGCCCCCCAAGGTAGGAGCCAGCACCACTTCACTTGGAAGCTGGTTCCAGATCCTAGCCACCCTGACAGTGAAGTAGCACCTCCTGATGTCTAATCTGAATTTACCCTTTGCCAGCTTGTGACCATTATTTCTAGTCACTCCTGCTAGTGCTGGGGGGAACAGGGACTTCCCCAGTGCCTGCTGGTCCCCTCTGACTAGTTTGTAACAGGCCACTAGATCCCCCCTCAGCCTTCTCTT
>NW_017728931.1:122324048-122328950 GCF_001723895.1 Crocodylus porosus
GCCTTCCGAAAGTGCAGGAAGACTATGTCCACTGCTACCCCTGCATCTAAGGATTTGGTGACCTGGTCGTAGAAGGCCCCCAGGTTGGTCTGACAGGACCTGCCTCTAATAAACCTGTGTTGGTTGCCCCTAAGCATACACTCCCCTGCTGGCCCCTTGTGGACATGTGCCAGAATAATTCTCTCATAGAGCTTACCCAGGACCGAGGTAAGACTAACTGGCCTATAGTTTTCCGGGTCCTCCTTCCTCCCTTTTTTGAAGATGAGAACCACACTGGCCCTCTTCCAGTCCTCTGGCACCACACCAGAGCACCATGAGTGCTCATAAAGCCGTGCCAGGGGTCCCGCAATGACCTCTGCTAATTCCCTCAGCACTCTGTGGTGGAGATTGTCCATGTGGTGGGCCAGTAGGGGGCACTGCTGCATTGAGCCACCCACCTCACTGTGCCTGACCACCTTCCAGGCTCCGAGTGCCTCCCTAGGGGTGCCTCGTGTCCGGCAGACCCCCCTTCCTGAAGCACACTCGTTAGCCTGGGTATAACATAAACTGCCACCACCCTGAGAAGGGACTGTCTCAGTCCTGTGTCCTTGGGGAAACACAGGCCTAATAGTCCTATGGGCTGCTGCCACTGCAGGGCAGGAGTGGTGTGGGCTCCCCGGGTTCCACTCCTGGTGCCCCATTCATTGCCCCCCTCCTCCCAGGCACGGGCTGTGTCCCCCTTGGGGGTTAAATCCAAGCCCCCACCCCTGAACAGTTGGGGAGGGTCTGCCTGGCTCCTGCACCTGGGGTGCAGAGCTGTCCATGCTGTGGTAAGGACTCCTGGGGGAAGGAAGCCATACTGGTGCCCCCTCTAAGCCAGCACCCAGTCTGCTTGCCATCCCTACTTACACTACTGCGTCTGAAAGTCCACTTCATTACTTCTTCCTTCCTCTGCCCTTCATTTTAAATTCAGAAGTGGAACCGCCATCAGCTCCAGCCTCCTGTTTAGCTGCATCTCCTGACTCTCCCTCTTCCCTACCTTACCCTTGTTTTCTTTATTCTCTCCTCAGGTGACAAGGCACTTTTCTCTCATCATTAAGCCTTTCTCTTCCTGTCTTCTTCACAGTCTTCAGGCTTCTGTACCCTCCCCTGCTTTTTACTTTCTTTCTTTTTATTCTAAGAAGAAAAGAGGAAGGAGATCTGGCATCCCAATTATTTATATGTAAATATATCTCACTAGTTTTATCCTGATCGAGCAAAATCTTGACTCCTGCAGGGAGTCCCTTCTGCTCCCATTAGGCAGGCTCACAGCTCTATTCTGAGTGGCAAAGCAGAGTACAAGTCCAAAGGATGAGTGACATCCTTTTAACCCTGCTGCAAAACTGGTTTTATAATTATGTGCCCCATCCAAAAAACTATGTGCATCCTTAATCCTCCCAAAACAGTTTAATATGTATAAAAAGCTAGCAATATACATCATTCCAGCACAGAATTTCAATTGCTAGGAAGGCTGAGATTGAATTAAAAAGGAAGCACTGTGCATGGCAATGAGCTCATTTTGACAGGCTGAATTAATTTTAAATAATAAGGAAGTAATTTCCATCTCACTCAATGCCTGCACTTTTCTGCAAAAATAAAACATTACAGGCAGAAAGGCACTCTTGAGAAATCTCTCTCCTGGAGATAAATAAGCTAGATAGTAATTAAAAAGGCAAATAAATTGTAATTACAATTGTAAACTGTAGTATTAAGTATTAATGCATGTCAGTCACAATTACTTTGCTTCAATTCTGTTTTCAATTCTGCTTTACTCCATTAATTTTATAACCAGAATATGGACAGCACTTGAAGAATACACAGATTTAAGCACAGAGAAATATCTACAACAGTTTGTTGTGGCTGACATACTTGTGAGGATGTGTCACCACCTGACAGATGCGAGAGAAAGGGAAAGCCAGGAGAAAACAACATGAAAAAGAACTGAGGACCAGAGCCAAAAAAGACTTAGGTGTTTACAGCTTAGACAGTGCAGTGCCTAACTTTTAGATCCTGTCTCCCAGAATAGACAGTGGAACCGTAACCGAAGCGTCTTGGCTCTGTGTACAGCGAAGGGGGAATTAGGGCAGGTCTCCACGCTGTCTTCCTGATGCACCTGCGAGCACTGACATAAAGCGTAAAACCACCCACTTACTCTCACTCCACACAAGCCAACTCACAAAAAAGAAGCAATACAGCTGCCTCCAAATGGCCCTGCATGCATGCCCAGAGGCACTTGTAGGCTCTCTGTCTGGAGTGTGCTTGTTGACACATGTTCGGGGCTGTCCTCAGCTCTCATTTCTGGGACCTAGCCTGTGCTTAGTGGGTGGTACGTGCTTCCTGGGAGTGCTCCTATGTATGGCACAGAGGCATATTGGACAAGTCATTTGGTACCTCAGAACCGAATCCAAAATAGGCAGCATGCTGAGCAGGGTGTCCCTGTAAATTCAGCACACACAATGCAGCTGCTTAGCGCTGACCAACAGGGAAATGCTGAGGATCGGGGCAGCCTCTTACTCAGAAGGCTGCTGGCAGATACTGTCATTGAGAGCCTACTGCTTTCTAAGCAGGAGCCACTCTTTCCTTTTAAAACACAGCTGGAGGAGGAGGAGGAGAGGGTAGCCTTGCCCTTTGTGAACAATTATGTAGAGGCTAGAGCATTTACCAAGGGAGTGGAAGACCTGGGAGCAGTCAAACCCACATCTGCCATCTCCTGGAAGAGTACCTTAACCACGACCTTAGGAGCAGAAAGCATTATGACTTTCTACTTCACTGGTTAAGGCCTTATTTGGGAAGGGGGACCTCTGAATGCCAGTATCTGTTCCAAGCACTGTTCAAATATTTTATCCAGCAACAATTTCATGTAAAAGGCTTTGGGGGTGGGGGTCCTTAATCATGAGTCCAGCTCTCTCGGGGGCTTTCTGGTCTTGAATCCTTTTCTGCATACAGGAAACACAGAGGAACTTCTTCACATCCCTCCCCTAAGAATGGCTGATAGCTTTATGGTTATGATGCTCCAGGGAAAAGGGAAATAAACTGGGTCTTTGCCATTACTGAATGCTCAGATCTGAAAGCTATTATGAAAGGGGTGAGGGAGGGCTCTTCCTCTGGCCCTGCTCCAAAAGAAAGCAGACATTTCCCCTGCATTTTGGGAGGAGCTGAGTCTTGTCAGGGGATGTAGGCAAAGGAATACCTAATTTCTGCATCCTCAGACTCAAGCATGAAATAGACCCCCAACTGCTCAACCCTGCTAAAACCGAGGCTTTGAGAGAAAAAAAAAGTTTCTTTGCACTATGGAGGGAGAATAGTGAATTAAATCTAAGTCTCCCACAGAATGCAAGGGTTGGGGGATAGTTAATCACTGAACTGTTGGGTAAGGGGCAACAGGAGCCCTTGTTTTGTGCGTAGCCCCTTTTGTTACGTGTGCTTTGATAAGGTCTATCAGATGAGGTCCTTCAGGCAAGAAAAGGAAAGGAAGGAATCATTTGTAGATGCTGATGTGGCTCAGGGCTGAGAGGGGCTGAGTACTCAGCACTGTAAGACAGAGGCACTTCTGGCTTTAGCTGCTTAAACAAGTTTAATGGTGAAAACTGAAGTGCCTGTGAAATCAAGGCATCTCTGTCATTAGGCTACAGCTGCGTAAAGGTTTTGAGGATCTAGAGTTTGTGCTTTAGAGGAGTAAAGTGGCAGCTAGATTCCTAAGTCCTGCCTGCCTGGGTTTAGCCCTTTGACCTGAGCGGAAGAAATGTTTGGCCAGGGACTGATGATAGCACCTTATCTGATATATTTTAAGTAGACCAATTAGGCTGAGTTTGAGAGGACTAACTTCTCTTATCTGTCCTTAGAGTATTCTGAGTGTGACGACTGAAATCTAAAGAAGTTTTTTGCTAGCTTCAAGACATATTTGATAATCTTTCATATGATATTTAAAAATAAGAATGGGATTCATAAGAACAGAGTATGGATAGGTAATGTATTAATAGCTGAAAGGTATCTACTAAGGGGATATTGCTAGTACAGGTAAAATAAGCTGATAGATGGGAGCATGACTAATATGGCAGTAATGGACATACACTGAGTGAACATGATTTAAACACTGTTCCAGAGAAAAATGAAACAGTTGAATTATCCACTCCAAGACATAAAGCAGATCTACCCGGATTTACTAGGATGTGAAATTGGTAAAATTCAGTCCAAATTTCTCTGTGGACTCATTTAAGGGAATGAATAGTGAATAGCTTGTTGATCAAATAAAGTGGCAGATATAAGCAACCTTTGGAGCAGTTAAACAGTGATCACAAAACAACAACATTTAAATAAATTATCATCTAACTAAACCAGCTGCATTGTCAATAGATACATCTCCCAGGGGATTAGGTGTAAACCTTATGCAGGAGAAGCAGCTGGTGGCATTAACCTCAAGAAAATGAAACTGTTCCTTTGAATATAGCATTTAAATAGCTCGTGGTCACTACCTCAGAACAGTCTTCCCATACTGAAACTCTTATTTAGCTCCTTGTTTTCACTTCTCTATGGGTTGCACTTAATAGTCTTACTGACGATGCACACTTGACTGCATTAATTACCCAGATTATGTCTGAATAGTTAAAATTCCCTTTGAAAGGCCTGTACATGGGTAGTAGATGGGTCCTTCTCAACCTGGAAGGACATGGGCAGTGGGGTTCCGCAGGGCTCGGTCCTCGGGCCCGCACTGTTCATCAGCAATTTGGACGAGGGGGTAAAAAGCACCCTGTTCAAATTTGCTGATGACACTAAGATGTGGGGGGACGTGGGTACATTGGAAGGATGCAACAGGCTACAATCAGACCTAGACAGGTTACAAGGGTGGGTGGACGAGAATAGGATGGATTTCAACACAGACAAGTG
>NW_017728931.1:122329430-122359918 GCF_001723895.1 Crocodylus porosus
CGGACTAGATGATCTGCTCAGGTCCCTTCCGACCCTAGAAACTATGAAACTATGAAACAAGGCTCAGAGGACAAGGTATGTTTGTGAAGAAATTTCTCATCCTTGATCTTTTTCATTATCAATAGGGGTCAGATAAGTTTAAAGAAAGAACACCCATTATTGGCTTTTAACACTCTGGAACACCTCAAATAATCACATTGGAAAGATGCACTATAGGCCTCTGATCTTGCAGGTTGTTTCTACCTCCCTCACTACAGTAACAAGTGGCGAGCTGTCATCCCTCACTCACAGTGGAAGGCCTCAGGAGTTCATGAAGTATTTGATAACGGAAGAAGAGTTGCTTATTTCCACCTGGTAAGTGATGGCCAACTGGGGCTAGCCAAACAGCTTAAATCTCAAGCAGTTTCTTTTCTATTGCTAAGAAACCAAAATGAACCTATTAATTACCGAAACAAGTCTTTAGTTAATTTTCACCCACCCTTCTCCAGGCGTCTTGCTGGACCTAATGACAGCAGTAAGCCTCTTAGGGACTTCACTCTGGTCTGCCTCATAAAAAGTTGGGCAAGCATGACTGTCAGGGAAGGAAAGTTTTTTTTCCCTCTGCAGCACTTTTCATGAGGAGAGCTAATTACCAAGCTTTGTCTTCCAGATCTGACCATCATTTGTGAACCAAGATGCTGCCCTCATTAAACAATTTGTGGAGAGTCTCTTAGACCAGTGGTCTCCAAAGTGGGGTGTGCACACCCCCTGGGGGTGCGCATGACGATCCATTGGGGTGTGGGAAGAAAATATAATAACTTCTATTTATATTTATACTGGGGGTGCATGCTCAAAAATCTTTTACTGATAGGGGTGCACAATCAAAAAAGTTTGGAGATCACTGTCTTAGACTGTTATTCAAAGGCATCATTCAAGGGGATCTTTCTAAGCACTCCCTTAGGGCTACTTTAGATGCATCTGATTGAACTGCCAGATTTGTAGCTCCAGCTGTTACTCTGACGAAACCTGTTATTTAATTTGGACTTTACATCAATGCTTCAAACTACAGTCCGACTTTTATTCTTTGAGAGGCCTAATCTGGGGTAAGATTTTACCTGTGGCAGCTTCAGCAATGCAGCTGGGCCCCTGGAAGAATTGTGGCCATGTTTGAACTCCTCTTCAAGGTTTCCAGTGAGCCCAAGCGAGGCACATACATAGACTTAGTACCTGCAAAGGACACTAGCTAGGGATCGTGCTCCACAGTGAAACACTACCCTTGTTTAACTGTAGGAAAAATAAAATGCTAATGTGAGAGCGGAAAGTAAGAACAGAAGACCAGGACCAAAGGCTGGAATCTGAACTTAGAAAACCTGAAGGGCACATGAAGCATCATTTTTTCATAGTGAGGGTAATTGACCACTAAAATAGCAACCCAAGAGATATGGTGGATTCCTCATCACTTTTTCAAGAGATAATGTCTCACTAAGGTATGTCCTAGCTCAGCTATAGTTACTGTGTTTGAAGAAGAAATAACTGGATGAGGTTCAGTGGCTTGTGTCATATAAGTCAGGTTTGGAATCAGAGAATCACAGAAAGTTAGGATTGGAAGGGACCTCAGGAGGTCAAGTCTAACCTCCTGCTCAAAGCAGGGCTGATCACAACAGTCTCTTTTGAGCTGAACTATCCATTGCATCATTGCTGAGTCTTGCAGGTTTGCTTGCTTCAGCCCAGGAGAAAACGGAAATTCCTTTGACCAAGCTTTGCTACTGATACTAAGGCCTTAGAATGCCCCTTACTTATGAGCCAAATCATCACGGAGCGGGAAACAATTCCCCACAGATCGCTTGTGGGGAACAGCAGCTTCAGGCATTTGTCTCCAATTGAAGGAACTGGGATCTTAGCTGGAAACAAGGCCCCGAGAAATAGCTTTCATTCGGATATGTGAAACATGGATTTTTGCACCTTTATTTCACCTACATGCAAACTACTTTTCATAGTTTAAATCTAGATTCGGTGAAAAAAGTGTCCAAATTAGAAACTTTATCTACCAAAACAAATAAAATGAAAAGCATCCTTTTAATCTTAACTCCTATATATGTCTGCTAACTCTTTTACGTCCCTATAAGAAGACAGAGCTATCACTTTAACACCATGATTTCTATAAATTCTCTTCTTTCCATATTACACTCAGGCTGGTTTTACATAGGATTTATAAGCAATATTCTCTTCGTATGAAGCACCAAATTGCCTAATGGATAAAGGAAAATATGGAAGCTTACATCTTTTTTCCCCCCTGCAGCCTGGCTAGAAACTGTTGCATCAGCTCATATATTTTGTGCACCTGGCAGATCATAGAAATAAATCTACGTGTTGTATATGTCAACATAGCTGAGAAGTCTCTTGCATGAAGGGAAGGGATGGAAACAAAGTGACCTGGATGAAGCTGTTGAATTGTGGAAATCACTCTGTTGCTGTTTTGCTGAGCTAGCCTTCTTGTCACTTTGGTAAAATATTCTTGTGCATCAGTTATGGTTATTATTGAAACCCTTGCTCTTTCTGACAGTGGTTTGTAAGAAACACAAGTGTACTGGTTTCTGATTGGTTAAACAGGTTAGCTAATCCTTGAGTTGGCTAATCTATCTCCCTCACAGACACACCTTATCATTAGCTTCTTTTAATTTGATGGGATATAACTAACTCCAAAGGGATCTATCCCCTTGTTTGATGATGTCCACTACTCCTCTGAGCTAAATTTAGTGTTTTGAGGAGTTTGTCCTGGCCAGTCTTTCTAAAGAAATGTTTATTGACTGACTTTACTGTTCATGAAATAAGACTGGAACAAAACACCCAACTCAGTTAACCTTACTGCTGCCCATAACAGGCCTGCCCTTAAAACTGATTGAAAATTGTAAGCTTTTACAAGTCTCTAGCTCAGGATTATAAAAAAAGGATTTAATAAGAGGTACATGCAAACTAGTTATGAATTCAATTCTAAGCATGTAGGCAAGCTTCATAAGATTTTAAACACAATAATACTAATTGGACTTAAAAAGTGCAAGCAATGCAATTATGTAGGGGATTTGTCTGTATTTTGCAACATTATGTAAAACTATAACAAATAATTAAACAAGTCACATTAACTCCTTCTTTGGTACAGGACTTATATGTACAACATGACCAAGATATTCAAAATCTGATTAGATATTTTAATGCTGTGATTTTTTGGGTGCATGCCTAGGGTCTGGATACTGCAAAAGATCGAAGTGCCCATCCTCTCACATTTGGGCCACTTTAAAAGATCTTAAGTTAGGCACCTAAAATTGGCAGTCACTTATACAAATGTTCTCCTACAGTTTAAAGGCATCGTTCCTTAAGGTGCCTATTACATCCCATCAGCATGAAATAGATGTGCTTATTTTGCTTATTAATTTTGACATGTAATTGAGGAGTTTGCTCTCCAGCATGTAACAATCTTCTTTATTACAATTAATTTTCATTATTTAGAAATTTTTATGACATGGCCTATCCATCGAATCTGTTATGAATGTTGTCTTGAAGAAGTCTGAAGACTCACTTATTAATTAGAACCAATTTAACAGGCTGCTGCTGCCAGCGATGGAATTTTTGTAAACCACAGAGCTGAGATAAGCTGTTCAGGGAAAATGGTGGGAGTTACAGAAAATATTTTAAGTCTTCTATTGCAGCCTGAGCAGCTTATACTAGGTAGAGATATTTATAGAAAAACCTGGCCTTTCTGACAGGTGGAGAGTATGCTAAGCTCTGTTTAATAGATTCTACTCGGGAAGCATTTTAAAATCACAGTCTCTATTCTTATCTTTTTTCCTTGGCAAAAAAATGTTCATTAGCAGTACACAATCATCAGCAGACACCTTCTCTGTCCCAATCTCATTCATAAATTCCTCCCACCTTCCCATATGCTGCAAGGAGCACAGATTGTTTGTTTCTACCACTATTTATTCATGTCATTTTAATTTAATATTTTTATAATGGTAGCAGTGTGCTTGGTGTGTTCTAGACACACAAAACACCATAATCCCCATTCAGAATAGTTTAGAACAAAAGCAATCCATATACCCCGGGTTTTAACCAACATGCATGGGCTGTCCTAGAGGCAGGGCACTTTAGGGGTTTACTTCAAGGTATATTAGGTGAGTTTACCCACGGTCCAGTGTCAAGTATTGATCTTGCTGAGCTCCCGCTATAAGGAGTGCCATATCTCTATGGGGATTTTGTAGAGCAGGACCTACTATATTGTTGGGTCATCTCAGTGTAAAATAACACCTTGTTTCAGGGAGGACAAACCCAAGGAGTAGCATGAATGCGGTGTTAAAAAGAGCGCAAACAAACAAACAGGTGTCTTGTAGTTTTGTAGCTTGTCTTGGACATTTCTAGGGGCCAAGCTGGGCATGCAAGCTTGGTGGAAGAATAGTGTGTCAAGAGGGAGATGGCAGGAGCATGATAGACTGGGCTAGAAAAAGGGTGCTGGCAGCATAGAGATGGGAAGGGGAAATGAACACGTAGGGGGAGGAGAGCTGGACACGGGGGTGGGGGGAACGTAGTGTGGGGACAATGCAGAAAGGGGGCATGTAGAGAGAAGATCTCCCAGCCTGTTCTGTGTGGAAGTGAATCTCATATTATCTGAGTCCCAGTCGGAGAAAACGGGCCACGTTGAATCTTACAGTGTTGCTGCCTGTACAGGTGCACTTCTGTGTGGTGAGCTCAGCATTTGATCTGCTAGTTCCAGAGGACTGTATTTTATCACATATAACATGCCCCCAAATAAAAACACATGGCTTATTTTTGGAAGGCCGAATTTAGGGGGAAAAGATTTTTCCAGAGTCATGGAGAGACTGTGCTGTATAATGGATGCTGTTTCTCTCTCAGTGAGCAAGCAAGCAAGGGTGGCAGTTTCTGGCTGTCAAGTCATTAGCAGCTGAGACAGGGTTAACTCTGGACTCCACTCCTACTGCTTGCTTGCTGAGAGAGAAGCAGCAACCGTATTGCAGAACAGTCTCTCCATGCTTCTATTCCAGGAAAGAAAATCAGCCTACCTGGTTAAGACATGTCCCCTGAATTTTGGTGGGCTGATTTTGGGGGAAAGGTGCATGTGGTTCACAGGTAAACATGGTAGCTTGGTTTATTAGTCATTCAACTCAGTCAGCAACAAGCTTCCAGATTCAGAGGGCTTATTAAGGGCTACAGACAGTTTGTTTCTAGAATGGAACCTAGAGTTGCAACATGCTTTTGGTATTTAAATTGCTTTATAATGGAGAAGACCAGTTAAATACTAGGTAGTATAGCAAGTATGACCATAGACAATTGTGGCTGTAAGTGTGTGCTCAGCAGAAGCAAACACTCAGCATTGCAAGACAGAAACATTTTTATTGAGAGAAAAGACCAGTAAAGACTCCCAGGATGGTTCTGTCACCAGAACCTGGATAGAAATGTCACCGCAGCCACGTGATCTCAAACAATGGACCTCCACTCTTTCATGCAGTGCACTTGGTAGTAGGCATATTTCTACAGGCTTGGGAGACTGGCCCCATGGAAGTATGCTATCTGCATGGTCACAGTGACAGGGAGCTACAAAGACACGGTTGACTGCAATGTATTGCTATTCCTTTCCATGCTCTTTCAGTAAATCATCTCCCAGCTTAGTAACAGCTTGTATTATTTGCAGATCACTTTGTCTCTTGTGAGTTTGTTTTACAACAGCAATGAAAACAAATTAAACAAAGTTTTGATATTGCTTTATCAAAGATTTGTCCCTAGTGTCCTTTGAGTTACTTCTTGAGATCTCCTCAGGCACAAACTTGATGGAAGCAATATTTCCTCCTCTTGCAGAAGAACTGAGCTTGAGTACCTCAGAGAATACGAGATCTGCTTTCAGATCTGGCTTTAGGCATCCAGGAAATCTACTGCAAACCCCCCTTAATCTATTGCAGACAGAAGATAGCAGCTGTATGTCTTTATTTCAGGGAAACCTTTTTATCCTGTTTTACAGATGTCCAGATGGGGCGCCTTGTGTGTTTCTGGACCAAGACCAATGGAAGGAGAATCTTCTCTCTCTTCTTGCTGTCCAGCCTCAAGTGTGAAGGCAGTGAACTTTCCTTTCTTTCCTCATTCATCCTTTCCCCCCTTTTTCCCTCTGTGGAGTCTCAGACCCAGCTTTTTAACTTCATGATGGGAGCCAGAACCAGCTTTTTCACTTCACTTAGAGATGGGAAAGACCTACTTACATCACCCTTATCCTCTCGTGGTAAGTCAAGGATTGGTCTCTTCAGCAGAAGGTATTGAGAATTATATTAAACACTTTGATTCAAATCATAAAACTGGTGCAATACAGGTGCATTGGTGGCTTTTTGTTTCTCAAGTTTTTGACTGACATTTTTTAGTGGAAAGTGCTGTGACTAAATTGATCACTAGAGGTCCCATCATAGAAGCAATTATTGTCAATAGGAACACATTGGAAGTATTCCTAATATTATCTACTATTATACTCCTAAAAACAGACTGCAGGGTAGTTAGTAAATGTAAAATGAAACACTTGCCTAAAAATAGCTATTGCTCTATGTACGACAGTTTTGAGAGCTGCCTACCCAGTGATCGTTCAGGCTATTTGCCAGCTTTATTTACTGACACACTGAAAAAACACTTTGGGTAGGGACAGACATTACACATAAACTGGTTTAAGTGATCAGAAACTGATTTAAACCTGTAACAGAACAGATGTTCAGTGCATATAAACCAGCTTGAAAATGGCTGAAATCGGTTTGAGATAAAACTGATTGAATGTAGTATCAGAATTAACTGATTTGGCTCAAACTGGTTTATGCAATGTCTGTCCCAGATCCCTTGCTGGTTTAAGTTAAATCAGAGTCCCCCAGCATCCCAGCATGCTTTCTGGGCTGGGCGGGGCTCTCTGCTCCACAGCAGGGCAGGCCCCTCCCCTCTGCTCCCTGGCTGGGGCTCAGCACAGACTTGCAGGCACAGCAGGGTCTGCTGGCTTCCTCCTGCTCCCACTCCCTTCTCCCCCCTTCACCACTCTCTGTTTAAGCAGAGATCCCTTCCTCCTCTACCACAGCAGGGACCATAGCCAGCATGTGGTATGGTAGCTAATGCCGAGAGGTATCTGTGTGTGTGTGTGTGTGTGTGTGTGTGTGTGTCTCCAATTTCACTGGGATAGGCAGAGAGAACAGTGACTGCTTAGGGCTTTTGGAGCTAATCAACATGTCAGCTGGTAAGATGTTTAAGAAGTTTGAAGTAATGTGGAGAGAGGCTATTGGTTTACTAATTGGGTGATAAAGACTGTTATCAGCCCTCTGGCTGACTTACTCGCCTGTCAGTTTGCTGCAAACAGTATGTTGAAGCAGGGAGGGAGACTGAAAAGCTCCATACCATCAACGGATGCATGCACTGCACCCCCTTCCCCCCACCTTGCCTCAGTATACTACCCTGGGGTTGGGGGCTGGCAACACGCCCCTTTAGCAACCAGTAGGGAAAAGCAGGTGACCACGCAGGCAGACCTCCTTAATGAAAGTCTTGCCAGAGCCTGGCCACAGCCCTCTCAGCTCAGCTCCCTGAAGAAGAGAAAGGAGGGCTGCTCTATCGCCCCCCGGCTTCTAGCCTGAGCCACTGCAGGCATGTGCCTGAATTTCCTCAGTCCAGAGAGAATGTCTGTCCAGTTTCAAACCCGTTCAGCCTAGCCAGGTTAGACTAACCTGAAAAGATTGAATCAATTCAGGCTCAGGCTTTTTGAATGTCTGTCCCTAGCCTATTAGTTTGCCTGGGTTTCTTTTCCCCTCTACCCAGTAGGTTAGATTGCATGCTGACCCACAGAAATGAGAGGAAGCCAGAGGAAGGACGGTATTTCTGATCTTCTCTTCTTACCTGGGTAAGTAGATGCAGCAGATGCAATACCTTTAATTACTATTGTTCTGCCCATGGAGAGTATGTGGGAGGCCAGTCACACCTTAGGAATGTCTCTGAAGATCTCACATGCTACAAAAAGAATGATGGTCCTCTGAGCAAGGGATGGCACTGGGACTCTGGAAGGCAGGGCTGTCCTTCCAGCATTCCCACAGGCTTTCTATAACATACCTTATAACCTGCACCACAGATATCAATACTATGTTCTCTATACTTGGGGCAGAGTCCTTCCAGGAATCAATCTTATTTCTCTTTCTGGGCTTGACTCTACTCACTGGCAGTAGTAAAAGAAAGCCGTAAGCCAGGAACAGGGAACTATAAGGCTGCCAGTGGTTGACTTCCTATACTCACAGCCTGCATGCCTGGGTAAGTTTTCAGCAGGGTGCATTACCCTGTTGGCAGCAATGCTCTAACACAGTGACATGACTTCCAGTTCAGTACTTGGTATTCACAGAGCAGGATGCAACATGTCTAAGTGCGGGCTCACTCTGGGCACAGTCACTACAGCCAGGTTAGTCAGCTCTGTAGAATGGGGACTGCCATGCTGGGGATCAAATATATCATGGTACAACTGTTTGACCTCATACCAGTAAATTCAGTAGAGCTTCTTGGCTGGGGCTGACTGCTGCCAGGGGTAAAGCTAAGTGGTTTAACTGTTGGAGGATTAGGTATGATTGTATGATTGCCTAGCTGGCCAAGTTGCAAGGCAAAGTCAATGGTTTGAGGCAGGGCTGTCCAACCTCGGTGTGGCCAGGGACCGCACACCAAGCAGACCATGCACACTGGGGAGAGGGAGAGATGTCCCCTTAGGATTCTCTCCTTACATGTGGGCTATGATGGCAGCATGTGGCCCCCTTGCCACATAGGCTGTGTTGGTGGTGGACTGCTCCCTGCTCTTTGGGCTGTGCAGGTGGTGCCTCCTGGGTCTTTTCCCATTGCAACCCAATGGGAGTGGTGGTAGCCGTTGGGCTGCATGTGTCTGATTGTCCACGTCTTGTAAGGTCCTCCTGAGTTCCAGGTGAATTTCAGAGCACTTGATTGCACGTAGTCTTTCCTTCTATAATCTCAGTTGTGCCCTGTCAGCTGTTGAGTCCCATGGCACAACACTGGTCACAACTCTTTTGTATTTTAATCTGTTTAGTTACTTTTGTGTGAGTATAGAATGGATGCTTCATCTTCCATATGCTGTGATCTTTCTTTTTGGCTTGCTACCTTTCTTCTAATATCAGGTGGTGCAATAAGTATAGGGTATCCTTTGGTGTTCGCTTTAGATATCCTGTTGTTTCATGACAGCTGTCATTTAGAACTGGGTATATTTTCTTGGCATGAACTGATTGTTCCCATACTCAGCATACTGTTTTCATTGCATATTCTGTTTGCATTATTCCTGCAGTCTCTGCAATGGAGTAACACAAAGCAGTAGCAGTGGTTTGTAATGTAGCTGGATTTGCTCCCCAATTTGAGGTGAGTAACTTTCTAAGTATGTTGTTACATGTGCTTTGAAGGTAAGTGTTCAGTCCAACGTAACTCCCAAGTAGACAGGGTTCAAGTGATTAGTCAGTGGGATACTATCCCAGATTATGTTTAATTTCTACTTGGCTTCTGTATGGTGTAGGTGAAAAGCTGTGGCCTGTGTCTTGGTTGGGTTGGCACGAAGATGGCACTTATTGTAATAATCTGAGAGGTTGCTCAGTGCACATGTCAGTCTGTTCTTGACAGTGACAAAGTCCTTCTCTTGTGATGTGATACATAGATCATCAGCATATATGAAGCTCCTCATATTACTCTGTATGGATTGGTCATTGGTATATATGTTAAAAAGGATTGGTGCTAGCACACTATCCTGTGGGAGGCCATTATGTTGTCATTTCCAGCATCTCTTTCTTCTACAGTTCTATGTAAAAAATGTCTGTTCTCCAAGATCAGATTAGTTGCACTATGTGGTAGTCATGTAGACTTTGGCAAGCAAATTTTGGTGTTTGGCTACTGCAATCAAGCCATTAATTCCCCAGGATATATTTGTGCATAGAAAGGTATTTGTGCATGCAATTATGTTATTCCAAATGCTGCCTTTTGTATTTGTCCTTATTACCAGGTGGATGAGGCTTCCTTCAAACAGCTAGCAGAAGTTTCCAGATGACAGGCCCTGGTTCTCATGGGGGACTTCAATCACCCTGAAGACTTCAATCTGTGAGGAGGGCAGTACAGAAGTGCACAGGCAATACAAGAAGTTTTTTGGAGAGTGTTGGGGATGTCTTGGTGTAAGTGTTGGAAAGGCCAACTAAAGGTATGCTTTTCTTGATCTGCTGCTAACAAACAGGGGAGAATTTGGTGGGAAATGTAGAAGTGGATGGCAACTTGGGCAGCAGTGACCATGAGATGACTGAGTTCAGGATCCTGGGGAAAAGAAGGAAGGAGAGCAGCAGAGTAAGGACCTGGGACTTCAGAAAAGCACAGTTCAACTCCCTCAGGAAACTGATGGGCAGGATCCCCTGGGAGGCCAACCTGAGGGGGAAAGGAGTCCAGGATTTCTGGTTGTATTTCAAAGAAAGTTTATTAAGGGCACAGGAAAGAACCATTGTGATGCACAGGAAAACTAGCAAGTATGGCAGAAGACCAGCTTGGCTTAGCAGGGAACTATCCACTGAGCTAAAACACAGCTTACAAGAAGCGGAAACTTGGACAAACAACTAGGGAGGAGTATAAGAGTATTGTTCAGGCATAGAGGGATGGCATTGGGAAGGCCAAAGCACAACTGGAGTTGCAGCTAGCAAGGGACATGAAGGGTAAAATGAAGGGTTCCTACAGATATGTCAGCAGCAAGAAGAAGATCAGGGAAAGTGCACGTCCCTTACTGAATGGGGGATGTAACCTAGTGACAGGCAATGCAGAAAAGGCTGAGGTGCTCAATGCTTTTCTTTTAACCTTGGTCTTCACAGGCAGGGTCAGCCCCCAGACTGCTACACCTGGCAGCACAATTTGGGGAGGAGGTGAGTAGCGAACAGTGGTGAAAACTGCATTGGCGACATGTAGGTGGTGCATGTGCACCCCCTGAGATTGGCAGTGCACCCCCTGAAAGAGGCACTGCCGGTGGATGGTCACCGCTCACCGCCTCTCTCCTCCACTGCCGACACCACCTGCAGGTGGGTGCTCATCGCTGCTGGCCACCACTGACACTGCCAGTGGTGTCTGCAGATGGTTACCAACTACCAGTCGGCGCTCGCCACCTCCCCAACCTCCCTGACACTGCCGCGGCCACCTGCGGGAGTTCCCTGCTCACTGCTGCCATGCCCCTGCCATTGCCACACCTCTGCCGCTGCCACCACTGCCTGCAGGCAGTCACCGTGCCCCCCCAGCCTCTGGGGGCATGCATTGTTCATGAAGAAAAGGTTAGGGACTATTTAGAAAAGCTAGATGTGTACAAGTCTGTGGGGCTGGATGTGATGCACCGGAGCATGCTGAGGAGGTTGGCTGATGTGATTGCAGAGCCACTGGCCATTATCTTTGAAAACTTGTGGTGATCGGGAGAGGTCTTGCATGATTGGAAAAGTGCAAGTGTAGTACCCATCTTTAAGAAAGGGAAAAAGGAGAATCCAGAGAACTGCAGACCAATCAGTCTCATTCCAGTCCCTGGAAAAATCATGAAACAAACTCTGAAGGGATCCATTTTTAAGCATTTGGATGAGAACAAGGTGCTTAGGGAAAGTCAGCATTCACCAAGAGCGAGTCATGCCTGACCAACCTGATTGCCTTCTAAGACAAGGTGATGGGCTCTGTAGGTGTGGGGACAGCATTGGATGTGATGTACCTCGACTTTAGCAGGGCTTTTGACACAGTCTTCAACAACATGTAAGGTTGATAGGAAACTGGCTGGATCATCAGGCTCAAAGGGAAGTAATCAATGGCTCAGTGTCTATTTGGCAGCCAGCATCAAGTGGAGTGTTTCAGGGGTCAGTCCTATGGCTAGTTTTGATCAGTATTTTCATTTATGATCTGGAAGATGGGATGGAGTGTACCCTCAGCAAGTTTATGGATGACACCAAGCTCGGTGGAGTAGTAAATATGTTAAGAGCGTAGGGCTAAGCTTCAGAGAGTCCTAGACAAATTGGAGGATTTGGATTGGACCAAACAAAATCTCACGTACGTTGATAAGGACAAGTGCAAAGTTCTGCACTTAGGATGGAACAATCCCATGCACTGGTACAGGCTGGGATCTGACTGGCTAAGCAGCAGACCTGCAGAAAAGGACCTGAGGGTTACAGTAGACGGTAAGCTGAATATGAGCCAGCAGCGTGCCCCTGTTGTGAAGAAGCCTAGCGGCATCCTGGGCTGCATTAGTAGGAGTGTTGCCAGAAGACTGATGGAAGTAATTTCCCCCCTCTGTTCAGCACTGGTGAGGCCACATCTAGAGGCCACATTCTACTGTGTCCAATTTTTCTCCCCCGACTCTTGGCAGGATGTGGACAAATTAGAGAAAGTCGATACTGGAGAGGGCAAGAAAAATGGTTAGAGGGCTAGAGAACATGACTTATGAGGAGTAGCTGAGGGAACTGGACTTATTTAGTTTTGGGAAGAGAAGCCTGAGGAGGTATTTAGCCTTTAAGTACCTGAAGGGTGGTTCCAAAGAGGATGGATCTATTTTCAATGGTGGCAGATAACAGAACAAGGAGCAATGTTCTCAAGTTACAGCAAGGGACTAGATGATCTGCTGAGGTCTCTTCCAACCCTAATTTTCTACACTTCTATGAATCTCATCTGATTGATTGCAGACCATTTGTCCAGTCTGTTCAGATCATTCTGGATCCAATCCATGCCATTCAGAGTGTCTGCAGTTCCACCCAACTTGGTGTCATGTGCAAATTTGCTAAGCATTCCCTCAGTCCCATCATCCAAATCATTAATGAAGATATTGAAAAATACCTGATCCAGGACAAATCCCTGTAGAACCCACTTGATATCTCCTCCCTACTAAACCTTGAGTATGATGGTTCAACTATAGGACTTTTGTCTAGTTTGTATTCCTTAGCTTATTAATGAGAATATCATGGGAGACAGTGTCAAAAGCCTTGCTAAAGTCAAAGTATATTACATCCACAGAGTCTGTCACCTTATCATAGAAGGCAATCAGGTTGGCCAGGCATGACTTGCTCTTGGTGACTCCATGCCGGCTATCCCTTTGTTTTCCTCTAGGTGCTTCATGGTAGATTTCTTGAGGACCTGCTCCATTATCTTTTCATGTATCAAGGTCAGAAGGACTGGTCTATAATTCCCCAGATCCTCCTTCTTCCCTGGGCACTATCTTTGTCTTTTTCCAGTATCTGGGACCTCACCCAACTTCCACGAGTTCTCAGGGGGGACAGCTAATGACTCAGAAATCACCTAAACCAATATCTCTAGTAATCTAGGGTCCATCCCATGTGACCCTGCCATCTTGAAAACATCTAGCTTCTCTAATTAGGAATCTGCAGGAAGAAGTGAAAATACTGACTAGGAGAGTCAGATAGCTCCACATGGAAAGGAGGCAAGTAACCTCACAGCAACAAGCAAAACGAAAACTGGGGTTTTCAATCAAGGGAAAGAAGGCAACACCCTGCTCAAGGCCCACTGGGATGCCAGTGTAAGTTAGAAATATCATAGGGTATGAGCCTGCTAGAAATGTGGAACGCCTGGACATTTCAGACAGGATGGCAACTGATAAAAACTACCATTGGATAGCTTAGTAAAGGAAACAGAGCCCCAAGCTGCCATTTAGCAAATTCTAAGCCACCTAATGGGACCGCAGGGAGTGAAATCTACTCTCCAGGAGAGGCTTGGGAGTGTCCTGTGAGATCCTAATTGATTCTGGGCACAAGTTTCTGTGTTTCCTGAAAGACTATAAAGAGAAGCACCATAGGAGAGACCAAAAAAACTAACTAATGTCATAGCTTGGGGTGCTCAGCATGGCAACTGGTGAAAAGATGGAATGTAATGGGCAATTGGCAGACCACTGTAGATACTGACAGCCTTACATAGGAATGATGTTTCGTCATAGTATGGGGCTCTGATCGAGGACTATCAGTTGGGACTGATATCATGGAGTTAACCTTAACATGAGGGTAAAGTGTGCAGCATATACTTGGAAAATATATTCATGTTATTTGCTAGAATGATGCAATTGGCATTAAGGCAACTGTAGTGTGTATATACTATACAGAATGTCTGCAATATATAGTATGTATGTCATGTATATGTGTGTGTGTGTGTGCGCGCGCACGCGCGTGTGCATATAAATAAATAAATAAAATAGCCTGCTTACAATCATAGAAAATTAGGGTTGGAAGGGAACTCAGGAGGTCATCTAGTCCAACCCCCTGCTCAAAGCAGGACCATCCTCAACTAGATAATCTCAGCTGAGGCTTTGTCTAGCTGGGTCTTAAAAACCTCCAAGGATGGAGAGTCCACAACCTCTCTGGGTAACCTGTTCCAGTGGTTTGCTACCTTCCTAGTAAAAAAATTCTTCCTAATATCTAACCTAAACTTCCCTTGTTGTAACTTGAGACTGTTGCTCCTTGGTTTGTCATCTGCCACCACAGAGAACAGTCTAGCTCCATCCTCATTTGAAAGCCCCTTCCAGGTAGTTGAAGGCTGCTATTAAATTCCTACTCAGTCTTCTCTTCTCAAGATTAAATAAACCCAGTTCACTCAGCTTCTCATAAGTCATGTGCCCCAGCCCCCAAACCATTTTCATTGCCCTCTTCTGGACTCTTGCCAATTTGTCCACATCCTTCTGTAGTTGGGGGCCCAAAAATGAACACAGTACTCCAGATGTAGTCTCAGCAATGCTGAATAGAGGGGAATTATTTTCCTTTGACCTGCTGGCAACACTCCTACTAATGCAGCCCAGAATGCTGTTAGACGTCTTGGCCACAAGGGCACACTGCTGGCTCATATTCAGCTTATTGTCCACTGTAACCCGGAGGTCCTTTTCTGCAGACCTGCTGCCCAGCCAGTCAACCCCCAGCCTGTACCGGTGCATGGGATTGCTCTATCCTAAGTGAAGAACTTTGCACTTGTCCTTGTTGAACCCCATGAAATGGAGGGCAGAAGGAATAATTGCATCTCAGGGAACAGGGAAAACAAATGAAAATACATAGTCAAAAGCAGTAGTACTTAATTTTTTGGCTCTGTTGGTCTGGCAAGTGTTGTAGGGTGGGTTGGCAGGCCTGATTGGGCCCTGTGCCACTCTTGCTCAGCCCTGTGCACCAGGTTTCAGGCCCCGTGCCTCCCTATTTAGCCTGCATGGGTCTAGAAATTTGACAGAAGGAGAGCAATGCTACTGTTTTTCTGCTCCCAAATTTTCGGACTTGTGAGGAGTCCTGCAGACTGGATGACATGACACCTGGCGTTGGATCTGGCTGGTGGGCCAGAGGTTGAGCACCCCAATAGAAAATATGGAGTCAGGTGGTGGAAGATATGATTTGCTGTTGATAGATTCTCTTTGAAGAAGGAGAAATGGAGAACTGCACATTGGTCCAGGTTGCTAATTTAGCACTAGAGTTTAAAGCCTGGTACTTCTCTTTCCAAAACATGAGAGCCAAAACAATAGCTTTGTTGCATAACTTTAACTTAATGCCCTTTTACTATGTTGTCTAACCTTGAATCTAACTTTGTCTGACATGCTAATCGAGATGGCTGGAATGAATATTTGCTTTTTGTCACACTCGTACATTTAAGCAACTGTAAGCTTCAATATACTGAGTTTACACCTTTCTGTGTCATGTTTAGGAAAGGAAAAGAGATTTTTACTAACATATGTAGTTCTTGGTACTTGCTCCTTACTACTTGTGACTTTGTATCAGAATATGTCAGCCATGTACAGGGCAGTTAAATTCTATGGCTGGGGTATAGAGAATCATTTAGAATAGGGTGACAAGAAAGAGAAATCTCATTTTGACTTACAGGTTACTCACTCTCCCTTGTAACATAAGAAAATAGATTTAGGAGAGAGACTCCCATCACAGACTGGGGAAATCACCTAAATTACAGAAACTCTTTCTAGACCTTTAAAAACTGTACAAAAGGTCTCAGCGGTTCTATATGAGGCCAGGCAAGAGGGTCAAAGAAATACCCAGGTATTACATATTAATTGACTGAAATCCTGCATGATCAAAGGGTCGGCAGTTCTCTTTCCAATTTCCAGGTGTGAGAGAGATCCAATTCAAGGAATACCAAAACAGCCTGGGGCAGGGCTACTGAAACACCTGCTGCTATTGATGCTGGCCAGGTAGCATCAGCACAGTCCAAGGAAACTGATTGCATCAATCATTTTGTTTGTTATTTAGAGGTGAGGATACATTTCTTCTAAAATGGGGAGCAGCGTATGGAGGTTACTGTGCTGAGTGCGTTTGTGTTTTGGCACATCTCAAAACCACTCACAAAAGGTCTGGTTTCTTTCAGAAGGGCAGGACCCCACTAGTAGGAAGCAGAGGGTTGGGTGTGCTTCCTGCTGGGATGGAAACTATCCTGATTTTTGGAGGCAGAAGAAGGATGAGTGGCAGGAAGGGAGCTGCTTCTGTCCCCTCTTCCAGGAATAAATTCATAATAGGCTGTTGCCTACTGAGCTTGTGCCTGTGTCTTTGTTCTAGAGACTCTGTCTGTGTTCACAAACCCACCAAAGAGGAGACTTCAATGTCATTATTTATTCCCAGTCTTTTCTCTAATTTATCCCCAGCATTAGCAGTATTTGAAAACAAGGTTCTTGGCCTTCTTTTGGGAGGGTTGCAAACATAATCTTACTTCTAGAGTATCTTATCTCTCTGTCCAATTTTCTCCTTTGCTTTTAAATTCACTTCTGATGTTAATTAGAGCTTCCTTAGCCTGGTGATCTGTTTTGTTATAGAGTATAAAAAGGTGACCTTGCTCACCAGGTGGGTTTGCTCTGACTCTGACAGTTCTAATCATTAGTGCGTTAAGGAAGAGACCTGTAGCTCCTATGTGGGATAACAGAGAAGAGCTGTAAAAGTATCATGTGTCAAATTTCCAATTGTTATAGTCTTGGTAATTCAGAAGGTAGCTGTCATTCAAATAAATCAGGCATGGAGTTATGTTAGTGTGAAGTTGTATTTTCAGTTTACAGCAAGAAAATTTAACTATGAACTCCTATGTGAATAGCTGAGTTGCAAAGAGTTGAACTGAGAATCCTGAGAGTAACTAACTACATTTCACTACTTTGATTTTATTATCCCAAAAAAGAAAAATGATACTGCACACTGGCGCCCTGACCTGTCACCTCTGGTGATCTGGTTTCCAATTACAGCTGAGGGCACAACGAAAATGAGTTTCCTTCTACTCCCTATTCGAGTGCATCACAAAATCATGACACTGTTAAATAGGAGTGGCAGTCTGAGCTTAAGAGAAACCCAGCATAAGAATAGCAAGGGTGTTGCAGATCATTAATTAGAAGCACCGGGGAGTCTGTAGGGAAGTGCGTACATTTCAGACTAGTGCTATTAGCATCATGGTCACCCACAAAGTTTAGGAAAAGCTAATATTTTTGATTCATAGTAGCCTGTTTGTAGTGTTTGAAAATACAAATTATTCATTGCATCCATCGTATAAAATAACACAAAAGCTACTCATTTCAGGATAACAGACTTACAGTAAAGCATTCATGTAGCACAGGCAGAGATGTATGTAGCTGTCAGCCACGCTAACATATGACTTGAACCCTACAGTGAGCTTAACTTTAAGAGGTAACCACAGAAGAGATCACAAGGTGATTGATGTTGTTCTGAGTCATGTGGATCCCAAATTTATACTTGCTTATTTTACATTTCTATGGAACCAAGCCCAAAGGCATCCTGGCATGGACTGAAGTTTCTGGCTGTTACCGGAACAAATACTTTTTGCAGTGCTTGCAGCTTTGTTGCTATCATCAGCCACAAGCTATTTTACAAGAGGAGAAAAATTATTTAAAAAAAATATGAAATGAAAGTTAATAATATACATATATTTCTTAAATGAAATGCTTACAAGCAGCTGGACATGCTGCCTAACATCAGAAACACAAAACAATAGCAGAAAGCCATGCAATATACTGTGGCAGCAGCACACACACATTTCACAGCTTGGCTTATGGGGTGCCATGCTTACACTTACATTAGTCAGTTTTGTACTACCTTAGTTTGTTTTAAGCATTTCCATCATCTGTGAGGAAGGGAGGGAAAAACACAATGGTTAAGGTAAAACAAAATGAGATCTCATATGTTGTTTAGTCTGTAAACAACCTCATTACTTGATTTAGTGCTAACAGTGTGGAAGGGATGGAAGGAGTTTTTTGCATGGTACGCTTACATATCTATTTTGCTAAATGTAGAAACAGAGCTTTTTTGAAAGCCAAGTGGATGATTCAGTGGATTGTCAAGAAACCTGATGGAAAGCTAAGAGTAACAGAGGAAAATTATGAGGAAGACAAAATAAATAAATAAGAAAACCCATGCAGCCTTGAGCAATACTGTGTCATACTTCATCTTGCCCCACTGTGACAGAAGTGAGACTCTTGGGACTGGTTTTCCAGCAGTGGGTAATTTCAAATGCTGTGTCAGCATGACTGCTTCAAATATATTTGAAGAAAGGTGTAAAAGTTAAAAAAAAAAAAGAGTCCTTACCAGCCAGGCTAATTAGTTACATCAAAAGGAAAGCTACAGCTGAGTTATGTGCCTAAATGTTTCATTCTTATGGATGAGGAACACAGTGTTAAACTAAAAACATGCATTTTAGTCTTGCTGATACACTGCTCATTGCTATGGCTATATTGTTAAAACCACACATACCATTTCAACAACTTAAACCTCCTGAATCCTTGTTCACACAAATAGCCTCACTGTGTGCATCTGCACATGCAAATAATCCAGGAGAAGTTTACTTTCAAGTAAACTACTTGAGACTAAACTCTCTTGGGCATGTGTCTGCACATGCAGGGACACGGGAACAGACTTGCTGCTCCTAGCAGGAGACTACTCCCACTCCCTGCAGCCCTGCAATGGGTCCCTGCAGCAGCCAGGGGCCAGGACAGAGCTGCTGCTGGGAAGGGCTCTGCCACCAGATAATATCTCCCTGCCCTGGCAGCAGGGAGCTCCGAGCCCCTGTTCTGCCATCCCGATTGCAGGGCCTGGGCTGGGAGTTCCTTATCTCCCAGCACCAACTCTGCAGGTGGCACTGGGTGATAAGGATCTCCCAGCCTCATGATCACAGGGCTGGGGTTGGGAGCTCCCTCCCGCAGGGGCAGGAGGACATTGTCTCTCCTTGCAAGATTAACTTGGGCTCTGATAGCAACAGGCAGCTCCCGGGGGCAGGGAGTAATCTCCCACCCCCTGCAGACCGGCTGACTGGGAGCACATTTGCTCGTGGGCAGACGTCTACACATGCACTACTGTGCAGTAGGTAATCTTGGGTAAATTTGCGGCTTGCATTTGCAGGTAGCAAATTTACTTGGAATTAGAATCAATTACTGCTCAATAATTGTCTGCACATGTAGATGCTGATGCTTACTGTGTAGTAATTAGCTCTACTGTCGAGTTAAATGTCTCATGTAAATGCACCCACTGAATTAGATTTTTAAGCCAGGTACAAATGTTACACTTTTACTGGTATAAGGGTTTGGAAACCAGTCTATACCTGTAACAGACCAGAAGTTCAGCATACATAGACTAGTTTAAACATGCTGGAACCCGGTCTAAGCTTTGCCTCTGCCCTCATTCCCACCCTCCCAAAGAGCAAATGTGTGTTCTGTTTGCTACTGATCTAAACTACACCACTTACAGAAAACCATGTAACTTAGATCAGTCCTGCATTGGACTTTTTTAATGCCTATACCTAGCTTTAGTGGATAACACCTTTGTGCTTTTAACAGTGTGTCCATGTAGGGCCTGTTCCTGTGAGATTTTAAGCTCCCTCAACTTCTCAATAATTGGAAATATAGTATTATATTGAATAAGTGCTGAATATGTTCAGGTCCAAAGTGCTGGGTTTTTAGTTATCTGACTCAATTTAATTTTTCTTTTATGTGTGCAGGTATCTGTATGGAAATCTGTAATTTGCTCATTGAATGAAAAGTTATTTACAGCAACAGAGTAGCTGAAACGATATTGTAGCTGTGATGGTCTAGGCAATATGCAAGAGGCAAGGATTTTATTTTATACAGTAGTTCCAATAAAAGATATCACTCAAAAAAATCTTGCTTCTCTATAACAATAGGATTTTCATCAGGGAAAAAAATGTTGGTTTGCAGAGATTTATACAGCATTATTAAACAATTAACTAATTGAACAGGGATGGAAGAAATAAATGAAGTCCCCTCAGAGGAATTTCAAGCTGAGCAAACAAGTGGTATTAGTTTGTAGTATTCAAGAAGCAACCTGGAAGTTAGAATAGAGAGTGTTTGATGGAATAGGCTATGGCAATAAATTTTTTAACCAAAAATAGATCAGCAGTCCCAATATCACTTTGACAAACTATGTTTAACCTCCCAAAGGATTTAAAAGTAGATTTGACACATAAATCATTGAACACCAAAATAGCATCAAATGTTTTAGTTTCTAACCTGTATTAATTTCAGACAACCTTGAGACACACCACAGAAATTAGCTACTTGAAAACATCTAGATGAACTGACAGAATAACAGACATATGTCTAATGAAAACTAATCAATGTATTAATCTTCCTACAGATTCACTGTAGATGGCAAGAAAAGCATGTATTTTTTAAAGGACCTTCCAAGACTTCCATCTTCTTTGGAAGCTTTGACTGCACATATATTGCTACTAGAGTATTGCCAAAAATGATGTATTGGCTTGACTCCTACACATACATTACTTAAGCAATGAAACAGAACACTCCATGATGCTGTTGATCAGTGCACATGCAAGTTGTATATAGTGAGGAAGAAGGCAAAGTACTTGGCTTGATGAAGAGGCTGAAAAATAATGGGAAATATTGTATTATATTGAATACGTGCTATTAACAGCATTTTATATTTTTCACTTCTTTCTTCAGTATGATATTTACTGCTTCTATATTGCAAAAATTGGAGGTTAGAAATTCCATCTCTATGAAACCCCACTTATCCCTTTGACCATTTCTAGATTCATACCTGTTAAGCACCAGTTATGATTCACTAGCATTAACCAAAGATCAGCTCCCAGGCTACTGCACCAGGCAGCACAGTTTGGGGAGGAGGTGAGCAACCCTCAGTGGTGAAAGAACAGGTTAGAGATTCTTTAGAAAAGCTAGATGTGTACAAAACCATGGGGCAGGATGGGATGCACCTGAAGGTGCTGAGGGAGTTGGCTGATGTGACTGCAGAGCATTTGGCAATCATCTTTGAAAACTCATAGCAACCAGGAGAGGTCCCAGATGATTGGAAAAGGGCAAACATAGTGCCCATATTTAAGAAAGGGGAAAAGGAGGATCTGGGTAACTATAGACCAGTCAGCCTTACCTCAGTCCCTGGAAAAATCATGGAGAAGAACCTCAAGGAATTTAATTCTAAGCACTTGGAGGAGAAAAAGGTGATTAGGAACAGTCAGCATGGACTCACTAGGGGCAGATCATGACTGACTAACTTGATTGCCTTCCATGATAAGATGAGTGGCTCTGTGCATGTGGGGAGACCAGTGGATGTGGTGTACCTTGATTTTAGCAAGGCTTTTGATGCAGTCTCCCACAACATTTCCTTAGCTTGCCTGGGAGAATATGAGCTGGACAGAAAACTGTCTGGAGCATTGGACTTGAAGAGTAGTAATCAATGGCTCAATGTCTAGTTGACAGCTGGTATCAAGTAGAGAGCCCCAGGGGTTCATTATGGGGCTGTTTTTGTTCAATATCTTCATTAACAATTTGGAAGATGGCATAGAGTGCATGTCTGTGGATGGACTAAGATGGGGGTAGAGGGTAGGCGTGTAGTAGATACATTGGAGGGTAAGACTAGGATTCAGAGTGACCTAGACAAATTGGAGGACTGGGCCAAAAGGAATCTCATGAGGTTCAATGAGGACAAGTGCAAAGTCCTGCACTGAGGATGGAATAATCCCATGCACCAGTACAGGCTGGGGGCTGACTGGCTGGGCAGCAGCTCTGCAGAAAAGGACCTGGGGTTACAGTGGAAAATAAGCTAAATATGAGCCAGCAGTGTGCCCTTGTTGCCAAGAAGGCTGATAGCATACTGAGCTGCATTGGTAGGTGTGTTGCCAGGAGATCAAGGGAAATGATTATTCCCATCTATTCAGCACTGGTGAGGCCACATCTATAGTACTGTGTTCAGTTTTGGGCCCTCCACTACAGAAGGATGTGGACGAACTGAAAGAGTCCAGCAGAGAGCCGTGAAAATGGTTCAGGTCTGGGGCACATGACTTATGAAGAAAGACTGAGGGAACTGGGCTTATTTAGTTTAGAGAAGAGACTGAGAGGGGGCTTAATAGCAGCTGTCAACTACCTGCTGTGGGCTTCAAAAGAGGATAGTGCTAGACTCTTCTCAGTGGTGGTAGATGACAAAACAAGGAGCAATGGTTTCAAGTTGCAGCAAGGGAAGTTCAGGTTAGATATTAGGAAGATTTTTTTTTCACTAGAAGGGTAGTAAAACACTTGTAAAACACCAGTTTACCCAGAGAGGTGGTATCCTTGGAGGTTAGACAAAGCCTTGCCTGAGATGATCTAGTTGGGGATGGTCTTGCTTTGAGCAGGGGGTTAGACTAGATGACCTCCTGAAGTCTCTTCCAACCCTAATTTTCTATGATTTTATGATTCTATGAAATGATCCTGTTCAAGACTTGGGCTCCAGTCCTAAAGAGTTTGGCCTATTTGGAGTTGCCCTTTAAGGAGGGTAGGAATACTCACAAGAAGAGTTACTTACATGTATAAATAACTGGGGCCTATCAGGAATAAGTCCTATTTGCCTGACTCATTCCAATTATGTCAATGCAATTAAACTACTACTGTAAGTAATATGAATAGGATCTGACCTTAAGTGACATCTACAGCACTATATATTTGGCATATAAATTAAATGGTTTGGGCCAGACGTTGCAGTTATTGTCACCATTGAAAATCTGAATTCAATGGATTTAGATAGTATTTATACTGGCAATTTGGCCCTTTGTGTTTAGTTGTGTATCCAGTTTGGACACTCCGGGTTCCAGGGGTAAGCAATTCCATTTATTATAAACTCTGACTTCTAAAATAAGTTACAGTCACATTCTGCTCTCCTTTACACTGGTGTAAAACTCTTTGTTGCTTTAAAAAAAACCCCAAAATGTCCTTTTATGGCTTAATTATGATTACAATAAAATATTTCGTGTTGTATATCTATAATTTCCTTCTAGAGCTACTGATGACAGCTTGCCTATGGCAACATGCAGGACTTAATACTATAATAAAGCATGCCTTGTTCCGTCTTCTTAATTAGTCTCCATTGATTAAGCAAGCAGTTATTTATAACAACCACAGCACAACTAAAAGGAGAAATACTGATGCAGTGGCTAAATTCTTAGGATCCAGTGTGTTTTATTCATCCTGAACTTATCAGGCCTCCTGAATTTATCTGTGACTTACAGAGTTTGAGGAAAAAGGTTTTTTGTTAAGTTTTGTTATTATAAGATAAAATATTTTAAATCTTAAGAAATAGTACCATTTTTAAGAGGAAGGCAACTGATGCTTCAGCAAAGTGAAAACAGTTTTACAAAAACATGTAAGAAACTGAAAGATCTCCTGTATTGATGGAACGAGATGGAACTTCTTAAATATTACAATACCAGTCCTGTAAATAACATAGTCCCTGCATTCCCATCTTATGCATTATACAACTAACAGAAATATATATTTAGAAGAAGAGGCTAAGCATACTATCAATAGATGATGACGATGACTCAGCAGTACATCATCAGAAGGTGAATACTGCTCGTGCTTTGTTATCCTCTACAGGGCCTAGACCTGTCAGACTAACATTTGTAGAATAACTTCAGAAGCTATTTTTGTAATATCCAGAAAATTTCCACTATGTGTCAAATTACGTTATCTGTTTTAAACTACAGCTGTTAGCACATTTTTTTTTCTTGAGCAAGACGTTCTTTAGCACTTTTTAGACAATCATATCTCCTGAAACAAAACTTGCCTTTGAATCATTTTTTGAAGAATAAGGATCTTCAAAAGCAGGCCATCAGAGACACTTTCATAAGGCGCTTCAAAAATACCCACGAATGAATGTTCCAGAGACCTTAGATGAGTAGCAATTATAGTGAAAGGTTCCCTTTTCACCCGTAAGCACTACGTGCATTGACTTTAATACAAAAATTTGCATCAGAGACCTGTATTATTATTTTGTGTCAAGGCTTGATTCCATGAGATGCCGAGTGCCTCTTGCAAGATGCTGTCCATTCTCAGCTTCAGCTGGTGTCCAAGAAAGTTAAAGGCACCTGCTATCAGGATCAGGCTGTTAGATTATAATAGAATAATATTGTCTGTCTTTAGCTTGATACTTTGCTGAAAGACCCTTTTTTTTTTTTTTTTACCTAATTACTTTTCTCCTGACAGATACTCATAGGGTAACTAAATCCCTATCCTGAGGTATAGCAGAATTACTATGGGAAAATTACTCTGGATAGCCCTCTTCACCCTTCCCCCAGAGCAAAGGGCAGGGCGGAGTGCAAGGTGGTTTAGGAATTGTAGTTCTCCAAACTGGCAGTGGAGTTTGCTGCTGCTGGAGAGGAAACTTGCACCTCATTTTTTTTGCTACTGAAGCCCATGTCTAGAGGACAAAAAAAAAAAAAACCTGCTGAATTTGGCAGCAAAAAATGGGGGTCAGTTCTCCCTGCTCCATCTCCCTCCTCCCTGCCAGCAGTAGCAAACTCCACTGCTGCTCTACAAAACTAGGATTCCCAGATCACCTTGAACTCTGACACCCATTGTCTGCTCCTGTGTTGCTGCATTCTGGAGCTGGGAAGGGCCAGCTGAAGGAGGTAAAGCAGCAGGCAGGCAGGCGAGCAAGTACCCCAGGGTGAGGTGCCCCCATGTCTCTCTGGCACCCCTCCCCTTAGACAGACCCCAGGGCACATGTCCCGTTTGCCCACTTCATGTTGCACTGCTATCCCTTACTTTGAATTCAGGATATCCAGAATGAGGTAACCTAAATAATCTGTAATTCAAAGAAACAGAGCTATATTGCTCCTGCATTTCACCTCTACTGGTTTCCTTCCACAGTAAGTTGTGAACTTCTCCCTGTGCAAGTCACATGGGAAGCCTGGTAGTTCCATAAAACCTGTTACAGATTTGATGATGATCCAGCCTCTCAGATCCTTCATCTATACATCTCAAAATGCTTCATAAAGGAGTGTTAGTGGCATTATCCCCATTTTACAGGTGGGGAAACTGAGGCACAGAGGGGGACCTAACTTGTTGCCAAACAGCGCACCTGTGGCAGAATCAAGAAAGAAGACTCGTCTTTAAAACCCATGCCAGTGTTCAGTCCATCAAGCCACACTGTTTTGATATTGTTGGGAGTGGTCCTGCCTTCCATAACACTTTCTCATTACCAGAGATTCAGGTTTTCTGTTTTGTGTGGAAAAATGCAGAAAAACCCAGATTTTCCCCTTTGAAATAGGAAACCACTGGCAGGGAGCAAGCCACAGGCAGGGGGTGGTGGGAGGGTGTGGCTGAATGACTAGAGGGCACTGTTATACCTGTATTTACAAGAGTATGGAAAAAAAGACTGCCTATCTTGAAATAAAAAACCCTTCACATGATGAATGATGTATAATATTGCTCCTGAGTTTACACAGCCTCTCTCACCTTCACAATCATTTGTGAGCCTCCTTTAACTCATCTAATTAATGGACCTGGGAAAACGCATCCACATCTTTTAAAATACAGAACAATACAAATATATAATGATTCTAATATCTGAATACAACAGAAACAATCCCACTCCCTCCTTCAAGATCCTGTATATAGTCAGGTCTTGAGTATGTTTGTTTGATTAATCCATTTGGATTCCTTCAGGCTTTTTTTGTGTTCCCCAACACAGTTTTCTACTTGAGGGAGAAACTCTGCCTACCCAGATTTCAATATTAAAACTAATCCATAAAGCTAGGCCCTTTCCCAAACCACTGAAGGTCAGGCCTTTGTTCAGGCAGCTGGGTCAGTCCCATGTTAACTTTTTCCTTTTTAGAGCTGTTTTCTTTGCTTCATGTTTCCCCTGGATTCCTCTAGTCACAGACTGCAGTGGGACTCAAGGCTTCTCACCAACAGAGCTGTAGGAATAACTGATTTTTTCAATTCACAGCTGAAACAAATGATCAAAATAATTCTGGTTTGGATCAATCTGTAATAAAAATGCTTTGTTTTTTTTCTTGCTGAAATAAAAAACCTAACATTTCTCTTCCAGTGATCAGAAATATTTCATTTTGGATCCTTGTCAAAAGAGTACACAAAAGTTGGCCTAGATTCATAACACGGGAGGAGAAAGAGCTTGACCATTGTCTCTATTACCCTGCGACTTACCCAGCAGGTTGGAGACCCAAGTTTAAAACCACTCTCTAAGTCAAAGCAGAGTTTCCTACCTTTGGAGACAGCTTCCTATCCCCCAGGTAGTATGGGATGCTTAGGTGGAACTTCCTCAATTGGATCAATTCCACTTTGTCTAAAATATATATATATATTCATGGAGTGAAAGGCTACACATGAGAAGATGACTTTATAGCTTGGTAATTGGGAAATTCTCCTTGGAAATCATCCAGTCCTAGCTCTAATGGATATTTAAGTATTTTATACAAAGTAGAACTGAGTTGACAGGAGAGACTAAGAACAGCCAAGCCCTAAATACCCTACCTCCTGGTGGCTAGGACATAGTACATCATTAGCTACCTTTCAAACTTATTTCCAGACAGAATTAGTCACAAATTCATCTCACATTCATGAATTGTTCTGGAATGACTGTGTATTTTAGTGAGTGAAGCATTTGGCTAAAAATGTGCCTAGCTCTGCTCCTGCCTGCAGTACCAGGCATCCAACACATGTCACTTTTCTCCTAATATCCCATGTGTCCACGTTCCACATGAGCACTGGCTTCATTAGGGTTCCCTGTGAATGACATGGAGGACTTGGCAAGATCAGGGTGTAATTCGGGGTGCCTCTGTGCAATTTCTGCCTGTTATTTTGCAAAATACAAAGAAGCCTGCACCCTGCTGTTCCTTCACTAGTCTTAGTATTGTTAGTTAGCATGTCCCACAGCAGCGTGTTAGCTCCATTGCACACACTTGCACACACTATTATTTTTATATCTAAATCTTCTTAAAATATTGGATAGACTCTTTTTCATAGCTGAGCAGCCAACTCAGCAAATGTGGAAGTTGATTTACAGTTTGTACTTCGTATACTTTCTGTAGTGGAGAAGAAAATTGAGAGGCTTATGTCAAACTCATTCATACATGGACACATTCAAGAACAAATTAATTTTAAAGCACTTACAGGATATATGATGTGTCTAAGTCACCCTTTACAAATCTATAGAGTAATTTATAGTACAATGTCTACTTTAAAGAACAGTGGCTGTGGAAATGATGCTATGTGTTTTCAAAACTGAAAGAAGTCCATCCAGCATTACATTTCTCCATCTTATCTATAACTTGGATGTGAAAGGAATCATGATTAATCACTGGGGGTTGGACTAGGTGACTTCCTGAGGTCCCTTCCAATCCTGATTTTCTATGATTTTCTAAAATAAAATAATGCTCTAAAGGCAAGCTCTTAGAGTACAATGACCTTGGTTAAAATTAAGATATTTAGGCCCAAGTTTGAGGCCCAGTGTGCTACAGTCTGCATACAGGAATGGAATCTGAGCACTTTAATGTAAATTAGGAGTTACACAGCCTTAAAACCACTCTAAGTGCAAGATGTCCAGGTCCATTAAACCAACCATTCACACAGTAGGAGTATCAGGGATCCCTTTAACTTTAGAAACCAGTTTTCTCCCACTCAAGATAAATCTCAAAGCTTTTATCTTGTGCAAGTAGTAGGTCTCTTATTCTTTTTGTGACCTGACCACTGGAGACACCATCAGTCATAACACCAACACATGTCTTTGGTTTGATAGATTGGCTCAATATAGTGAGATGCCAAGCACCTCCTTTGCACTAATAAATTCCAGCAACTTCCACTTAAGAGGGAAGTGATGATCCTTAGCACTTCATAGGATCAGGATCGGCAGCTGTGAAAGGCAAGAGCAGAAATAATGCCTGTGGGGGAAATGTAGGGAGTATGCTTACCAATACATCTTGCTACAGCTTTGGCACAAGAGTAGAGGGGTATCTCACAGAAGACTCCTCTAACACCTGGGTGATAGTATTTAGCCTCCCTTGCCAACAAACCCTTTCCCCATTTACAGCACCATTGCTCCTGTTCATTCTCCTGGGCTAGGGACAGACATTACATATAAATTGGTTTAGGTGATCAGAAACTGGTTTAAACCTGTAATGGAACAGATGTTCAGTGCACATAAACCAGTTTGAAAATAGCTGAAACTAGTTTGAGATAAACTGTTGAATGTAGTAATAGACTCAACTGATGCAGGTCAAACTGGTTTATGCTTCCTCAGTATCCCAGCATGCTCTCTGGGCTGGGCAGGCTCTCTGCTCCCCAGGAGAGCTGCCCCCCTTCCCTCTGTTCCTGGCTGGAGCTGTGGCAGAGACTGCAGGCATAGCAGGGTCTGCCTGGCTTCCCTTTCCCCCCTAATGAAGGAATCCCCCCTCCCTCTTTCCCATCTCCCACAGCAAAGACCCCAGCCCCACGGATCCTAGGCACGTGGTATGCTATCTAATGTTGAGAGGTGTCTGTGTGTGCCTCTCCAATTTCACTGGGACAGGCACACAGAACCGCGACTGCTTAGGGCTTCTTGGAGCTAATCAACAGGTCATCTGGTAAACTGTTTAAGAAGAGTTTGAATTAACAGAGAGAGGCTATTTTTTTGCTGATGGGGTGATAAACACTGTTATCATCCCCCTGCTGCCTTGCTCACCTGTCAGCTTGGTGTAGATAATATAAAGAAGTAAGGAGAGGGATTGAAAAGCTCTGTATTATCAATAGATGCATGCACTGCACACCCCATCTTGCCTCAGAATGCTATCAGGTGACTGGGTCTGGCAATGTTCTCACTCCTTGAGCAGCCAGTGGGGCAAAGTCTGGGATGGTGCAGGCAGACCTCCCTAACCAAAGTGTCCTGCTGGGGCCTGGCCATGCCCCTGCCTCAGCTCAGGTTTGTGGAAGGGAAGGGAGGGCTGCTTTAGTTCTCCCCTGGCTTCTAGCTTGAGCCACTGCAGGCATGTGCTTGAATTTCCTCGGTCCAGAGAGAATGTCTGTTTGGTTACAAACTGGCTCAGCCAAGCAAGTTTAGACTAACCTGCACAGATTGAATCAATTCAGGCTCAGGCTTTTTAAATGTCTGCCCCTAGCCCTGGGTCTCAACAGTTATAATTAGCAAGCATAGGGCACAATTATTAAAAATGAGGTAAATGACTGACCCAAATTTAGTCTTGAAATAAGTAGCCACAACTTCCAACAAATTCACCTGGGCTGTGTGGGTGTAAGGGAGAGCCAAGTTTAGCCTGCTGATAGCAAACTAATGTCTTGAACTACTCATATTGCCTCGGGCATCCTTTTACCCAAATCTTTTCAGGGGTACTTATACTGTCTGTGCAAGCAATGATCTAATATGCTATAGACTAAAGAGCGAAACCTACCATGTTCAGATCCCTACTATTCATCCAGCTTGTTCATGTGCTGTGTCTTGTGTAGCTGGTACTGTAATTCAGGCACAGCTAGTTCATTCTTTCATCTCCTCCAGAGAGACAGAGGCTTAATTAGATTTGGCTGACCTCTAGAAAGTGCAGATTTCAAAGACAAAATTGCAACATAAAGCATTTTGAGCAATGATAAATAGTCTCATCTATGTGTGGAAGGGAAAGTTCATTCTTAATAACACCCAATGCCTATAGACCAAAACATGTAACTTAGAACACCCTCATATGTAAAACAGAAGCAAAACCCCCCCAAAAGCAAATGAATGAACATTCCCCACTCAGTACAAAAGAATATGACCACCAAAAAGTGTAGTGATGAAAAAAGCTTTTACCCCTGAGTCATCAGTGGGACGGCTCCGTCAAGAAGGGTTTCCAGGCTCAGGCCCAAGATCATTTTATATACCTGACTTGTTATTTCAGGATTGATGATGACTACTACCATTTAAAGTGATTAATATCGTGGCACAGCTGCCACTTCACACAAGGACACTAAGGAGAGAGTACCACAGTAAACATTTTTCTTCCAGGACAGAGGACAGGACATTAGAGTCCTAAATAAATCCTCTTGATGTGACTTGGGGCATATCTATATGGGTTCTCTCTCAACCCCAGGCCTGAAAAAAATAAGCCCCAGTGAGTGGGTGCATCAGCTTCCTAGGCAAGCTATTTGAGAAAATTATGCTGGCACACATCCAGGAGGGGCCAGCAGGGGACTGCATGCTTAGGGGCAACCAATA
>NW_017728931.1:122360713-122383755 GCF_001723895.1 Crocodylus porosus
TCACGGTCAGGGAGGCTAGGGTCTGGAACCAGCTTCCAAGAGAAGTGGTGCAGGCTCCTACCCTGGGGGTGTTTAAGAGGAGGTTAGATGAACACCTTGCTGGGGTCTTTTGACCCCAGTAATCTTTCCTGCCATGGCAGGGGGTCAGACTAGATGATCTGCTTAGGTCCCTTCTGACCCTAGAAACTATGAAACTATGACACTGGTAATTAGCTGTGTAGATGGCTCTGTGTGTTCTTGAAGTTATTTGTCTTGGGAAAGCCCAAGTGTGGCACTTAGGGGAGTTGCTCAGGTCCATCCCATAACCTTGGTTCATTTACTCTGCCTAATTACTGGTCCCTGGACCAGCACCAGTGAGTGGACAAAGCTTATTTTGTTGGCAATAGTTCTGGGATTAAGAGGGAAGACCATCTTGAGACCAAATGTTAACAATGGAAATTGAATGGAAGAAAACTGGGAGTGCTTTTAGATTTGAAAGGTACAGTAATGACAGGGATAGAAAGAAGAATGAGGTTTCCCTAGACCTTGACATACAGCTAAATGTAGTAGGAGTACACTAATCTTATGTGCATTAACAATTTGTAACAATGCCAGTACTGTCAGCTATGAATATCACCAGCATCTTCAATGTAACAAAACTTACTTATTTCATATGTCAGAAGCTTCCTCAGGATCCAGCATTGTCTTGTAAGATTCTGTATGGATCAAATACAACTGATACTGCTTTTGCCACCTGTTAGCCACAGTGAAAAATTATATACCTGAAAACATGTAAACCAAACATGACTGTATAGAGCTAGTCAGGAATTTGCTGACATTCAGAAATTGCTAAACCTCTCCACAGGAATGTAATAGTTTTCATGAAACTTTCTTTAGGAAAGTGTCTCAGTTCCAGAATGGAATTTCTGATCAAAACAAGAGAAACCAGATTAGCCAACAGCCAAGTGTTTAAGATACTCATCTGAGATGTAGGGGGCCACAGCCTAATGCCCTGCTCCCATAAATATTTATCTATTCACAGAAAGTGACAAAAGCTTCAACAAGAGTGATTCCTACACAGAGAAGTCAGTACCCTGGTAGGTTAGGCATTCGCTCAGGATTTGGAAACTAGAAAAGGGGCATTTCAAGCCTGCTTCCCACATCCCATCCAAGTACCTTGGTAACTGGCACGCAGAATCAATCTTTTTCACTCTCCAAAAAACTTACTTAAAAAAGCTTTCAGTTCATCCTAGTGCAGAATGGAAAACTATGAAATCTCTAAGGCTAGGGCCATAAACTAGTTTAAGTGACTAGGGGGTCGGACTTGATACGGGGTCAGACTTGATGATCTATTTAGGTCCCTTCTGACCGTAGAAACTATGAAACTGGTTTAAACTTGTAACAGAACAGAAGTTCAGTGCACATAAGTCAGTTGCAAAATGGCTGAAACTAGTTTAAGATAAAGCTGGTTGAATGTAGAATCAGACTTAACTGATTTAAGTAAAACCAGTTTATGAAACTTCTGTCCCCAACCACTTCCTGGTTTAAGTTAAATCAGAGTCTCCCAGCATCCCACCCTGCTTTCCAGCCCTGGGCTGGGCAGTGCTGTCTGCTCCAGAGAACAAAGCTGGGCCAACCCCTCTGCTCCCTAGCCAGAGCAGTGAGGGCTGGTTCACTGGCCTCGCTGCCCTCCCCCCCACAGGCAAACTCCAACTGGAGTCTGAGGCTAGGGAGGGGTGGTTAAACTCACCTTTCCCCAAATACGGAGCTGCCTTGCCCTGCTAAAACTTAGTGGTGGCTATGACTATGGACCACAAATCTAAGAAGTACCTGGAGCAGGAAGAGGAAGTGATGAGCAACCCTGCAAGTCTTGCTGCTGTACTGTGGACTGGAAATCCCAGAAACTATGGGGGCAGCAGGAAGAGTAAGTGAACGCAGCCAAAGCTGTGTTTATAGGTCTCCAGTTTACAGTTTTTCAGAGAAAGATATATTCTGGTTCAAGCTTTTATAAATCCAGTGCTATAACTCCTCCCCCCCGCTCAGGCAGAGCACGGGTTGGGGCATAGCCACGACCCCTCTTCTCCAGTAGGGCTTTCTCTCTTCCCTCCCCTTTTGGCAGTGGCTGGTAGGCGTGCTGTAGCACCCCCCCACACACACACCTGGCTTCTGGCTCGAGCCACTGCAGGCATGTGCCTGCACTTCCTGAATCAAAAATGAATGTGTGTTCATTTGAATATCGATTCAGTCTCTGCAGCTTAGACTAACCTGCAAAGACTGAATCAATTCAGCCTCAGGCTTTTGAATGTCTGTACTTAGGTTAAGAGTTTTATGGAATGGAAAGGCTTTTTCACACAGCTCTACTTTTGAGCCAAACTTTACAAATGTGACTAATGATTCTGGATGCTTCAGTTTTGGGATGTAGGACCTGATTTTTCAGAAAGTCCTGAAAACTCATTCTCTGCAAACCAGATCAATTTGCAGTGTCTCAAGTTGGGCACCCAAGAATCAAAGCTGGCAAAACCATCAGATACTCTAGAAAATATTGGCCTCAGTCTTGGTTTTCATGGTCTCTCTCTGGCCCTTGGTAGCTGCATTGCTACAATGCATAGTGTAAGACAATTACCTGCTTCTGCAAGGAAAACAAATATCAAGAAAGAACTATAGATCTAAGGTATAGTGATAAAACATTAGAAATATTACAAAAGAATCTAAGTAAATCAAAACTTCAGATTCTCTGGGAATGCCCAGGGTCTCAACTTCACCCTTTTTTTTTCCAGAAAGAAAGCAACACTGGCACATTTACTGACCATAACAATCCTTTGCAAAAAATGATTACTAAAAATGAAGTAAAAAAGTTGCAAGAACCCTAATATACAATTTTTATAGATGATATTGCAAGAAAGCAGCCATGGAAAGTGTAATGATGCTTACAGTTAAGGTTGCATAACAGTTTCCATTATAAGCCTCTGTTTTCATTTGCTTATGTGGCAGGCTTACTGATAGTTGCCCAGTGCATCCGGGCTCAGAGAATTTTCCTTGGGATTGGTGGGCAAATGCTGTGGAGGAGCTTGGCTCACCCCTACCCAGGGAGAGGCAGAGAACCTGGACCTGGTTGAAGCCTGCACCTTGCTTCAACCTGATTGATCCATGCGCAATCTGAGGGCAGAGCCCTCAGCCCTCAGAGGGTATAAAAAGAGCAGTGTGCCTGACACAGGTGTGACTGTGTCAAGGGACAGAGACGAGGACGGGCAAAGAAGAGCAGGTGTGAGCTGGCCAGTGGTGCAGAGCCAGTGCCCAGAAGAGCCCAAAGACCCTTCTTCACTGGACAGGAGTGGCAAGTGGCCACATCCCCAGCCTGCTGCTAAGGAATGCGGCATCAGCGCAGGCAGTGCTACATGGAGGATCCAGGAAGGAACAGGACCCTGGGAGCTGCTTGAGGCGGCTCGGGTCTGCAATCCCTGGCTCAGGGCCAGGCAGTCAGTGCCAACAGTGTGGCACGGAGCAGTCTGGAACGGATCGGGACCTTGGGAACCACTCACAGTGGCTCAGGTCTGGATCCCCTGGCACAGAGCCAGCAGCCCGGTGCAGACAATGCTACATGGAGGGTCTGGGAGAGGACTGATCCCCAGTGTTGCATGAGGTGTCTGGGCCTTAGCAGAAGGAAAAGCTCCTGGGAGCACCTGACGGTGCTCAGAGCTCCAAGTGAGTGGTGCAGGAGGAGTCAAAGGCTCAGGAGGCTCCTGTAAGCAAGAAGCAACGTACTTGAGGGGCCAAGGACCACTCACTCCGGATCCTGGAGTTGTGAGTTACTGGGGAAAAGGATTCCCACAGGGGAGGGGAAATTCCACTTGGTTGGTAAGGGGCTCCTAGAGGGGAGGCCCCGGGGGGAGACAGACCCCTCTGAGTTTATAGCCTGCATTGGGGTTTGGAAGGCCCAAGGGGCATTAGGGTTTTCCCTTTCCACTAGTCACTGGAGTGCAGCCAAGGCATTAGGAACAGCCTGGGCTTTGGGAACTTTTGAAGAGTCAAGTTTATTTTTGATATTTATATGCTATATATTTTGTGAGAGAGTGTCTCATATTTTGTAATGCTGTGTCTTATATTTTGTGTATTTTTATAATTGTATACTGGTAGTTTAATAGAGCGTAGAGTTATATGACTCTTACCTGGGCCTCTGCTGGGACGCTTTTCTTGATACTTACCTGTTGCTTACCTGTTTCAGATCAACTGCTTACCCATGCATTGTTCAATGTTTCTTGAGGTGGTGTAATTGTTTAGCCTTCATTTGCGGGATATAAAGCTAGATGACAATTGTATATTTGAGTATATATGTTTCTCAATATCAATTTCTTTAGATGTTGTATATATTAATAAATCTGTATATAGTTAAGCATTCCTTGTCCTGTCCTGACTCTATAGGGAACAGAGGGAACTAGTTTGCATTTGCAGATCCCTCTCACAGAACTCCTGCCTAGCCACCCATCCCTTCTATTTGGGTGCACCCGGGTTACACTTACAAATGTGCCTGTAATAGGCAGTCTATGGCCCACCTAATAAGAAAGAGATAGGGATCAGTGCAGTCTGAGAAGGGATCTGATGACAGGAAGAAAGAAGCTCACTCTAGGACCTTTGGGCAGCCTTGTTTCTAAAACTTAATTTAAAACATCAAGGTGTGGCAGGTGGGAGTGAAGGGAGGGACCTAGAGATGGACTAGGGAATGAGTCACAAGGTCACCAGGGGGCATCACAGCTACCCCTGTGACTCAGTCCTGCTACAGTGTCAAATTTTGTCTTTTGGGGCTGAAAATTTCCACACTTTCTTTCTGTTTCAGGTTGAATTTATTTTAAATTTCAGCAAGAATGGTATCGACATTTTTTGAGAATTAGGTTAGGGGGAAAAGTACTCTTCCCAACAGAGAATAGGTTTAACCTGCACAATGTTATTACCTTGGGTATCAGGAGTAGTTGAGCTTTGGTAGGAGAGGTTAAATTACCCTATATCTCAAAATTTGACACGACAACTTAATTACTGGTCCATAATGCATATTAAGAGATTAACCTACCAAATCAATAAGTAAATGCTCAAAGGGTAGGTGCCCGGGGTTTGCATTTTAGGTAACCTATGCAACGTGAGTCATTGGTGCAGTACGGCCTACAATCACTTCTCTTAGTGGTAGCATCAGCTTGTTGTCTATATTTTCTAGATACACAACATATAACCACAAAACACAGCATGGCTCCTTGAAAAATGTGTCATATATGTTTTGGCATTTTAAAAATTAAGATGCAGCAACTGCTGTGGTTTAGTTCTTCTAAGAGGAGAATTTATAAAAATAAAACAGCCTTTTGTGTACTGGGGTACATAAATAAGAAACAATCTCTCCTAAAAATCTTCCATGTCTTGTTGCCATCCACAAACACCCCCCACCCACAACAGATGGGAAAATACAGTATCTTTTCAGAGATGAAGATGACAGCAAGAAAGAAAGATGAAGGGAACTGCAGAAATTTAGTTCAGAAAGGCTGTATTATACATTGCAAAGTGATGCCAATGTACTTGGGAATTTAAAATATATAAAATCTATGCAGCAAAGTGCATGGCATAAGGAGTTCTTGACTTTGAAAGAGAATATGAACTCATCACTTTCACTGTGACTGTCAATGACAGGAGTATTCCTAAAATACTGAGATTTAGGAGAAGTTTCAGAAGTATAATAATAATCACTAGGCCATTGTTAATAAAAACACTAGTGTAGACATTTCCAACCATCGTATAATAAAGGGTGGGAGTGCTTGTGTAGCGACACCTCTAGTGGCTTGACTCCTATGAGCCAGATCCTTAAAGGAGACTTACATATTGCAATATTGAGCATTGTGGATCTAAACTTTTAGGAATTCACAATGTCCAGGTTGGCACCTAGACTCCATAGACTAGGTGTTAGTTTGGTAGCATGCTGCACAGAAAGCTGACTAGGCTACCAACAGTAAGTGCTGATCCTGATGAGGTAGGCTGCTGCCTATGAAAGCTCAAGCCTCGCTGAATGAAATAGTATCTAAGGTGCCACCCTGCCCTGCTTTCATTATCACGTCAAAGGCGTTGGCATGAGCTGGTAGGAAGGAAGTTTATATCTTGAATTGGCCTTTGATTTCAGTGGTTTTCAGACAGCTGAAAGGGTGCACTCCAAAATAAAGTGTCCCTTTCTGGGGGTTAAGTTCTTGTGTAGCAGGAATTAGGCAATGCCTTCACATGTTCTTTTGTGGGAATTAGTAATAAGACAATATGTTCAGTGCTGGGTTTCCATTCCTTAAATAGAATGTCAGTCTAGATGACCAAATGGGAATAGAAGGTCATTCCTGGTACTTCAGAGGGCCAATTTCCCAAAGATGAGGAAAATAATAAGAAACAGTGATTGAGAGGAAATATTGAGACAACGAATGTGGATGAAAATGAGAAGTTCTTTAACAATAAGTTTAGGTAGCCCAAACCCCACAACTGAACAATCAATATAAGCTCACTTTGGCTAATAGCCAAGTCTGGCTTTGTGGTGGAATAAGGCAGCAATTGGAAATAAATAAATAACACCCCCCAAATAAAAACAGTACAAAACAAATGGGTGAAACAGGTGGAAATCAATATCAGTTAGAAGTTACAAAGTACAGAATGTTGATAGAGGAAAGCCAAACATTTAGGGAAAAATTCATGACTGGCAAGACTGAGAACTATAGAAGCTTTTTAAAGTATTTTAAGGATAAAGAGATCCTAGCAGAGATATAGGATCATTGCCAGAGAGAGATGGGAAAGTTGTTAACCTCGATGCAGACAAGACAGAAGAGTTCAACAAATATTTTTGTTCTGGAGGATGATGTACATGAAATACTTTACAGTGAGGTAGGTGTTAATCATTATCCATTAGTAGCATATTTTTTTTTAAATCAGCAGGCTTGAATACTTGAACCCAAGAGTCCTAAAAGAGTTGGATGGATATACCTGGTTCAGAATGTTAATTTTTTATTAAATCTTGGCATACCAAGGACATTCTAGAAGACTGGAAGAATACTTGCATTATACCACTATTCAGAAAGAACAATGCCATGGGTAACTAAATATATACTTATTAGTCTGACTTTAATGCTGGACAAAATGAAACCTGAAATGGGATTCAACTGATAAAAGAATAAAAAGCTAGAAATACACTTAATAGCAGTCAGCTTGGTTTTGTAGCCAACAGTTCTAATCAAATAAGAATGATTGCATTATTAGAAGAGATTTCAAGTCTACTGGTAATGTCATATACCGACTGCACCACCGTACCGCATGTGGATCTGCCCTGACCACCTCCTTCTAGTGTAGAAGAACTTTCACATGGACAGATGGCTCTTTTATCTAGTGGGGAAAAGCCAAACAAGAACTCCCTGCTGGCAGCTAGCCCAGACACGTTCAAATGGAAAATATGCCACAAATTTTTAGTAAATTTCCAGTGTTGAGGGTGATTAAACATTGAAACAAACTATCAAGTGGACTATCTTGATGTGTTCAGATTAAATTTTAAACAGCTTGCTGGTCAAACACAAGTTAAGTTTTAGATAAACCCAATTAAACAGGTCAGTACAGTGCTGACTGGATGAAATATAAAGGCTCTAATTGTTTCTTCTGACCTAAAACGATAAATCCACATTGCCATTGAGAAGCCCCTTCTAGTTTGAATACAGGGAGGTGTACCTTGCGCAGCTCCTGTAATCCTGGTCTCCCTTTGCACTTCATGCAGCAGAGCAACATGGGGGCCCTATTTCAGTGAAGCTCTTCCTAACGACTTACATCTTATGTAAGAGAGATCACAAGAGAAAGTATTCGACACACTGTACTCCTGCCAATAGATCACTGTTTATAGTAGTGCAATTTTGGTCCTTTCTTCAAGCCAATTGTAAAGGACTCTACAACAGGACTTTCCCCATTTCCATTGAGAGGATATTCTGTAATCTAACAAATCAGAAATAGTTTTTCTGTCATTAAATCAAGATTTTTCTTAATTGTGCAGTCCACCCCACTGTATTTATCCATACCCATATCCCCATGGACAAGTCATAAACTATTCTTTTTCCACCCAGTGGCAATGCCCTTCCAGTGCATAAGAATTACATCTTCATTTGCTTGTTTAGCTAAGCTAGAACTCACTTTTTACAATTCTTCTCCATTTGCCGATCCCTCTGGTTTCCTAATTTCCACATTATATTATGGCTCTGCCCTAGGATCTCACAAATGCTTTATGAATTATCCATAACTTTTTTGACCTGAAATACCTTCTTTCAATGGTTGCAAAGGCTCACAAGGAACTGGCTATGATGTCAGCTGTGGCAAGGCAATAATCGTCACCTTCTTTGAAACTGGCTTGCATCTATTTTTGATTCTTTTAAATTTCAACCTCATTGCAAAATGCTTGCAGAAATCCACTCCTATACATGGCTTCATCTTTGAGAAGGTGACTGCTTCTCAGAACTGCATGTCAGATTTTAATAAATTTGATCTTTGATAAATACCAACCATCTAGTACCGAGCAAATGAGACTGAAACAAACTTGAGAATATTAGTATTCTAGCATAGTTCTTCGCCACCATTTCAGGTTGGTGATCTTCTGTTCAAAGTCAAAACTTTTCCTGTCAGAGAAAAAAAGGTTCAGTACCAACAATGCTAAGCCTATAAAATTTATTTTGTTGTGTGTGTTGAGAGATTAATAGAGAATACTTGACCTTAAAGGGCAAGAGTATTTGGAGTGAGAGGGAGCAAGATTAACGTTTTCAGTACTTCGGGTGTTTTTACACATGCCCAAGGAGGCGCGGAGGGGCACTTTAATTAGCGACCTCTTTTAATTAAAAGTGCGTGAGTGTCACATGTATCAGTATCCCCTGCACTGAAAAATGGTAGTGGGGTACTTTGAACTAAAGCTCATCGAATGAGCTTAGCTTCAAAGTTCCCTGCCACCATTTTTCAGCATGGGGACACTAATACACATGACGCCAGTCTGCTGGAGTGCATTTATTTCTGTGTTCCAGCAGACTCATTTAATGAGTCTGTTCCATGCTGGATTTCCAGTGCATCAGAGCCAGCTCCCTGCACATGTATAGGAGCCCTTTGTGACAATCCTCATTGCCTTTTGCGGTTGCCCTGGAGGTTGCAATTCGCAGGTTGAGAAACACTGCTTCAGCACATCAGAGGCTCTTGAAGGGTAGTTTGTCATCTGGAAGTGATTGGTGGAGTGTTTTGTTGTTCACAGGGAATGGTCTAGTCAAAAGATGCCACTTCCCCATCTTGTTCCAAGTCTAACTCCTACTAAAAGAACCAAAAACCTCATCTATCAACATTCATCATATTTGCTTCGCATTGAAACAACTGTCGTTGCAACCCCAGGGAAGTTGAGAGAGGAAAGGCGTCCCTGAAGGAATCTTTCTAACTACATATAATTAAGCACAGAACCTTTCCCAATTTTTCCCTTAAGAAAGTAAAGAGATCTTTAAGGCAAGACAAATGAATAAAACTAATGACTTGAATGAAGTATGTTTTCAGAAAGACAAGTGATGAACCTCTTTTACCTTTCTTGCTATCAGTGTTATTTTCATTTTGTACTCAATATTGAAAAATGTAAAATGCATAAACACTCCTGGCATCAGGCCCAGAAAAAAGGTCTCCTCCCACAGGGGAGCACCGCCTTCAATGGGCTACAGAGTTATGCTTCCTCTTACTTGCTCTCCTTCTGGTCCCATGAATTCTGCGCTCTTACTGCCCAATGAACCAGCTTCAAAAGGATGAGCGGATACATTCCTCATTGATACCACCCAACCCATAGCCTGGCAATTAGTAGACTCTTCTGAGAAGGGGGAGATGTAGGTTTGAGTCCTATCAGGCTGATGAAAGCCTAGAACCAGGTTTTCCACTCCCTGGGTGAACACTGACAACTAGACTCTTGTGCCAAAGGCAAGTGGTGGCACTGCCACTGCCTGTGTTCAGGAGTTAACCTGGGGTGCTGCTAGGGTATGTAGGAGTTTGATCTGGATTTCTACAGACCACCTCTACATCTTTCACCTGACAGGAGCTTAGGGAGCTTTCCATTACAGACTAAAGGTGCCAAAGTGTTTTTTGGACTGGGGTTGACCAGGATCAGTTTTTGAGAGTTAAACATCTAAATTCTGCCTAAGTCCTGGATAGGTGCCTATAAGGATGATTTGGATCTGGCCCTAAGACTTTAACTGTTATGTAAGAGGACAAAGAAACAACAAAAAAGCAATCTCGTGCTATGCATAGTGTTTTCCATCATCCAGTAGTGATTTATGGCCTGCACTGAAGGTCACTTATGTCAGTGGAATGACTTTTATTAATGAAAATGGGTTTTGGATCAAGCACTTAGTAATTCCACCTGAGCTTAGTAATTCCCTTCTGAAGCTTCTGAGGTGTAAAGTTTCAGACATTTTAATTCACACAAGCCTCTAAACAGCAGTTAGATGGCAATCATGTTAAAGTTTGATAGTGCCTCTGGGACAATCTTCTCCATCTTCAGCCTCTATCCTGATGACATATCAGAGCCTTAGCTGCATACATCCTTGGTCTTAGCTCTTCATTTTACCTGAAGCCCTAGTTCACCTCTCCTACTAAATGAGGGGGCAGGTGATTCTTTCCATGCTTTCCTCAGGTCCATCTCTAATTCTGTTGTTCCTCTTTTCCATTGCCCTTACTTTTCTAAGCTCATTGAAGTGCTGTCTATAATCACTGGCTGCAGTTCATCTCCCAGTTCCTTCCTAGACTCTCCTATCAGATTTCTGCTCCTTTTGCTCCACAGATTCATAGATTTTTAGGGTCAGAAGGGACCTCAACAGATCATTGAGTCTGACCCCCTGCCCTGGGCAGGAAAGAGAAGGCCTATCCAGCCTTCTCTCAAAGACCCCCAAGGTAGGGGAGAGCACCACCTCCCTTGGAAGCCCATTCCAAGCTTTGGCCACCCTTACCATGAAGAAGTTCATCCTGATATCTAGCCTAAATCTGCTCTCTGTCAGTCTGTGACCATTGGTCCTTGTTACCCCAAGAGGCACCCTGGTGAACAGAGCATCTCCGATCCCTTGCTGCATCCCCCTAACAAACTTATAGGCGGCCACATGATCATCTCTCAGCCTTCTCTTGTGGAGGCTGAAGAGGTCCAGGTCCCTTAGTCTGTCCTTATAGGGCTTGGCCTGTAAATCCTTAACCATACAAGTGGCCCTCCTCTGGACCCTCTTGAGGTTATCCACAACTTTCTTAAAGTATGGCACCCAGAACTGGATGCAGCACTCCAACTGCAGTCTGACCAATGCCGCACAGATGGGAAGTATCACTTCCTTGGATCTATTTGTCATGCATCTGCTGATGCACGATAAAGTGCAGTTAGCGTTGCTGATGATTTCATCACACTGACGACTCGTGTTCCCCTTGGAGTCCACTATGACTCCGAGATCCCTTTCCCCAGCCAGTATGTGTACTGGGTATTTTTAGGCCCTAGGTGCAGCACTCTGCATTTCTCCTTGTTGAACTGCATCCTATTGTGTACTACCCCCTTATCCAACCTGTCCAGTTCTGCCTGCAGTCATTGTCTACCCTCCAGAGCGTGCACTTCACCCCACAATTTAGTATCATCCACAAACTTGGACAGCTCCACTGAAACAGCTCTTAGAAAAGTCTCCAATGACCTCCCTTCCTACCCAGAGCCCAAAACCAGGTCTTAATTCTCATCTTTCTCAACTTGTAAATCATCTTTGGTATAATTAATCATGTTCTTATTCTCACTTCCATCCCAATTCTCCTACTCCTCTACAAATTTCATCAGCGTGTTCTCCAGCTCATCCTTTTCATCCTCCTTCCAACCTTCTGTGGGGCTTGATCGGACTGGTCCCCTTTTCCTGCTACACCTTATCTCAGGGTAAACTCATCTGCAAATACAATTTCCACTATATCTCTGGTGATACCTTTTGTTATAATACAATCTCTTCTGGACAAGAGATGTCTCTTCCTCTTTATTTTTCTGGCAGTACATAAGAAATATTAATAGAGATTTGTTCTTTTTTGTTGCCCAAGATGGGCTCCATTACATGATTTTTCTTTTAATTTAAACAGGCAAAGAGTTTCATTCAGAATTCTCTTCCTGAAGAGCAAAGGTTCCACCTCAGAATACTGTTTGATTCTGGGATGAGTTAAATGCAGAAAGGGAGAGGCATGGTACAAGGAGTTTGCTTTTGGTTGTCCTTTGCACCTTGGTATGCAGCAGTTTGGAGCATGGGATTGCTGTCTATCTTGAAACAGCAAGGTAAGAGTTTAATTCTAACCTGAATCTACACTCCCCACCCCACGCAGTCTCTCATCGCATACTTGTGCATCACGGGTCTTCCTTTGAAATTTGGCTTAGTCTATTTCACCTTGAGATTGATTGATTTGTCTATCGATCTGTCTAATCACCCCTTGTGGTTCTGTGATTCTCTGATTGGCCCCCTCACCACTAGCAGGCTGCTCCTCAGGCAGCCTTTCCTCTTAAAGTGATAGGTGTGCCAAGTGTCCCGTCACAGAGGTATTACTATAAGTTTCCTTTGGAGTTCAGGTATTCGCTCTTTCTGGTGAAACATGTTCTGCTATTGAGAACTATAAGTGTGAATGGCTCAGTCTGTCTCAATTTGAGAAATACGTAGATACCTGAAGTGTCTTTTGTTCTTTGTACAACCTATGCAAAATGAAGGAATTGTACAGGCACACAAAGGTCAAATAACAGTTTATTAACTTTGCACAACATGCAACACGTAGTCACTGCTTTGGCAGGAGTCTGGTGGCTTCTGACATACAGAAGACAATGGAAGTCACTAAACCTCCTAAAGTGCATACTATCCAGATCTTTGCATACTACAATACTGATTACAGTATTCAAACTCAAACCTGCAGCTCGGAAATGTAGCACCAGACCACAGAAGGAGTCCAATTTTCTTGTTGCTAAGGCAATGCTTGCTTTACATGTGGCTCAGATTTTTTTTATTTGCTCATTGGATTTAATAGTGCATCATTCTGAATGTCTTCTGCCAGTAAATTACATCCTTAATTGGAATTTTTAAAAAGTATTTATTCGTATCCTTTTCTTAACAGGTCCTCCCTTCTGGCTGCCTTTCTGGAACACATCTCTTCCTGGGACAAAGGATGAAATATTGAATTTACACCAATGGTCGGTAGAGCAGAAGAACAAGATCAGAAAGAAACAGTGCTTCCCAATCTCTGCTCAGAAACTTGCAGCTTGGTATGCATTGGAAAAGGAACTAATTACACTTTGGTAAGAAGAAGTTGTATCATTTCTCTGCTTAAGAATGTTTTTTCTAAGTAGGAAAACCAATTAAAAGTCTTTTACAGTTGCTAAAATACAAGCTGTTACATCAAGCAGAGGAGTACTTGGGACTACTTTATCTTCACTTTAGTTTTAGGGACTACAGCAGGAGATCAAAATAACACTGGCCATTTGGTTATAAGAAAATTGTCAAGAAAGTTTCCCCCCCAAAATTAAAATTGGCTAATCTTGTTTCTTTATTAGTGCTGACAAAATGTGCAGAACTCTTACATCTTAGTGCATTTTTTCATATGCTGTTAGATTAAGGGAAAAAACAAAACAAAAGGATTATGTACAACAGTAACAGAATATACACATAAAGAAAACCTTGAGGTATCTATAGTTGTATGCATACTTCTGTAGCTTTGACTGAGAAGGGATTAAAAACAAGAAAGAAATATAAAGTATTGTGAATCAAATTTAAATGTAAATCCTTTGACTAAAAAAAATGAAAGGTACTTGATTTGTAACCATTCTTTGTTTCTTGCTATCTAAGATAATTTTTCCAGTGGAAGGAATATATTTCTGACCTTAAATAGATTATAAAATTTATTTTAGTTCTAACTTTACAAGACACTCTTTTTCTTCCCCATGTCTTTAAATAAATTATTTGCTTTTCTAAGTCTGATAGAAGGTAAAATATGATTTTATTTTACATGTATGAATCACACTGTCATGCTTTTGGGATTAAAGTTACTTGAAAAAACGTAGTTTTTCTTTAGGTTCTCCTGAAACAAATTAAAATCATATGGGGGGGAAGGGAGTGGGGAATTTAATGATATATGGATCAAGGCCAGAGGAGTCCCAAAAGGAAAACTCTCCTTTTATCTTTTTCCAATTCCTTGCTTTCTTAGCCTTGTTTATAAAGTGATGTTACTGTATTCTCAATGTTCATGACACACCTGTTGAACCTAATATAGCATGAACAATGAAAAGCTGTGAAAAGCAAAAAGGTCAGCAGAGCAGTCTCTCTTCTGTGTCAGCTGATGTATTGCTGTGTGCTGTGTGATTTAATGATCTGCTTGCTCAAGTACCAAATTCTCTCAGGAGCATTCAACCATTTGGAGCTTTCTGTGAACATTGGATTTTGAAAAATGGCATCACCTGCAGCAGAGTGACAGTGTCTTATTTCCAGGTTACCTATCCAAACAAAACGGAGCAACCCAGATGCTAGAATTTGGCTTGAAAAACTGGCAAGTTATATGTACATGATCAAACATGCCAAAAATAATCTACAGAATATTCACATGGAAGGAAACTAATACTCATTTGCACATTCTCTGTATAATAATCTTCTGTTGGGACTTAATAAACCTGAATGCATGGGCCAAGCACATCTGAGGTGAAGTTTCACTAACTTGACTAGATTTACACCAGAAATAAATTTGATCTTGAACATTTCAAGCAAGGTCACCTATTCTGTTGTTTGATTGATCTCTTTGCTAAATGGAACAATTTAGCTCTTAGAACAATGGCTCTGTGGTGCAGAAGAAACAAAGCACCAGTATCTATTCTTGATTACATTAGTGTGTATCACAGTAACTCTGAAGAAGCCACAGAAGAATCTGAATCAAAGTTCATAGTTTTCTTGACCCTTTTTTAGTCAGTGTGAAAGCAGAATAATGTTGGTGTCATGATACTGCTCCTTGATGATAATATAAGGTGCCAGGCAGTGGAGAAAGAGCATATGACTGTATGCTCTTACATCTTACACCAATATTGCATCAAAACAATTGGGGTAAAAACTGATGTTGCCAAACAAATTGGATCAAGCTGTGGCAGAATGTGTCCCGCCACAGCTGATCTGCCTTACTGAGTGAAACATGTCACCAGTTGGGCAGGGGTCTGTTGCAGGACAGTGGATGATTTCTTCCCTTTGCCTGGGGACTTACCGTGTCCCTTGCTAACCTGTACCTCCTTGCCAGGACCAGGGACCTATGCCAACCTGTGTCTCACATGGAGGCACAGGTCAGTGCAGGTCTCAGCGTGGGATGGTGTAAAGGTGTGCAGCAGCATGGGAGCCAGAGAATTCCTGACATCTTCTGCCTCCATGTTGGGACCTGTGCCAACTCATGCCCTTGGGTGAAGCCTGTGCGCCTCTGTGTGAAGCATGGGTCTGTGCATGTTTGGCAAGGAAGCACAGGGTGGTACAGGACCTGGGGAATTCTAAGTGCCCAGTGTCTCCATGCTGGGGTCCACATGATTCCTTGCAAGGACTATGCTGACCCATGCCACTCCTTAAAGCATAGGCTGATGCAGGACACAGTGCGGGTACCCATGGAGAGAGGCACAGGGCTGTGCAGGCCCTGGCATGAGGCATAGGGCACCAGGAATTCCCTGGGTAAAAAGCCTCCATGCTGGGACCCACATGGGCGTTTCCTACTCATGGAGACATGCCCCTTGAGATCCTGGGATGGGTCACTGTCATTGGGGAACCCTGAATTTCCCTGCTTGGAGAGAGGCATCTTGACATTCCCTGGGGTGCATTTCTGTAAGCTGGGCAAGCTGGGCAGGGCCTTCTGAGGCTCGAGGGGCCCTATCTTGCCTAGGAATTCCTGGGGTGCACAGGACACCTCAAACCCCTGGAGCACCTGCCTAGGATGGCTGGAGAGCATGGGCAGATTTAGGTTGCTTGCTATTTCCTTCAATAAAGCAAACAGACGTCAGCCAAAATATAGCAGCACCTATTTAACTCTACCTTTTGTCATGCCACTGATGTGGCGTGACATTTTTATGGCAGAACAAATGCAATGTCAGGCAACATCTATTTCTACCCTTCGGGATTTTCATTAACAGAATGTATGGTTACCGTAGAGATGGAAAAACAGTAAGAGCTATTTTTAATTGAATAAATATTGCAATAGACATTAATAGGATAGTGAAGGAGAAGCTAGCACCCTAGCTACGTGTGAGCAACAGTCAAACTCACTCCGTAGGACTAATGATCCAACAGATTATTTATTATAGAAGTAACTACTTAAGGAGTGAATCTGCCCTTGAGTCAAGAAAATCCTTCCTTACTGTTAATGGAAATTTTTGCAGGATTAAGCCCTCAAATAATTAAAAAATGCCTGCAAGGTTCCTAACAATACAATAATAACTCTAAAATGTTCTAAGTGTTACAGATCCATAACATTTCAATTTTCTTTGTAACAATAAGTATCAGAGAGATCTGATTCACAATTTAGCTGGATCTCATACATCCCTACATTTATGAATGTCTGTGTCTTTCACCAAGTCAGATACGCCACCAAATCTTGTTCCTTGCCTTATATTCACTACTGTATACAGCTAAAACTTCCAAACTAGCTTGTTAAACATACTTACTAATTTACAGTGGTAAATGATCATTACCCTTCCCCAAAGGCTCACAACATTCTCATATTTATTGGAAGTCTTGCAGAGGCAAAAACTGAGAAGGCTGAGGTCCACATGTGCATTGTGGCAGTGTTTAAATTATAGGTGACTGAAGAAGGCAGCTATGTTTGACCGTCACTGTGTGCCTACTGTGCTAAGAGCAGAATTGCAACAGAGCATGTGTGTGCTTGGCAGGATCTAACAATGCGTGTTCAAGAGGATGTGGAATGGGTTACCAAAGGAGTCTGGGAATGAATGGAACAGCAGGGGCAACAGCAGTAAGTCCCAGCTGCAGTTTGAGAGCATCTACACACCGTTGCAGCAATTCAAGCCAGTCCCCCCAAAATCCCAGGTCATCCCCATCTAAGTTAGGTTGACAGCGTGCCTGTAGACTTATACTGGTGATTCTGAGAAGATGCAGTTTCCTAAGAAAAGGAACCTGGGCTTCCTGCTTGGCCCTTTGTCTAATGAGTAAGACACATGCTGTGTATGGGTATTATCCACACAATGTCACTGAAATCAGTGGGTTTGCACATGGCCCAGTGCAGAACTGGCCCTTTATTTTCAGTAGGGAAATTTAATTGCAATAAAAGAAAAGTAAACTGGGACCTCAAAAAGCAAAGTGTTCTGCATTATGTGAAGCTGATTCATAAGTACATTAACCCACTTTTGTGTTGGTGTAACTCTAATGAGGTAAAACTGAAACAATACAGGAGTGGCTCAGTCTATTTTAGTAGTTTGATGATAGCAGCTAGGCTGTTTTAGGGGACACTTTCAGACATAGCAAAACAAGTATGTCTATGTCTACATTGCAGTGTGCTCACAGCTCATGTGGGCGTACCCGAGCTAGCTTTAAATGTTGCGAGCATGGGTTAGATAGCAGGGTAGTTACACCGGTAATGGCTTCACCTGCCATGTACTTACCCAGGGTCCTAGGCAGGCTTGTATAGCCTGAGCTCAAGCCTGTGATCCTGCAGATTGTCTGATATTGGTACACAAGTTGACTGATCTATAGCCATCAAAAGTATGTCTACATCAGCTGCAGTTGCATTTCTTGCCTGCAGGGTAAATAGCCTAAGTCACCAAAAAGGGCTGAAGCAGGAAACACTACAGTTCTGATCTCACTATAGTGTAAAGCAAAAATGATTATCCAAAATAGCTGAACTGTATACACACCCTTGCATTAGCGAGGTTTATGCTGGAAAAGTAGCACTAGCAGTCCAATCTCCAGTACGATGTGCCTGAAACCAGTGCTGGTAACTCATCATCATGATCACGCAGCTATATTATAAAACACTAGAGAAAGAGAATCAATCCCCTTTGTGAGTGAGAGAGTCTTGGCCACTGCAAACAAAACAGAAACATCTGTGTATTGAGTGAATTATAAGACATGAACTGACTGGAGAATGTGGAGGAGATTAGAAAGGGCAGGCAGATTCCTTAGCAGAGCAATCCAGTTCTCTAGGAAGGTGGCATTACTACTGTGAGTGAAGTGGCTGGAGAGTAAATGGATTTTTTTCCTATAAAAAGCCATATAAAATGGATGGAGAATGTGAATGCAACATGAACTGTAAACAGAACAAATTACCTGAAACTAAACAAAGCCAGAGATGCTGCATTCACTATCTTTATCATGTGTGAAGTTTTTATTGATGCCTCAGGAAAGAAAGGCGCTTGAAAGGGATATAATGTCTCTTGAAACATGTTTGCTGAGCTTCTAATGGTTATGCTCCAGGTGGAAGCCTCTGCTTATCAAAGCCTAAGTAACTTCCCTGATTCCACATGCAAAGAGAAACTATGAAGTCCTGGTGTAGAAATCCCCTGAGAAAACTCACCTGCAGAGAAACAGCTGCTCTATCAATATGAGCTAGCGGTGTGGATGGCCAGTGCCTGCTCCTGTACTACTTATATGGCAGTGTGGTAATCCATTTACATAACAGTTGCCTGGGGTGTGTTACTACCACTCAGTATCTGAAGATGATTGAAGCAAGAAGGGGTGAAAGAAAGATAGAAATGTCATAGTGCATTTCTATGCATTGTTTACATTGAAGCTAGTGAGAGAATATATGGATAGGAACAGTCCTTTTCACTCCAGAAATGGTCTGCTTTTAGGGCTTTTCCATATGAATGTAGAGCCTACAGTACGTGTTGAATTCACAGCTCTGAAAAATGAAGTTATGTCTCTGAGGAATCAGAGGAACATTAGCATCAGCAATGGAAGTGTGGAGAGACCAACCTGATAAGCCTAGACCTTTCTTTACTCACTTTGAAGAGAACCTTACTCCACGGGCAGCTCTGGGGGGGAATTAATCACTGAACAAGGGCTTATGTTAGCAGGAGTGGCACAACCCGTATGTAGGCATCAGAGTTAGGTCTTTCTGTCCTTTCATTCATTGGCTTCTCTGCAGGGACCACCAACAAGGATGCTGATTAGCTCACTTGTACTTTCTCTGTTATGGACACATCCAAGGGAACTCAGTTTTGACACCACGACCCCAACACTTTTTCCTGCCATGGGCAGTGGGTCAGACTCAGTGATCCATTGAGGTCCCTTCCGACCCTAGCATCTATGAATCTATGAGTAAGTAAAAGGCTTCATAAAATTACTCATTATCAAATCCCTAAGGCTATGAAGTCACCCTGATCTTGTTTTTATGCCTAATCCCACAATAACTGAAACAGGAACATTATGAAATAGTTGTCCTGTAAAACTAATACAGAAAAGTACAAGCCATTCCTTTTATAGCTCTACGCATAATATTCAGATTTCCTCTTTTCTGACTATGTTCATATATTTCATACAATAAACTTCAGTAAGACAACAAGCAAAGAAAGGGACATTAAGATCAGAATGTCTATAAATTGGATGTACTGCACAATATGTCAAAGGGATCCCAGATACTTTTAATGGGTTTTGGTGGTATCAATTGCTTGTCTTGTTTTTTAAAATATGTTTTAATGAGTCAAATGTATTCACATAATTTCTGTAATGGTATTTAATTGTGTAATTAGTGTAAAGACATGTAATCATGTAATTAGGCTGTGTAATTACAATATATAATAATATTATCCTGTTGTACAAATCCCTTTTAAATGCTGAGAAAAAAAACCATGCATGCAGCTTTAAACACATACATTTGCAAGGCCCAGAATGTGTGTAAATGTATCTTTATATTTGAACACAGACTCGGTTTTTACTGCCAAATTATTAAACCCTGGATATAAGAATTTATATAAGCCATTAAAGTTGGCAGTTGTGACTCTGAACAGTCCCAGGAAGCGGATCCTTTGAATTAGATCATGCTAACTAAATAATTGTACTCGGGGCATGTCTAAAGTTAGATGCTCAGAAAAGTTAACTCAGATCAACCAGGAGTGTGAATTTAAAGTGCATTAAACCTCTGTTCTCTGATTCAAATGTATCATCATCTTCCTGTTAATTTATTTTCACTTTCCCAAGTGTCCCTGTGTCAATCTGCCCTTAGAGCAGAGCTGCGCTGAGGAAGACTAATGGCAGCAGAATCCATTGTGTCATTTCAAAGTCAAGGCCTTATTCCACATACTTCATAGGCCCATACCCCATCCCAATGCCATTTAGTTGTTGGGGTGTGCAGGGCCGGATTAACCCTTTAGTGGGCCCTAGGCAAACAAACTGGTGGGCTCTGGGCTGGTCCAGACTCCCCCTCCCCACCCCAGCACTGCTGCCCACGGGGAGCAGGGCTCAGAGCCTCCGCAAGGAAGCAGCTGCCGTGGTGTTGAGGCCAGCAGAGAGGAGGAGAAGGGAAGAGAAAGGAGGCAGATGGGGCCATTTGTGCCACCACCGCAGAGAGGAGTGAGGCCCCTTACAGCTCAGGGGCCTAGGCATGTGCCTAGTTTGCCTACGCATTAATCCGGCTGTGGGAGTAAGAGGAGTGTTGCTGGAAGCATGGTGTTTCCCATGAGAGAAGCCCATTGCTATTCCATTTTGCCTGCTACCAAGGTGAGTCATGAAATATTTTTGTAACATAATATTTCAAAAAATTAACAAAACAAACAAAAAACCCACGGAAACTGGAAATCAGTAACTATGGATTCTTTGAAGAAGCCAGCCCAAGTTGTCAGTGCTCATTTGCATTTTCTCCTTGAACAAGAAATGGTTCATTCCAACACCACTTAATATCATGGGTTTGCATACTAAGCATTTCTTGCTTTCAGCTGTGGGGACTGCATGGTACCTGTTACTCTTATTGTACATAATTAATAAGCGGTTTGCAAACTATTATCGCATCTTTGATAGTTGACTGACACGTTAATTATCGCTTATTTAGATTTTGCAGAGGCACGACCCAGTTTCATTCCCACTTCAAATGTTCCATAGATTCAGTGGCATATTAAACTATACCCTTTAATACAAACAGCTGTAAATATTGGAAGGACTCTCAGGTTTTGTGTATGCTCAGCTACCTCTGGTGGCAGACAGCAAACACCACTGCCAAGAGTGCATGCACCACATTATCAGCTATGCTACTAGAGAGCAAGTGCACACTGGGAAAGGACACAGGAGCCAGCAGAAGGCAGAGCAGTGTCTCTATACATACCTTCAGCCATCTGCCAAGTGGCAAGAGAAGCCATTTGGCTCAGCAGAGGTGGGGTAACCCTGCTGGCAGAGGGGAGGGCTCTGCTGCTGTAGAGGGACTTGCCATGTGACTGCACTGAGAAGGTTGCTGGCAGAACTAGAGTTCTGCTGAACAGACTTTGTGATACAGGCTAAGTCACAATGTAGCCCATGGAGCTAATCTTATTTACAATTTTAAGTCTAGTGGGCCACATTCTTACACCTTGGGCAGCCATTAGGGATCTAAATACCATAATTCAGACTGATAGTGTATTTTACCCTCTTTGCACTGATATAAAAGGCTACATATAGTGCAGTGGGTGTGTCTACCCATTCATTAACTGTGCATTTAGCTTAGTACTTGCTTAATAAAGTACTAACTGAATGCACACTAACTAGTTGCTGCGCATGTAGCATGCTTCCCTTTCAGAGCTTGGGTTGAGACCTAGGCTTGAGATTTTGCTGTTTTGATTGGTGGAGCCCATCCACCAATCAGGAGGCAGCAAGAGACATGAAGTCACGCCCCTTTCCTGAGGGGAGAAGTTCCCCCTTGACCTCACTGAAGACTGCGGCACTGCCAGGTCCAGGAGACTTCAGGGGTGGAGTCTTGGAGAATATAAAGGGAGCTGTGTACCCAGCACAAGGGGGATGTGCTGGGGACAGAGAAGAGAGAAGAGCGGGGCTTGGAAGAGCTGAGGAGGGCTGCTCAGCAGGGTGAAGCAGTAGCCTGGAATAGCCCCTGAAGACTTCTGTCGGTGAGGAGCGGCGGACAGCTCCAGCGGTTAGGCTCTTGGAGCGCAGCACGGCGCGCAGCATCCACACCCTGGGAGCTGCGGGAGGTGGCTCGGATCTGCAACCTTTGGTGTATGGCCAGAGACACAGTGCATGGGTTGGATCTTTGGAGCTGCTTGGGCAGCTCAGGTCCCCACCTCCACACAGGGCCAGGAGTTCGGTGCAGGAGGCACTGCACAGAGGGTGAGAGACCCTGGGAGCCGCTTGCGGTGGCTCAGGTCTACAGCTGCTGGCATGGGGCAGCAGCTCAGACAACGCTGCACACAGAGTCTGGGACCAAACTAAGCACCGGTGCTGCATAAGGCTGCCTGGGCCTTCAATCCCTAGCACAAGGCGAAGTGCCCGCTACATGCAGCAGTGCATGTGGCCCTAAGCCGGGCCGGAGGTGCAGGAAAGCCTGGTAGGGAACAGAGTTCGACCTGGAGATCAGGAGGCAACCCTCTGTGACTGTGGAGTAGTAAGTAACCCTGGAGAGAGGGTCCCCACAGGGGAGGGACCCCAGGGTTATCAAGGGGCACCATGTGGGCCACTCCTGGGTGATAGTGGGGGCTTAGGAGTCTTTAGCATTTCTCTCTCCTTTTCTTTCCCCCCACCTCCTTTCCTGTAGTGGTACCTTGGAAGGGAGCCCCTGCCTTAGAGGGCACCCAGGTAGTCTAAGGATTGATTGTTATATTTGTAGACTGTGCCTTATATTTTATGTGAATAAGTTGAAGTAATAGTTTGTATATTAATAGAGTTGTAAGGTTGCCTGATCAATATCCTTTGTTGTGGGTTGTTCTATTGTTCATTTGTATGTTTGAATAATTGTTTGTGTGTGTGTGTGTGTATACATATATGTATATGTGTGTATTTATATACATATACGTATATGTATATGTGTGTATATATGTGTGTGTGTGTATAAATATAGATGGTATAGGGTTTATTGTTTAGTAAATTTGTACACAC
>NW_017728931.1:122383855-122392934 GCF_001723895.1 Crocodylus porosus
TCCTTACCCTTTAATGGTTTGTTGTAATAATAACTTTGTATATAGTTCAGTAATTGATTGACTGGGCCTGACTCTATAGGGGACAGAGGTGGCCCCTGGGCTGCTGTGTCCCTCCACAGCACACTGCCCTGACAATAATTCCCTCAGTTGGAGAGGGGAGTAGAAGCCTGTGTACACCCAGGCTACATGCAGTAGCACCAGCTCATGGTTATTTTGTGATGCTTGCTGTGCATTAGCGTAATTACACCATGCAGTAGGCTATTAGCACGGTTTTTAATTGCCACATTATTGTGCAGTTTATTAAACTAATGTGCAGTAAACATCTTGTGTAGACATGCCCACTGAGTCTAGTCCCTTACTCCCTATCTTTCATGTGGAATTACATCTATAGGTAAAAGGAAGTTCTACAAGGACTAGCAAATCTCTGTATTTGATCTTGTTTCAGTAAAAAAAAAAAATAGCAGGAATCTGGGCTGCTTGTACCCTTTCTCATAAATATATACTTAGAGAAGCCCTCACTTGACTTTATTCAAAGATCAAGCAATGCTGTAGTAACTTCTTTGGCCCTTATCAAAGCTTAATCAGAGTTGAAAGGAAGATACAATTCATCTGCTCAGCATATGGAGCAACCCTACAGGCTACCCTGGATAGTGTGAAGGAAGCCAGTAAAGGCCACCATATGCAAAATGGATCCATTAGCCCCTTGGGTCCAGAAAGTCTGATGAAAGATAGGAATTTACTACTGCTAGAGGTTGTCAGTGCTTTCTGTAGGCACTAATGATAGTCCAGTCCAGGCTGAAGAAATCACTTGGAAATAGCATTCTGAAAAAACTGATCTCTAAAGCAATTCTTTAGTTAATGTCATTGAGAAGGTAATAGCAGGAAAACAACAATATTCAACTCCTTCAATGTTTGGTGTCTCTCCCAGTAATGTTTCAAAAGTGGGAATGCTATGGTTGGATAGCCCTTCATTACAACATGCAATGGCTGAACAATCATAACTACTGTCACTGAAATTTAAGATACCTAAAACTAAAAGATCTATTGCTTTTTAAATTTTATAGTGCTCAGCTATTACAGGGAACGACATGAAAGAAATGCATATAAACATCCTAAATACAGTTATAATTCAATATACGCATATTAGTTCAGCAAACCAAATTCCTACTTTTATTTATTTACAAGTCTGTAAGAAACCAATCCTAAAAGCCTGCACTCTTGTCTTGCTAGTTTGAAATGATAAAGGTGCAGATGAAAACAAGTATTTCCAGCCACTGGCTTTGATTAGATTGCAACACAACTCAAACTATTTTTGTTACATAAGAAAATAAAGACTGAAAGTACATATTAAAGTACTTGCTTAGCCTCTTAGCACATTGATTTTCAAGCGCTACTAAAATGTTAGTCATGTAGACAACCCATAATGAAGTCTAGGTAAATAAACTCTGATGGAATGCTATTAGTGCAAAATGCTTATCCATCTGCCAGTGAAGAATCATAACTATCAAGGCTGTAAACACCTTCAGATTGATCAGCCTGTGTTTTTTTTAGAGCATATCTTAAAGCTGGCAATACATCTCCTTTATTGTGACGTTCTGCTAATAACTGAAAGACCTCTATTCTGAAGATAAAGCAGATTTTCATGGCTCTGGACATAACAACATGCAGAAATAGTAGGTGCTGGGAAAAATGTTCATTTCAGGCTTCATCTCTGATCAATATAGGGGCAGGAATGGCTGTCATGATGGAGAAGACTACTTTTCTGTCCTGCCAAGTAGCCTCTCTTGGTCTTTCAGAATGAAGCAGTGGCAACCACAGTCCTTGGTAGCTAGAGTAAGGAAACTTTTCAGAGTGCATACATTATTCTATGATTTTAGTCTTTTCATTTGTTTGTGAATCATTTGCTAATAGAATCTGATTTTTATGCAATTGGTTGCTACTTGTAACCTCAGTCATTGGTTGTGTATGTACTATTCTCATTGCCTCCATCTTCTGTTAGCTGCTATTCATTACTTGTTTTGTGTGATTGATCCCTAAATCACCTGGTGCTATTTCTGCTTCTCACCTTAGTGACTGAAATTTTAACAACCAGGAGAAAAATCAAATATTCCTGAATGGCCACGTGAAACCATGAAGCACAGACCTCTGGGCCAAAGTTTTCCAAGACCAGACCTCTGGGCCAAAGTTTTGCAAGACTCACATTCCCAAACATCTCTGCATCAGAACTTCACTTTGGTGAACATTTGCAGCAAATGAATGAAGGCAGATTCAAAATTCATGGGGTTTGTTTAGAGAAATGTTTGCCAACACTCTTTGCAGTATTCCCCAACCCTGCCAGCCACAGTTGCTGCACATGCAACATTTCTTTTCGCTGTTATTGAACTCAATAGGCAGCGTGTAGCAGGGTTCAGGGTTAATTAGCTACACACAGTCTTTCACTAATTGTTTACAGCCTTTTTACTGTCTTTATTCCACCAGAGCAAACTCCTTCCTGGCAGGACACCTTCAATGTAAACACTGGACACTATAAATTACGTATCTTGTCAGTTCACTCTGTCACTCCTGCAATATCCATAGTCTCTTGAGACACTCAGAGTTTCAGGCTGAATCTCAGGATAAAAGTATCTGAGATATGGTCCCTGAGCTCCACCATGAGCTGATCCACTAGCTCTCTCCCTCTTAGCCCTCCACTCTCAGGCTCTCAGCTCTTGGACTCCCAGCTTCCAGCTCTCAGCTCCCTGTGGTCTGCCTGTCTATAGCTCCTCTCCCTATGAGCCTAATTCTCTCTTTCTGGTAGTCATTCTCCCCGCTTCCACACTGCAACTCTCCTTGTCCCTGGCTGTGAGCTGCCTGCACACCCCTGCCCGAGGTGTGCGGGCAGCGGATCACAGATCTGCCCTGGCTCCGGACCACACGTTTATTGCCACAAGATCCCACCCCGAAGCAGCTCCCCACTCAGCCGTGCACCCTGCCAGCACTGCTGGGGCTGCTTTCCATGGAAATCTTGGCCCCGCGCTGTCATGGGGCCTCCATGGAAACCAGCCTTAGCAATGTGGGCAGGGGCTGATGGGAAATGGAGTCTGCTGCAGGCCCAATTCGGGCCTCAGGCTGGACTTTGCCCACCCCAATCTAGAGGATGACAAACATTTTTGATAGTTGTTCTTATAAGTTACTTATAATAATATGTGCTTCTATTATGCCTTCTGAAGTATAAATATAATATCTCCACAATAGGTGCCTGAGACAGAGATAAGTATCGATAATGCTTCCATTCTGTGGATGGGAAAACTGAGGCACAGAACAGGGAAGTATCTTGTCTGAGGTCATAGAGCCAGGGAGGAGAGTTCCCAAGGTCCCAGCCCTGTTTTCTGGTCCCACTGTCTTACTGTATGACAACTCCCTATGCAAAACTACAACCAGCAAGAGATTCCAAACTGCTACTGTGCCACTTCTACTGTAGTGAGCAAGATATCACCTATGTTGTGTCCATCTTCAATTTAGGCTAGCTTTACCATTTCTACATGAGACAACATGAATGTGTTTTCTTTTTAGAATAAATATAAATATTGACTTCCATTTTCAGTTATAGATATTTAGTTGCCCTATCTGCAGGATCCTGTGAGACTTTTTTTCCATTTCCACAGTCAACTGCACCCTTCCTTACGTGGCATTTTTTTGGGTTGCATAAGACAGCCAGAGGAATGCTGGCAAGAGACAAAGACACAGGGAGTACCAGGGTGCTCCTTGCTCATTAGGAGCATAGTCTCTACTGAAGAGGGAGACTAGACAAGAGAAATGAAGTCATGTCTTTCACAGCGATTACTCCCTGGGAAGCCTTCTGGCTAAGTTCATTGTCTCACTGAGCTCAGGGGGTTGCACCCACAAGAAGCAGCACTTTCGAATTTACCCAATGTAGTAAGGTTACTTTTGGATTTCTGGATATAGTTAACTGATAACGACTGACTACAAATCATAAAAATGCTCACCCTTACAAGTACTTAAATGAACAAACTCTGGTACACTGTCCACAAAGGCCAGTGCCATTTACTACTCTCTTTCTGATAGCTTTTGAGTTTAGCAGTTGCATTCTGTCAGGATTATAAATCTAACCAGTTGGACAATACAGCATAAATAGCTTTTTAGAATAGGAGAAGTAAGTACACTATAAACAGAAATCTGCCCATTGTAAACAGGAACAGAGTTAATTAGAGCAAAGGCTACCAGGCTTGTTTCTAATCTCATTTACACCAATGGTAGGATTAATTTAATTGCAGTTAATAGAGATAGATTTGTGACAACCAGTGAGAGATCAGTCAGACACATACTGTTCATGTTTTGGGAATAAAATACAATTGCTATAGAAAAGAAATCATTTAAATGCTACATTGAGCAGTGGGTTTCCATTGTAAAGGTAAGAATTTTGTACTTTGTTTCAGCCACAGGTGAAATTGGTCTTGAGGGCTTTCCTGCGGCTGAGCAGGACACTTATTCAGCTCACAAAACTACTAAACAAGGCATCACCACATACTGTGTAAGTGGGTTGGGAAAAGGTTAACATGTAAAAAGTGCTAAGGGCAGCACTCAGGTGTATTTGCCACTCTGTATGACAGAACTTATTCATGGCTTCCCAGCACAATGTCCACTTGAGCTAATATTAATGTTCCTTGCTTTTATCCCAGATTTTCCCCAGTTGTAACAAAAGACATATTGCAATGCCAGATTGCTGAATTTCCTGTAAATGCTCTTCTTCAGAGCATTTTTTCTGAACAGTCATAACGTTCCCACACAAGGAACTAAAAGAATAGTTATTTTTCTTTTAAGAGAAAACAACTTCATGAACTTATGAAAGGTATTGTGTTGACAGAATTAGAGAATAAAGCCACCTGTTTATCCACATAACAATTATAGTGTGGACAGTGGGAGAAGAAGGTTCATCACACTGCCCCTATTAATGTACTTCAGATCTGTTCTAGTGGGGCTGCCTCTAGGGTAAGATGGTAAATTTGTCTCTAAAATAGTTTAATCGATTACTTACTGTCCACCAACAGTATTTAACATGCATATATTCTCTGGATGATCCTCTCACATAGAATAATAGAATTATACAAAATTAGGGTTGGACAGGACCTCAGGAAGTCATAGGAAAGTGAAGAATAGAGGGGAATAAATCATTTCCCTCAACCTGTTGGCAGTGCTTCTACTAATGCAGCTCAGTGTGCTGTTAGCCTTCTTTGCAACAAGGGCACACTGTTGGCTCATATTCAGCTTCTTGTCCGCTGTAACCCCCAGGTCCTTTTCTGCAGAGCTGCTGCTTAGCCAGTGGGTCCCCAGCCTGTAGTGGTGCATGCAGCTGTTCTGTCCTAGGTGCAGGACTTTGCACTTGTCCTTATTGAACCTCATGACATTTCTTTTGGTCCAATTTTCCAGTTTGTCAAGGTCTCTTTGAATCCTAGCCCTATCCTCCAGCATATCTACTACTCCCCCCAGATTGGTGGCAATCTTCAAACTTGCTGAGGGTGCACTGCATCCCATCTTCTATGAAGATATCGAACAAAACTGGACCCAAGACAGACCCCTACGGCACTCCACTTCATACCAGCTGCCAACCAGACATTGAGCCATTGATTACTACTTTCTGGGCATGTCTACATGAAATGCTAACTGCACAGTAGTTTAATAATGCTGTGTAGAAGTGTGTAGTAGCACAAACAGTACTAATACACTACTGCGCAGTATTATTTAGCTACTGTGCTACAGAGTCACTAAAAAGGTATTTGGTGGCATTACTGCTCAGTAACTCAGACTACTGTGCATTTATTTAGTACTTGATTATACAAGCGTTAAACTAAGTGTGCGGTAACTACTGAGCCTTAATGAATGTGTAGACATGCCCTCTGAGCCTGACAATCCAGCCAGTTTTCTATTCACCTTACAGTTCTCCCATCCAAAACCCATACTTCCTTGCTTGTGAGAATGTTGTGGAACACCATATCAGGCCGCGGCCACATGACTGTAGATGTTTGGTTCCCCAGGGACAACCAGACAACTAGCAGCAGCACACCTTGTCCCTGCGGAACACCTGTGCATGTGGCAAGTTACCCTGGGTGGCCCCAGCATGTTTACCTGGGGTCCTGAGGGCCTCTTGGGGCTGCAGCAGCAGTGATCCTGCTGCTTGGAGCCTGGCTGGCAACTGGAGCATGGCTCCAGCTGGCCAGGCTCCACTTTTGGGCAGTGTGTGTTGTTCCCACATGTGCTGCCTCCCACCTTTTTTTTTGCATGGGTTTTTTATTGACCCCGGGATTGCCCAGGGTCAAAAAATCCCCCAGCGCAGAGAACACCTAAATGTGCAGTATGTGATGCCACAGATGTGACTGTAATCGCACATACTGCACAGCTGTGCTCATCTGGATACAGCCTCAGAAGCCTTGCTTAAGTCAAGGTATTTCACATCCACTGCTCTTCCCACACCCACAGAGCCAGTCATCTCATCAGAGAAGGCAATCAGGTTGGTTAGGTCTGACTTGCCCTTGCTGAATCCATGCTGACTGTTCCTAATCACCTTCTTCTCCTCCAAGAGTTTAGAAATAGATACTTTGAGTACCTGCTCCATGATTTTTCCAGGGGAAAAAATAGAGGAATCTCTGACTTCATTGGGATGGGCTGTGGCCAATTAAAGTTGTCAAAATAAGCTGCCTAAGTCAATATTGTACAAGTTCTTCTCCTGAGCATGCAAATAGGATGAGGAACACATAGGGAGGCATGAACCCCAGTAGTTTTGGGTAGGTTCAGCCTGTAATTGGCAGCTGAGGATTAGTTATTTTAACTGTGTTCATCCATCTTTAGGTATCTGTTTTACAGAAGATGCCCTATAGCCATGCCAGTGGTTGAAATGACAGTAGTGCTAATGTAGTTTATTATCGGAGATGGAATTGAAGGCTGATTTCACTTTGGAACCTTACATGGAACAGGGAACTCATTCTCTGAAGTACAGACTGCCTGCACTAAGGTGACAGGGGTCTTCTCAGCCAGTACTCTACAGAAGGACCAGCATAGGTGCCCTGACGTCTTTACAGTTACAGATTTGATAAAAAATCTTGCTCATGTCTATAATGGCAAATATTCCTTAGTAATAGGGTTGAACCAATAATGTTTTGGTTTGTTTTTTTTTTGCTTTGGTAGCTGAAATGCACTGAACCAGACTTTTTTCAGGATTTTTGGCAAAATAAAACAAAAACAAAGCAAAATATTGGGCCTACCAATATTTCATTTGACCTCAAATGAAGTGATTGTTTCATTTTTTGTGTTATTTAACCTTTTTGTCGAATCTTTTTTGTTTTAATTTTAGTAAATCATTAAATGAAAAATGCCATTTTGATGGGAAATTTAAAAAGATAGGATTCAAACTTGTTCAGATACAATGGTTAATTTTTTTTAATGAAACTTTTAAATGTGCATATTTTTGCCTTATTTTCTAGGATGGAAACTAGTTACCAAATTCAACCTGAATTCACAACTGACATTTCAGCCCTCTCAAACTCCATTTTTCATTGAATGTACTATTTATTGAAGAAAAAAAATCACCCAATTCTACTGAGTGCTATAATGAGGCATAGGCAAACATATACATCTTTGAGGTCAGGCACTCTAAAATTATCTTGAGTACTTAATAGGGCATTGCAAAGATGGAATTTATATTCACAACTTGAATCTGCCAACAAATTTGTTGAATCTTTTCATAGCCAGACCTGGACAAAGTCCATCTGTTTCCCTAGAAATAAGAAAACATTAGGAACAGAAACGCCATCCTTAATGCAGCTTTGGGAGAACACTGACATAGCTCACTAACCTGGGCAATGGTGCAGATCTAATTAATGGGCTGTGTGGCTGGGCATCGTTTATCATCTTACTTAGAATATTTGGTGCAATGAACAACTCTGCACAAAGATCCAGCAGTGCTTTTGGCACACACTCACTCAAGACTGGTGATTTATTCTGATAATATTCAGAGGAAAACCATCCAGTCTCTTTGCATCATTTTCAACAGGGGTATCTCAGAGTTGTTCTGTGTAGAAGACTAATCTATTTTTTCCAGTTAGAGTGTGTATGTTTGTGCAAAAAGTGGGAGGACAAATAGGGTGATACTAGTTGTATGACCAAAAAACATTTTTCTTCTTTGATGACTAAGTAACATTTTCAGGGAAACAATTACCTTTATTATTTTTTGCTCTTGTAGCCTACACGTTTCTGAAGCATACAAAACCCAAACCACTTTTAGTACAACTGACTCTATATTCTTTACCTTTTCTCTGCTTCTCTCTCTTTCTCTCCCACAGATCAGTTCTCCATACAATACCCATTCCCAGCAGTGGCTGCTTTCAGCATCTCTCAGCAGAATCTTTAAAGCTGCCCTTCCAGGAACATGTGAGTGCAGTGATGAAAAGGTATGGTTTTAATACTTACAACTAGAGAATAATATATAAAGATGCATTGAAAATTTACAGTTTCTATAACTAAATTTCTACCTGCTTTCCTAATGTCAGATGGGATTTTGGAAAAAACATCTTTTTCCTATCTCCTGCAATGTACAGTACCTGCTATGTCTGTATTAAAGGTGGATTAGGGCTGAACAAAGGTCAGATCTATCAAAAGCTTGCCTTCACCCTACCAACATTTTTGAGGACAAGGTACTTCCTAGCTGATCCACAAATGGACCCTGATTTTTCATTTTTCCATCCAAGATTCCAGTCTTCTTTTTCCATCCCAGACTCATGAATTCTACTCTTTTTCTTCTCACTTCCTTGTATCAATATGGCCCTGAGCTGTCAAGGGCCGCATATGTAAAATATTTCAAAATATATAATATAATTATAAAAACAAATCATATACCAAAAAGCAAACACCTACTATAACATATTTTGATTTTACTTAAAAAATATTTTTGTCTTGATTTCTTGTTTTTTTTGAGTAGTATATATACTACTTGTACAGTGTGTGTCGGGGAGGTGTGGAAGTTTGTGTGTGGGAGGGGGGTGTTAGGTGTGTGTAGGGAGTGGGTGTGTGGGAGTTTGTGGGGAGGGGT
>NW_017728931.1:122393034-122405939 GCF_001723895.1 Crocodylus porosus
TGCTGCCCATGCACTAGGACCCAGGAGCTGGCCAGGGGTGGGAGGAGAGGGGGACCAGGGGGCGCACACAGCAGAGCTCACCTGGGTGGTGCAGTGCAGCTGCAAGTGCAGGTGCAGTCCTCCCCCTCCCACTGTCTGGCTCATGGCTGCTTCTGTAGTGTTCTGAATGGAGCTGAGCTCTGCCTGCTCCCACCCGAGGCAGCCCACACCATGCTGCCATCTGCTCTGCCCTGTGCCCACCAGTGGTACTGCCCTGGCCTGGGCCCTGGCCAGCATGCCCAGCTTCCTGGCAGGGCTGCTCTTGCTGCTGTTGCAGCTGCCTGGCTACCGTTCAACTCCCTGCATTTCCAGCAGCTCCTACTCCTTGTCCTGACCCCAGTGTGCCTTGGGCTCCAGCTCCCAGCTGCCTCCCATTCACTCAGCCACTTACAGGTGGCTGCTCATTATGCCGGGTGGGCAGAATGAATGGAAGGCAGCCAGGAGCTGGAGCTGGAACCCCTCTCACTGGGGCAGGAGCTGACTGGGTGCAGCTTCCACCCCACTTGGGGCAGTGCAGCAGAGGCATGAGGAAGAGAAGGAGCTACTGGAGGCGAGGGAAGCCGAGCAGTGGCCAGGAGGCTGCAGCAGCAGCAGGAACAGCCCTGCTGGGAAGCTGTGCATGCTGGCTGGGATGGGGGTGGTGCTGTCAGCAGGTGTGGGGCAGGTGCAAGTGGCAGCATGGTGTGGGCTGCCTCAGGCGGGAATGGGCAGGGCTCAGCCCCATGCTGAATGTCACAGAGACGGCTGTGGGCAGGAAACAATCAATTAGTGGGCTGAATCTGGCCCATGGGTTGTATTTTGCCCATTCCTGACCTAGCTCAATCTTGACTGACTAGTTCTCATTCTTCAGTATCTCCCCCAAGGCCAGGTAGCGAAGTTCCCATTGTTCTCTCTTCCTCTGGCATAAAATTGAATCCATATAGCTTTCCACAAGTATGGCCTAGATTCTGCATATCTATCCTTATTCTGCCCCTGCTTACAGAAAGTTTTCTTAGCTTTGAGGCTTGGCCCATATTACACAGAGGGCACTTGATGGAAGTCCCTAAACTGAAATGGTGGGTTTTTAATAAACACAATTAAACTCAGCAATTAATAAACACAATTATTCTCAGCAATTAAAAACCCACTGTTTCAATTTAGGGAGAACTAACCCCCAGACAAATCAAGATCACATGACTAAACCCTCCTTATGTGTACAAGCAGCCAGAGTATACCAGTTTTGGCTTTTGCTGCCGTTCTGAGGGTGCTAATACTAGTTCTGTCCCAAAGCATTGAATTGATGAGTGGAAAGTTACATACTGCCATATTTTGATAAATTATTTATTTGAACTTGAAGATAAATTAGGAATCAAATTATGCAGCTGGGGGAGTGGAGAATTAAAGGAAGGCTATTTTTATCTTAAATAAATCAATGTATTCACTGGAGATTGGGGTGAAATCTATCACTGGGAAGTAGCAGACAAATCAAGATCATTATCACAGGGGACAAAGTTTCCTAGAAACACAGAATAAAGATAGCTAGGTACTGTATTAAATCACTTTGCTAAATTTAGTAGAATTTGGGTGTTGTGGTGGAGAGGAAATGCAAAGGGATGCTTGTACTTTTTAAAGGATGATAGATCAAGTGATTGTAAATTAACTTCTGGGTGTACTGCAAAGCTCTGAAACTATGCATCAGCTCTAACAATGTATTTATATTATGCCCGTCAGTGCGGTAAACCTAATCTGAGTGCATCCCATTCTGTCCCATGGATTTGTATATGTCCAGCTTTTCTAAATAGTCCCTAACCTGTTCTTTCACCACTGAGGGCTCACCTCCTCCCCAAACTGTGCTGCCAGGTGCAGTAGTCCAGAAGCTGACCCTACCTGTGAAGACAGAGGCAAAAGAGGCATTGAACACTTTGGCCTTTTCTGCATCCTCTGTCACAAGGTTGTCTCCCCCATTCAGTAATGGACCCACACTTTCCCTGAACCTCCTCTTGCTACTGACATACTTGTAGAAACACTTCTTGTTACCCTTCACATCCCTTGCTAGCTGCAACTCCAATTGCGCTTTGGCCTTCCTGACTTCATCCCTGCATGACCGAACACTGCTCTTGTAGTCTTCCCAAGTTATTTGTCCAAGTTTCCACTTTTTATAAGCTTCCTTTTTTGTGATTTAGTTGACTGAAGAATTCCCTGCCAAAACAAGCTGGTCTTCTGCCATACTCGCTAGTCTTCCTGTGCATCAGGATGGTTTGTTCCTGCACTCTCAGTAAGGCTTCTCTCAAGTACAGCCAGCTCTCCTGGACTCCTCTCCCCTGTAGGCTGGCGTCCCAGGGGATCCAGCCCAGGAGTTCCCTGAGCGAGTCAAAGTCTGCTTTTATGAAGTCCAGTGTCCTTACTCTGCTGCTCTCCAGCCTTTTCTTCAGAATCCTGAACTCAATCATCTCGTAGTCACTGCTGCTCAAGTTGCCATCCACTACTACATGCCTCACCAATTCTTCCCTGTTTGGGAGCAGCAGGTCAAGAAGAGCGTGGCTGCTCCAGCACTTGCACCAGGAAGTTGTCTCTAACACTCTGCAAAAACTTCCTGGGTTTCCTGTGCACTGCTGTATTGCTCTCCTACCAGATGTCAGGGTGTTCGAAGTCCCCCATGAGAACCAGGGCCTGCGATGGGTAAACTTTTGCTGTTTGAAGAAAGCCTCATTTACCACTTCTTCCTGCTCTGGTGGTCTATAGCAGACTCCCACCATGACATCACCCTTGTTGCTCTCCCCTCTGACCCTAACCCAGAGACTGTGAACAGGCCTATCTCTAGTTTCATACTGGAGCTCTGAGCAATCATATGTCTCTTAGACATAAAGTGCAGCTCTTCCTCCTCTTCTCCCCTGCCTGTCCTTTCTGAACAGTTCGTACTGTCATGGATGGGTACGCCAGTCATGCAAGCTCCCACTCAGTCTCTGTTATTCCAATTATATCATAGTTCCATGATTGAGCAAGGACTTCCAGTTCTTCTCACTTGTTTTCCAGGCTTGGTGCATTTCTGTACAGGCATCTGAGGTAACTAGTTGATTGTCCTAATTTCTTAGGAAGTATGAGAGCACCTCCCCTGTTTCTTCCTCCTGCTTGCTCTTCCTCCAGGTCTCCCACTTCCCCACTTACCATAGAGCTTTGGTCTCCATCCCCCAGCAAACCTAGTTTAAAGCTCCCCTCACTAGGTTAGCAAGCCAGTCTGCGAAGACGCTCTTTCTTATCTTTGTCAGGTGGACCCGTCTCTTCCCAGCAATCCTTCTTGGAAGAACGCTGCATGGTAGAAAAAGTCAAATCCCTGCTGGTGACATCACCTGCACAGCCAGGTATTGAGGTGCAGGATGAACATACTCCTGCCCGGGCCTTTTCCCTTGACTGGAAGGATCAACAAGAACATGACTTGAGCCCCAGCCCCGCTCAGCCTTGCACTCAGAGCCCTGTAATTACTTTTGATATGCTCAGGGTCTCCCCTGGTACTATCACTGGTGCCCACATGGATAAGCAGCATGAACTAGTAGTCAGAGGGTTGGATGAACCTCAGTAGTCCCTCTGTGACATCTCAGATCTGGGCTTCAAGCAAGCAGCAGACCTCCCAAGACAATAGGTCAGGTTGGCAGATGGGAGTCTCCTACCACCACCACTCATCATTTCTTCACCTTGGTTGCCTCCATCCTTCCCGCCTCGGGGAGGAGGGCCTGCCATCCTCCACCAATGGAACATGCTGCTCCCTCTCTGTTGAATATATGTTCTTCAAATGAACCACTGCAGGTTCATTTGAAAAGATCTCTGCTTGCTGCCAGATGTCACAAGCCTCCAGCTTCCACCCTTTTGGGAATCCATGTTGTCTCTCTTCTCTAGTGCTGCCTCTGGCATTTCTTCCTCTACAGTCTGGGAGGTCTCCGTCAGCATTGAATCGATGAAGTCCTCATGGCAGAGGATGCTTTGGAGCCCCACCACTTCCTCCTTCTCTTGTCTGTTCCCTGAGAGACACCGCTAGGAGGTACTGCTCACACCACAGGCACTCCCTGACCTGGCTGTCACTGGAAGGAACCTGCAAGCCGCAGTCGCTGCAGTGCCAAACCTGGACCTGGGTGGAAGCTTCAATGGTGAGCGGTCCTGTCTGAACAGGAACCTCACAGGTGCAAGCAGAGGCAATGGCAGTAGCTCTGGCATTGCGACATCCTTCAGCCATTTCTCTGCGTATCTTAATCTGCTTTCTCTCTCTTACTGCTCTTCTATGCACATCTTCCCAAGTGAACTCACTTGGAAGCTGGCCTGTTTATTGCTCGTTGGCCCCAAAGGGTTCTTTTTCCCTGCTTCCTCATGCCAAGCTGAAAGGTTTGCCCCTTAAAAGGAGGTGTGGGGGTGCAGGGCACCAACTGGCCTAGGAACTGGCCAGCAAACTGCCTGCAAACTACTTACCTTGTTTGTAGCGCCTGTTTGCTGGCTCCCTGGTAGCTTGGGAGGTCTCCTTTTATACCCTGCTGGGCCTGGACTGGCTCTGCCCCCTTGTTTATTCCCTATACTTCTCACACTTGTATATATATATATGTGATGGCCAGAACTAGAGGGATTAATAAACAATAAATATGTGCTTCTTGGAGGCATTTGGTATTTTGCCTAACAGGTAATATTAGCTAATATAAAGCTTGTAAGTTCGTAACCTGCAAATGTAACTTGTCTGTCATAACTTTAACCAAAATGATAAAACTAACTGTTTGTATTAATTGTGGAACTGACTGGCTGGGCCTGGACTGGCTCTGCCCCCTTGTTTATTCCCTATACTTCTCACATTTGTGTATATATACAAATGGTGGTAGAAGACATTTTGCATTTTGACCCTCTTGCCGCCTTTTTGTATCACTTGTTGCAGTCCTGTAGCTCTCTGGGCTTCTCCCAGAGTTGAGTTGCCTCCGAGTCCTTTCCCCTCTGGACTGCAAGCTCTGTTGCTGGAGGGTTTTGATCAACAGCCACTATGGAACCTAGCTCTAATGCCACATTTTTCTAAAGAGCCCTGAGGGTCCAGAGCTATTCGGCACCCTATGTTAGACATCTGTGACCTGAGTTTCAGGGGTTCTGACTGATAACTGCATTTAAAGGGTATGGGAGCTGCATATGTTTAGCACCTAGAATGATATACCATTTTACAAATTTAGATGTATGTTTCCATCATCCAGTCATCCTCAGCTTTTCTGCTGAGATTCCTAATAAGGATGGTACTTTTGTGTTACAGAAATCTGTTCCCTACTAGGTTGTTCTAACTATTTCAGTCATCTTATGTTTTCAATTTACATCAGACCTGGGCAAATTTGAACTACTGACCGAATTATGAAAGGCTCCTTCTACTATTACTATGTCAGCACTACCCAGTTCACAATTTTCCAAAATAGCTGTACTGGATGATGAAACTGCTATACTCTCTTTGCTTTTAAAATGGAAATGCTGAATGCAGAGGCCTTGGATTTGAATGATAACTCGAACAGCTCTAGCATACTTATTATATGATAGCGTTCACCTTGTTATTTCTCAGCAGGTTAAAAATGGTAGTCCTATTTATAATGCATTGACTTTTAGGACTCAAAGTAGTATTAGACCTATAGGATAATCCATTGGGGAGAATCCCTTTCATTTTTATTACTGGACACAAATATCTGGGTCAGAGGGGAGAGCAACAAGGGTGATGTCGTGGTGTTTGCTATAGACCACCAGACCAGGAGAAAGTGGAGGACAAGGCTTTCTTCAAACAACTAGTGGAAGTTTCCCGGTCACTAGCCCTGGTTCTCAGGAGGGAGTTCAGTCACCCTGACATCTGCTGGGAGGGCAATGCAGCACTGCACAGGCAATCCAAGAAGGTTTTGGAGAGTGTTGGGGACAACTTCCTGGTGCAAGTATTGGAGAGGCCAACTAGAGGCAATGCTCTTCTTGATCTGCTGCTCACAAACAAGGAAGACTTGGTGCAGAATATAGAAGTGGATGGCAATTTGGGCAGCAGCAACCATAAGATGACTGAGTTCAGGATCCTGAGGAAAGGAAGGCAGGAGAGCAGCAGAGTAAGGACCCTGGACTTCAGAAAAGCAGATTTTGACTCACTGAGAGAACTGATGGGCAGGATTCCCTGGGAGGCCAATGTGAAGGGGAAAGTTGTTCAGGAGATCTAGTAGTATTTTGAAGAAACCTTATTAAGGGCACAGGAATGAACGAACAGTCATGATGCGCAGGAAGACTAGCAAGTATAACAGAAAACCAGCTTGGCTTAGAAGGGAATCATTCACTGAGCTGAAATGCAAAAAGGAAGCTTAAAAGAAGTGGAAACATGGACAAACAACTAGCGAGGAGTATAAGAGTATTGCTTGGGCGTGTAGGGATGAAATCAAGAAGGTAAAAGTGCAATTGGTGTTACAACTAGCAAGGGACATGACAAGTAACAAGAAGGGTTTCTACAAGTATGTCAGCAACAAAAGAAAGATCAGGGAAAGTACGGGTCCCTTAATGAATGAGGGAGGCAACCTAGTGACAGGCGATGCAGAAAAGGCCGAAGTGCTTAATGGCTTTTTTACCTCAGTCTTTGGACACAAGGTCAGCTTCCAGACTACTGCACCAGACAGCACAGTTTTAGGAGATGAGCAGCCAACAGTGGTGAAAGAACAGGTTAGGGACTATTTAGAAAAGCTGGATGTGTACAAGTCCATGGGATCAGACGTGATGCACCTGAGGGTGCTGAGGGAGTTGGCCTATATGATTGCAGAGCTGCTGACCATTATCTCTGAAAACGTGTGGTGGTTGGGAAAAGTCCTGGATGACTGGAAAAGGGCAAATCCAGTGCTTAGCTTTAAGAACAGGAAGAAGGAGGATCCAGGGAACTACAGACCAGTTAGCCTCACATCAGTACCTGGAAAAATCATGGAGCAGGCCCTCCAGGAATCCATTTCTAAGCACCTGGAGGAGAAGGTGATTAGGAACAGTCAGCATGGATTCACTAAGGGCAAGTCATGCCTGACCAACCTGATTGCCTTCTATGATGAAATGACTGGCTTTGTGGGTTCAGGGAGAGCAGTGGACATGATATACCTTGCCTTTAGTCTTGCACAATATTCTTGCAAGCAATCTAAGGAAGAATGGGTTAGATGAATGGACTTTAAGTTGGATAGAAAACTGACTGGATTGTCAGGCTCTAAGGATGAGTAATCAATGGCACAATATCTAGTTTGCAGCTGGTATCAGATGGGGTGCCTCAGGGGTCAGTCCTGAGGCCGATTTTGTTCAATATCTTTATCAATGACCTGGAAGATGTCATAGAGTGCACCCTCAGCAAGTTTGCATATGACACCAAACTGGGGGGAGTAGTAGATACGCTGGAGGGTAGGGCTAGGATTCAAAGAAACCTCAACAAATTGGAGGATTGGACCAAAAGAAATCTCATGAGGTTCAGTTAGGACAAGTTCAAAGTCCCACACTTGGAACAGAATAATCCCATGCACTGGTACAGGCTGGGGACTGACTGGATAAGCAGGAGCTGTGCAGAAAAGGACTTAGGGGCTATAGCGGACAATAAGCTGAATATGAGCCAGTGTGCTTTTGTTGTGAAGAAGGCTAACAGCATACTGAGCTGCATTAGTAGGCATATTGTCAGCAGATCATGGGAAGTAATTCTTCACCCTATTTGGTACTGGTGAGGTCACATTTGGAGTGCTGTGTCCATCCTGCCCTCCCCCCCCCCCAGAAAGGATGTGGAAAAACTGGAGAGAGTCCAGCAGAAGGCAGCAAAAATGGTTAGGAAGCTGGAGCACATGACATGAGGGGAGTCTGAGGGAACTGGGTTTATTTAGTCTGGACAAGAGAAAACTGAGGGGGCATTTAATAGCAACCTTCAACTACCTAAAGGGTGGTTTCAAAGTGGATGGAGCCTGACTGTTCTTCAGTGCTGGACGAGGAACAATGATCTCAAGTTGCAACAAGGGAAGTTTAGGTTAGATATTAGGAAAAACTTCCTCACTAGGAGGGTAGTAAAGCACTGGAACAGGTTACCCAAAGAAATGGTGGAAGCTGCATCCTTGGAGGTTTTTAAGATCTGGCTAGACAAAGCTTTGGCTGGGATGATCTAGTTTGGGATGGTTCTGATTTGAGCAGGAGGTTAGACTAGATGACCTCCTGAGGTCCCTTCCAACCCAAATTTTCTATGATTCTATGATTTTATGAATGCTGATATAATCACTTCTTTATAATTAGGAAAAGAAAAGAAGAGGAAAGACCCAGCCCTAAAGATAAGAAAACGTAAAGGTCTGAAACAAAGTTGGAATACGAAAACACTACAGATGAGGCTATGCAAATAGAGACAAAGACTGGTAGGCAGGAAAGGGAGAAAAGGGAATAGAGGGAAATATGGAGTATAACAGGAATTTGGCATAGGAAATGAAGTGGTTGAAGTGAATAATGTTAAAAACTATTTATGACAAATGCATAATTTAAAAGAGATAATACTTTATTGCTACATTTACTGACAGCCCAAAAGCAGTGTATGTCAACAGATGAAGTTATTAATTTTCTATTTCATTTCCAAATGTTGAATTCTTTTTCCTAATGGTCCAGTTGCATAACAACACCCCCTCTGTTCAGCAGTAATGTTTTCTTTGGATCAGTGTCACTTTTTTTTTAAACCTTTGATTCTCTCAAGCGGCTGTCAAGTATTGGGAAGTTTTCAGCACAGAAATCTGTGCTGAAGTCAATTTTCACATTTGCTTTGCAGTTCACTTTAAAAAACACTGATGTTTGCATTCAGATCCTCTAAGGTTTTCAATGCTTGCTTTATTTTGGTTTCAACTGTGAGCTGGATCAGTGGTGTTCGAGAAGCTTAGAGAGCTTAGTGGTTAGATGTGGGGGCTGGATGCCTTAACCTTTCTGTGTTTCCTTTTATCCATCTGAACAAATGGATAGAATACGTACCTACCTCGTGGGGCTGTTATAAAGATTAATTAATTTAATTTATGTAAGGCATTTTGAGAAAAATAAGATTAAATGTGCTGCAGAGGATAAATATTATAACAACTGGATGCAACAACACTCTAAACCACTTGTTTGATTTCTCCTTTAAGAGTCTGCAGGGGCTTTACCTTTTAAAATGTTTTTAAACATTAATCCTAGAAAGGATTAAAATAATCTTTGATAAACTTCAGTTCCCCATATGCTCATGCTTAAAGGCCCAGCCGCCAGAGGGGGTCAGCAAACAGAGCAGAGAATAGAAAGATCTGAATGGGATTTATGCCTGGTGAGGAAGGAGCAAATCCGTGTGAGAGAGAATGGACTTATTTGCCTGACTGTAGCTTGGTGGTTTGGTTTTAGTTTGTATGGTCTGCAGCTTGGTTGCAGTTTGTAGTCTGCTTGGAGGCTATATAATGTAGGGGGGGGACAGTGACCTGGAATAAATCTTCCTGCTTTTGCCGATGGACCTGTTGAGCCTACAGGCAGGGTTGACTTAGGCAAAAAAGATTGTCAGTGACCACAGGAACCCAGAAATAAGGATTTTCATGGCAATTTGTGAGGGCATTTGGAGGGACTTTTGCTCTTTTTTTCTTTAAAGATAGTGACCAGGAAGATAAGGTAATGGCTACTAAGGCAGCAGTGAAGAAGAGAGGAGACAATAGAGATGAGTCAATGCATAAGCTGTGGGATGTATGCTATCCTAGAGTGGGTACCTGATGGAAGGCGAGGAAGCTCAGGTGATCAAAGAGGGCATGGAGGGCAGATAGATGAGGAGGGTGACCTGTGAAAGCATAAGACTAAGATGATGAGGCAGAGAAACAGAGCAGATAACAGGGGAGATATGGAGCAGAACAGGTTAGGTGCACTGGAGGAAGAAGAGGAAAAACAAGGAGAAACAGAAGTTAGGTTAGCAAGGAAGAAAGTAAGGCAAGCAGTTCCCAGGAAAAGGGTAAGTTTCTCATTAGGACAACTTGTCAACAGAGTGAATCTAGAAAACAGAAGGATGTCAGGACCAAGGATATTACATATGGAGATGAGCCTGAAAAGGATTCTGATGGGAGAGGGGGGAAAAGCACACAGGTGCAGGGCTTGAGGAAGGATACCACATTGCACTCTTCCCTGTTGTGCTCTTAGGACCATGATCAGGTGCAGCTTTGTAACCTGTCCTCACAGCAGCCCAGGGCACAACCTAAGAGCTAAACCCTTATGTGTTCATCCATCAACCCATATTTTATAACATTTTCATACCTTAATTTAGATCTCTGGTAGATCTGGTGACTTAGTTTTACTGCACTTAACTTATATTTCACCTATATGGTGGGCAGGTGAAAACAGTCTCACAGAAAACAGTCTCAGGTGCTAGTTATTTGCTGCTCCTGAGAGTAAGTCATCAATTTACTCCCTTAGTTAACCCCATCTCTTTTTGAGGGCAGTCAGGTATACTTTGGTCAGGAGGGCTCCCAGGGGAGGCCAGATGGGCCCAGCTTTATCTGAAAGCCCACTGATTTATAGTCTGTGTAGTGGCCATGACTCAAAGACACTCCCTTAAAACTAGCTGGATTTCTAGTGCCATTGTAAATGTAATCATGTCACAAAAACCTGTTGGGCTATATTTAAAGAAGAGCTTGTCAGTCCTCTTTAGGAAAATAACAAGGCTGGTATGGTGTACGATGGGCAGATTTATTGTTCTTAATAATATGTCATCCTTGCCCCCATGGAATAAAAGCTAACAACCACAGAAGAGCAGGGAGAACGTCTATAAAAAGGAGACACAATAAAAGGAGTTAGTTTGCTCTTTAGATGTCTAGTGTCACTGCTTGGAAGTGTAAAGGCCACGTGCCAATTAATTCTCAGTGGGTTCTCCACCATCATTCTAAATTCAACAGTTAGATTGTGAAGGCTAATGCTGAAAGGGCACAGAAACTCAGCAGGAAGGCAGCAGCAAGGCTGCTACAGATTTTTATTTTCCCAGAGCAGGCATTCTCCTTAACCATTTGGCATCAGTTCTTTCTGTGTTGTGAAATGCTGCGTTTTTATGTAGGATTCAAGTTTTGTGCGTTTATGGTTGCTCTTATCCTAAATTTGATGGCTTCATGCTTTCACACAAGGACGCCAGTGGCCAGCTTCCAGTTAGGTATTTGACATTTTTATCCTCTCTTTAAGAGCTGAAATACATTGAATCATATCTGATAGATTTCTGTTTCTTGAGCAGACTGCTGTTTGTCTCTGGATGACATATATATTGCTCTCTAGTATGGCAAATACCTGACCTTTATTACTTTATCAAGATTTTTATTTGCAGGTGTATTAGCAAGGCCTTATTGTCACAGTGGTATGAGAGTTCTTCAAATGAAATATGGAACTATTTAATACCATATGAAATAGTAAAACACCTGTGAAATGGTACATTAAACTGTGCATTCAGAGAATTGTGACAGCAATCAAAGTAATACTCCAGTATACCTAAAAAATTTGGGCATTTTTAGATCAACAAGTTCCTTAAAACTTAAGTCATGTTAGTAAATATTTAGTGTAAAATGAATCATTTTCAATTATGCTAACCTACCCTTTATATTCGAAGCATGCACTTCTTTAGAGGCATCAGTAAATAACCAGGAAGCTATTGTGTTCTGCCTAAGATGCATCTAAATTAACAGACATTTGCATAACGTCATTATCTTTCTCAGTTTATCTAATGTGCACTCATCACTCACAGCTTATATATTGCTAGGTGGAAACGCCATAAATGTATCTAAACTACTCCTGTGCTCAGGAAGCAAGAAATTATTTACCTTTACACTTCATTGCTGGCAGTGATGCTCCTGGATTTCTAAAGTAGTTGAAGAGTGCTGTCCACCCATTAAAACCTGAATTTGGCCTATAAAGCTTTCTTATTACAAAACAGTAGAGAATGTTCTTTGGCTTGTAGCTATCTTTGCATTGAGACATATCCTGAGCATCTGGGGCCAGATTATGTGAAACCCTTATGAGCTTACACAGCAGGTGTAGAGAGTGCCGTCACAGCCCTGCTAGGTTTGACAGCAGAGTTTATGTTGCACTGCTTGTGTGGATGAACTTAATACAGTTATAAAGGAGAAAAAACTCCTGCGTCAGCTGGCTGCCTCTTCTGCAGGGGAGAACTGTGCTAAACAAACAACGAGACAGAGCTGAACAAACATTCAGATCTCTCCACCGCAGAACTGGGAACCAGTAACCACATCCATTTGCTCTCCATCAGCTACTGAAGTAAAACAATCACGTAACAGTGTCTTCATTTTCACAAGCAAACAATATGCATTTTAATATAGCCAAATATAAAGTGTTACATTGAAGAATAAGGCCATATTTACGGGATGGGGGACTCTGTCCTGGGGAGAAATAGCTGAAAAGGACCTGGGAGTCAAAAACGGATAGTCAGCTGAATAGGAGTGTTGGCTGTCATGCTCTGGCTGAAAATGCTAATGAGATCCTTGGACATATAGACCAGAATATCAAATAGGAGTAGGGAGGTTATATTACCTGTATATTTGGTAGTGGTGCAGTTGTGACTGGAATTCTGTGTCCAGCTCTGATGTCCACAATACATAAATGGTTACTGCTAAATTGGCTCAGAGAGATGTGACGAAATTATTTAAATAATTGAAAGATGTGTCTTATGGTGAGAACTCCAGGATCTCTAGCTTAACAAGAGAAAGAGACAACTTGATCACAGCCCTTAAATAACTGTAGGCCAACAAAGGTACAGTGAGATCTGGTGGCTGAAAGCGAGGCTAGACAAATTCAGACTAGTGTAGCCCAGGTAACTTGGGTATACTTCCCTTCTCCAATTGAAGGGGATTGTTAGCTGGCAGGTGTGCTGTGGGGTGGGAACTGCAGAC
>NW_017728931.1:122406429-122411573 GCF_001723895.1 Crocodylus porosus
TCACTGTCCCCTGGAACAGGGCTCTGCTATGCAGGGCTTCCAGGGCCCCTGGCTTCGCCCTGTCTGCTGGCTCAGTAGCCTGATCACTGTCTGCCTCTCTGGACTCAATCTTTTGCTATGGATTGGAGGCCTGGGCTGCCTCGTGCAGCACCAGGCTCAGTCCACTCCCAGACCCTCCATGCAGCGCCTCCTGCACTGAGCTCCCAGCCTCGTTCTGGGGGTTAAGGACCTGAGCCACCCACATGCTCCAAAGGTCCTACTCTGTGCACCATCCTGTGCACCATGTCTCTGGCCACACGCCAGAGGTTGCAGACCCTAGCCACCTCATGCAGCTCCCAGGTTCTGGATGCTATGTGCTGTGCTGCGCACCGAGAGCCTAGCTGCTGGAGCCGTCTGCTGTTCCCTGCTGATGGAAGTCTTCAGGGGTGCTTCTGGGCTACTGCTTCGCCCTGCTCTGCAGCTTTCCTCAGCTCTTCTAAGCCCCGCTCTTCTCTCTCCCGAATGTGCTCCCCTCATGTTGGGCACACAGCTCCTTTTATACACTCCAGGGCTCTGTCCCTGAAGTCTTCTGGACCTGAGTGTTGCAGTCTTCAATCAGGTCCAGGGGGCAAGGGACTCCTCTCCCCCTCCCCTCAGGAAAGGGGCATGACTGAACTCTTCTTGCTGCCTCCCAACTGGGGGATGAGCTCCACCAATCAAAACAGCAAGATTTCAAGCCTGGGACTCAACCCAAGCTGCAAAAGGCAACCCTGTTACACTAGAAATACATTTTTAAGGGTGAAGTTGATTAACAATTGGAACACATTGTGGTAATATTTCCAATATTGGAAATCAAGATTAGATTAGCTTGACATCAAGATGATACTTTTTTTCTGAAAGGAAATCTAATACAAATAGGAACTGATTCAGGAAAAGCTCTATGGCTGGGGCCATACAGGATGTGTAGATGGATCCCTTCTGGTTTTATCACAACACTTTGTGATGAATATCTGATGAATTGTGGTGTACATCCAGTTGTGATGAATATCACAAACACTCTGACAACTGAGAAGAGACCTAGCTAAGAGCATTGGAGGGTAGGAATATACTGAAGGTGGCACAATACTGCAGCAAAACAATAGGAGTCCTGCCTGGGGATGAGGCATTGACCAACGGCTTTAAAGTGAAGGTGTATGACTATCACACAACACACCAGTGGGGCTTCTAGCTGGTTATCAGCATATGCCCTAAAATATTAGATGTGCAAATATAAGGGGGAGATGAACCAGTGGTTCCTCTTTGAAGTACGTGGTCCCCAGGAATTAGTGGGAGTGTGTGTGTGTGCATGAATGCATGTTTATGTGTGTTTGCACAGAAGAAATAGGTATGTTTCATCAAACATCCCTGCAAGGAAATCTGCTTTTCAGTGCAGCAGTCTGCACTATATTACATGCTATACAACACTGTCTAAACATTGTGTTGAATGTGCATTAGAAATGTTTTTTGACAGAATGATTGCATGCCAATTGTTTGAAAGAGTAAATTTAATAGCATAAACTCAGTGCTACGAGCAAGGTGGTTTATGTACTTTAAAATCTGAATTTAAAAAACACCTCAAAGAAGATGCAGAACCTTGATACAATGTCCTCATATTATACCATCACTTGGCATTGACTGTGTGCATCTCAGTAAACAGGATTAGTGCTCACTTAAAACAATCATAACTGTAATGTTACTCATGAATAGAATATTGCTGTTCACTTTTCCTCTGCTGTCTTGTGCCATTATATCATGTAGTAACAAATTCATGCAGACAAGATGAAGTTACTAGATAATTGCATGTGTTTCTTGGAAGACAGAAGTGGAACTATATTCTGTAAGCTTCAAAATATGCAGACCTAGCAGATCTGCCCAGAGACCCTGCAGACCCTGGAATTCAATGTTCCTCAGCCCTTGGCCAGTCCATGTGGTGCATCTGCTCTGAAGCTGTAGAAATCCAGGCAGAATTCCTGACCTGTGAAAGTTCATCAACCCTAAGTTGTTTGGTGCAAAGGACTCTGACCAGCTCTAGCAGGCACAGAATAAAGGGAAAAAAACAAACAAACATATATTTTCAAGGTACTAGAATGAAATCACATAAAAATCATAATTAATTGAGGATGAGGAAACTACACTTCCAACAACAAATGAATCAACTTCTGATGGTTGTCGTACTGCGCTGTCTGGGGCATTAGGTGTAGCAAAAACAAGAGCTAACAGCATTTCTGAGACACTTTGCCAGCTATGACTTCAGTAGTTTTTTTGTGTGACTTTGGAAAACAAGGCCATTCTTCCTCATGTTCCTTTGATGATTTTCAATGGCCTCTTTATCCTGGAGCTAGTGACAGCACACCTTTTTTCTACAGTGTATGGCTTTTAGGTGCAAACTTCTTCTGACTAAGAACAAAGAGAAGCTTGATTTTCACACAGACTAGCTTTGCTTGAGACAAATTTTAGAGGTGTCAGTCTTCTGTGTCATGCTGAAGCAGCTGATATTCCTCTAAACCCGCTAAAAATGCTGGTCATATGTTCACTTTTCAGTAATTCTGGAAGTAAGAATACAGGGGGATACTAATGAAAATACTAAATAGCACTGGGGCAGATCCAGAGGTGTGCAGCAATGCAGTTACACCCCTCTTCTGCTGCTGCTGCCACTGTCCTTTGTTGAACCCAGCAACCCACACAGCTGCTCTCTGCAGCTGGAACTCCTGGGCTGGCAGGAGACACAGGAAGGGGCGACCCACCTCTGTCCCTGCTTGATGCATAGGGGTAGCCTTCAAGCTGCTCCTGACCCATTCCAGCTGTGGGCTGCAGGAAGCAGCAGGAGGGAGATATGCCCCCTGCCACTGCTATCTCCAGCTGGCATGTGGGGAATGGAAAGCAGCTGTGTGGGGTAGACTCTGAGAATCATAGAAAATTAGGGTTGGAAGGGTTCTCAGGAGGTCATGTAGTCCAACCCGTTGCTTAAAACAGGACCATCCCCACCTAGATCATCCCAGCCAAGGCTTGAATTGCTGGGTTTTAAAAACCTCCAAGGATGGAGAGTCCACAACCTCTTTGGGTAACCTGTTCAGTGTTTTACTACTCTCCTAGTTAGAAAATTCTTCCTAATATCTAACCTAAACTTCCCTTGCTGCAACTTGAGAGTATTGTTTTTTGTTCTGTCATCTGCCACCACTGAGAACAGTCTAGCTCCACCCTCTTTTGAACCCTCCTTCAGTAGCTGAAGACTGCTGTTATATCCCCTCTCAGTTTTCTCTTCTCTAAATTAAATAAACCCAGTTCGCTCAGCTTCTCCTCATACATCATGTGCCCCAGGCTCCAAAACATTTTCATTGAAGAAAGTCCAGCAGAGGGCAATTTGTCCATATTCTCTCTGCTGGAGGGGGAGGAGTCAGGGGGCACTCCAGAGGTGGCCTCACCAATGCTGAATAGAGGGGAATAATCACTTCCCTTGACCTGCTAGCAGCACTCCTACCAGCCAGCCCCCAGCCTGTCCTGGTGCATGGGATTGTTCCATCCTAAGTGCAGGACTTTGCACTTGTCCTTATTGAACCGCATGCGATTCTTTCAGCCCAATCCTCCAATTTGTCTAGGTCACTCTGATTCCTAGCCCTGCCCTCCAGAGTAGCTACTACTCCCCACAGCTGGGCTCAGTCAGCAACAGCCTCAGTGTTCCTCCTTCCAGTAGCTGCTCACCCAGCAAGAGGCGGGCAGAGGGTGTGGGGAGGTGGGGGAGGGTTGAGCAGGGAATAGACACCGGAAGAAGAAATCCGTACATCTGTCTGGCTAGGATAGGGCAGGAGCAGCTCTGGGGCTTTCCGCTATGCCCAGGTCAGCTGGCAGAAGATAGGTCCCATTCTTGTTCCTGCATCTGCTCCCTGTCCAGTTCCTCAGTGTCCCTTGCCAGCCCCAGGGCTCCAGCCACATTTCACCCCTATCCCCACCAGGGTCCAAGAGACAGTGTGCCCCCTGTCCTTTAACATATCCTAGATAGGCTTATGCAAGTCATTACACCAATCAGATCAAAAATACATCCATAAATGGAGAGGCTAACTCATATAGTCTTTTGTTGCTTTTTTTCAGGCAAAACATGATCCTTATAGTGCAGAACAGCTGAAAAAAAGAGAGTCAAGATAACTTTACTAGTCCAGTAATTTAAAATAATGGCTGTTAAAAAACATGAAGAAAATTTCTGTGAAAATTTCTGGAATTTGCATCAAACTTAGAAATTGTTTCTGACTGACAGAATCTGCATTTTTTCCCATAAATTTGGGAAACAAAAAAATTCCTTCAGCTCTAGTTGTAAGTCAACTTTTAGCTTACAAACATATCATTGCTTTGCTCAGGGAACAAACATCACCTGCTTTTCACAGTTGGGAAACTGATAAAAATGGTTTTGTTGGTACCGGCGATCAATGCTGCAAGGGAGTGTAGTTTTAGTGTTCTATGGTGTATTAAAACATAGTTTTGGGCCTCTGGGGGGGGGAAATCACAGCTCAACTGCAGCATGTTGTCACTTGTATACAATGTACAAGGTAATACACAGCTAACAGATGTTCCGGGAAACTTAATTTCATGAAATCCAGGACTGAAATTACTATTTGTCTGAAGGGGTTGTTTTTTTGGGGGGTAGGGGGGTTAGATTTATATAGAGTTGTTTCTGGCTTCCTTAAAAAAATGCTTTAATAACTAGTTTTGTATGAGAAATAAATTTGTCCACCTTTAACAAAGCTTCTGTTTCAAACTCAGTGTTTTTTATTAGGGGTGAGATTTTGGAGCCGATACTGATAGCCGATTTTTAAGGAGGCATATTGGCTGATACCAATCCAGTTTCCAGTACAGTTGCATCTAGCTGGTAAGTCTGTTGTGGTGAAAGGGGAGGGGGAGAGAAGGAGTGTGGGGGGCAGATCAACACCCCCCGCAGTGAGGGACGGAGTAGGGCAGGTGCTGCCCAGCTGGGGTGGGGTGGGGCATGGGATGGAGCTGTGGCTCGTCCATGGGGTGCAGGGAGGGGGAGCAGCTTCCACTGCTGCGTGCACACTGGGAGGGCATGGGGGGGCATGTACCCCTGGGTCTGTGCAGGGCAGGGCAGGCTGCAGCTGCAGGCTGGGGCCGGGGGCCGC
>NW_017728931.1:122411694-122417166 GCF_001723895.1 Crocodylus porosus
ACTCGTGGTGCTCTGGTGTGGTGCCAGAGGACTGGAAGAGGGCCAATGTGGTTCCCATCTTCAAAAAGGGGAAGAAGGAGGACCCGGGAAACTATAGGCCAGTTAGTTTTACTTCAATCCTAGGCAAGCTGTTTGAGAAAATTATGCTGGCACACATCCATGAGGGGCCAGCAGGGGTCTTTAAGAGGAGGTTAGATGAACACCTTGCCGGGGTCGTTTGACCCCAGTAATCTTTCCTGCAATGGCAGGGGGTCGGACTAGATGATCTACTCAAGTCCCTTCCGACCCTAGAAACTATGAAACTATAGCCCCTGACCCCAGCCTGCAGCTGCAGCCTGCCCCGCCCTGCCCCACACCGACCCAGGGGCACATGCCCCCCTGCCCTCATGGGGTGTGGGTGCATGCAGCAGTGGGAGCTGGTCCCCCTCCCCATGCCCCCTAGATGAGCTGTGGCTCTATTCCATGCCCACCCTGGCTGGGCAGTGCCTGTGCCAGCTCCTGCTCCACTCCCTCCTTCACCATAGGGTGGGGGCGGGGAAGGGGTGTTGATCTGCCTCCACCACCTTCCTTCTACCCTCCCCTTCCACCACAACAGACTTACCAGCTGCATGCAGCTCTTCAAGCTGCTGGGTTGTGCTCCTTACTGCCTATATGCTGTGTTATGGCTGTGCGCATGCACAGGCATTTCTTGGCCAAATTAACAGCCACATCAGGCTGATTTCTAATACAGCCAATTTTCTTTATATCGGTGCTGATCTGATATTGGGCTGATGTATCAGTGCACCTCTATTTTTTAGTTAATAACTTAATTCCTATGGGAAGAACAGGGGAGGCCTAAAGTCACTCCAAGTTTACCGCTGTCTTTTCCTGTACACTGCAAGTAAGTATTTCCTTACTTTTGTTAAATTTTGGCCATAACATCACTTCTAGTACAAGCTTAAAAGATAGCATAATGGGATTTTACTGCAGGTTCTTTTTCCTGCAGTCTCATTTGTAACCCCTGCATGTGCACAGTGCATTCATGAACACCTGCTAAAGAGGCTACCTGAAATGCTGTGGATTTAAAATGTCCACCTTCAAAATCAATGCACTGTTTCTTTGGATAAAGTGGAACACATTTAGCCCTGGTTCATGCACCTACAACTCTATTCATTTGACCTAATGTCATCTATTTTGCTTCTTCTGTGTGGTACTTTTATCAGAAAGAATGAGCTCCTGATGTGAATGGTATATATGTTACGGAAGAGTTTTAGGTGGACCCTGGGCAGAGAGAGCAGAGGTTGAGATCAAGGAAAAAACACTATGATTTAAGTGCCATGTATTGCTGCAGCTCACCTCTTGACTTCACTTCACTAGAAGGATTGCATCCTTTTACCTCTGGGGCTCAGATTCTTAAAGGTTCTTAGGCTTTGTATTGCTCAGCTTGGCATCATTTAACTCCTGGGTGGCTTTCTGCTCAGATGAAATTGCAGCTTTAGCTCACTGTCCTGGCTAGCCAGATAAAGGCTTTTCAGAAGCTGGCCCAGAGGATGTGTGAAAAGCGAGGAGTGCTGCTGTCTAAGTAGCGGACAAGCCAGATATAAGCACCTCCCGCCACTGGGAGAATTCTGCTTTGGGGCTTTGGCTTGAGCTGCTCATTAGATGTGGGGGTAGTACCAGCACTTAGGTGGATTTACAATTGCCACCTGTAGGATTTTGATGCCTCTAAGGTTAGGCAGCAGCTCAGAAACAGCTCTGAAATGTCAGAGGCCCCTAAAGAGGTAGGCAGGTACCTAAATTAGTTTTATACAGCTGGTCTTACCTCTTTGGTTCTTTTTAAAATGTAATACACAGGCAGCAAAAAAAGTTTTTAAATTCAGATATTGCTAAGTCTATTTAGGGGGAGAGACTATAGTTTTAAGTGCCTCAGTTTGACTACCAGTGTGGCCTGAAATGGTGGCATACCTGTGTCCTTCATTCTATAGATTCATTAGGGGGACAAAAATTATTTATTTAATAATGCTATTCAGTGAGGCTTCCTGCAGAGCATAGGATCCATCTTTGTCAGACGCCTTGCCTTTATTATTCAGTGGGGAACTACTGCCCTCTTATTCATGGTCTTCTGTTTTTTTTAGCCAGCTAATTAACACATGTTTAAGGGAAATTTTACCTTCTCATCATAGAAAGTGAGAAGGGAAAGAACTCTTGGATCATTTAATATATCACCCCAAAGTTCAGGATATCATTTTTTAAAGGTGTTTAAATCAACTTTGGTAAATCTCTAGTTTTAAGCTTCACACTGGAGTTACGACAAAGGTTAATTCCAACTGCCCACTCTTTCTTTTGGGATGAGATATAAAAGACAGTTGGTTACAGTGCAGGTCACATCATTCCTTTGTGTGCTAATGGCTGCAGACATGCTTCCCTTACTACCTATGGCACATCTGTGTGTGCTGTTAATGTACTTGAATAAACTCCAGCACAGTTTGCATTGGAGTTTATTGTTCCCCGGTGCAGTGTTTACATGCATGCCTGGGGCTGCAGCACATTGAGCCAGGGTGGAGTAGCCCTGGCTGGTAGGGAGTAGGGGTTGGGGATCAGCTTGCCAGCTCAGAGCTGCTTCACCCCAGCTCAATGTGTTGCAGAGGGGTTGGCTGGGGCATGAGTGTTGGCTTTAGGGAGCAGGCAGCCCCTGCACTGTAGCACCCTATGCCCCAGCCAGCTCTGGTCACAGTCTACATATGCATGTGAGTGCATGTAACTACTCCACTGTAGGATAGTACTTGTCCTGGACAGTACTATCCTATGGCAGAGTTAATTAATTTACTGCACTCTAATAGGGATGCACATGTAGACTGTGATGTTTTACTACACAGTTAATTAGTCAACTTGACAGTAAAGTGGATGTGTAGATGTGCCTTGTAGTAGCTTATTGGCTATTGTAGGCCTGGCTTTTGACCTTTTGATTTTCTTTATTTTAGAATAACCCCTAGTTCCTATCCTGCCCTTTTTATCAGTAAATCTCAATGTGCTTTACTAAGGTGGATGGTATTGTTTTTTCTGTTTTACAGAAAAGTGAAGTGAATCACCCAGAATCACCAAGAAAATGTCTGTAGTGCTCCAGGATGGTATCAGGGAGCACCCCACTGAGATGCACCATGCCTGTTTCTCAGTGTATATATACTGAGAACTATAGAAGCATCATAGAAATCATAGAAAATTAGGGTTGGAAGGGATCTCAAGAGGACATCTAGTCCAACGCCCTGCTCAAAGCAGGGCCATCCCCAACTAGAACATCCCAGCCAAAGCTTTGTCTAGCTGGATCTTAAAAACCTCCAAGATGTGGCAGGAGAGATGGGAAGATGCCCTAGGGGTAGAGCAGAGCATGGTCATGGGGTCATCAGTGGGCGTCATGGCTGCCCCTGGGACCCTGACATGTTACACCCTCCTAGTAAGAAAATTCTTCCTAATATCCAAACTAAACTTCCCTTGCTGCAACTTGAGACCATTGCTCCTTGTTCTGTCATCTGCCACCACTGAGAACAGTCCACCTCCATCCTCTTTTGAATCCCCTTTCAGGTAGTTGAAGGCTGCTATTAAATCCCCTCTTGGTCTTCTCTTCTTCAGACTAAATAAGCCCAGGTCCCTCAGTCTTTCTTCATAAGTCATGCCCTCTATCCCCTCGCCATTTTTGTTGCCCTCCGCAGGACCCTCTCCAAATTGTTCACATCCTTTCTGTAGTTGCGGGGGAAGGGGTGCAGAAATGAACACAGTACTCCACATGTTGCCTCACGAGTGCTGAATACGGGGAATAATCATTTCCCTTGATCTGCTGGCAACACACCTACCAATGCAGCCCAGTATGCTGTTAGCCTTCTTGGAAACAAAGGCACACTGTTGGCTCATATTCAGCTTATTGTCCACTGTGACCCACAGGTCATTTTCTGCAGAGCTGCTGCCCAGCCAGTCAGCCCTCAGCCTATACCAATGCATGGGATTGTTCTGTCTGAAACTGTGTAATTACATCAAGCAAGCAAGCCAGGTCACCTGAATCCCAGGTCAGCAGCTAAGGCCTTTAGTTAAAGTTCCCCCACTGCCATTTTTAAGTGTAGGATGCCAAATACACATGACCCTGCAAGCGCTTTAATTAGAGCAGTTCTCAGAGTGCTGCTCCCCACCTCCACCCCAGAGCATGTGTACAGACACCCTAAGTCACTAACCCCTTTTCTTCTTAACACCCTAAGAGGAATGTAGGTAATCTATTTCTATTCTTTTTTATCTTCATAAACCTCCTTTGCAGTAATGTGTATGGATGTGGTCTGCATTATGGAGAATAATGGTTTGTCTGTAGTTAAGGTTGTGGCAATACAGCAGCTTTGTTTTTATGTTGCTTATACTTCTGGCAAAATTGGTATGATTTGAAATAGCTGAATTTTTTATGTATGTAGGTAGAGATTTTTGATAATGTTTTAAGAAAATTACTTAAACTGCTTCTTAGTTACAGATCATTGCTTTTTAAAATTTGTACCTAACAATTCCTTGTGAACCTTTAGATTAAAAATGTCTTGGTACTAACCGTTTATCCTATTCTTATATTCAAAACTCCTTGTAAACTCATTGTGCAGGCTATATTTGAAGAAAATGGATTGTAATTAAAGCAATTAACAATTGGACCTAATTGCAGTGATTATAGTGCATATATGAGCAGCTTGCTTTTTTGTAGTTGGTTGCAGCTGAGAGGGAACATGCGAGTCCTTCACAACTGCAACAGAGATTTTTGCCTTAGCTCAAATCACAGACACTTGTGTTTTAGATAGGGTAAACATACGTCCCATTTTTGCCGGGAGAGTCCCGGATTTTGTAGGCTGTCCTGGTGTTCCAGCCAGACCAGTTGATGAAAAATGAAGCAAAAGTCCTAGATTGGTGCCACTCCACCTGCATGTGCCTGACCCAGCTGTTCCTGGGCAGTGGCTGGAGGCGGAGTGCGGGGCGAGTGGGGCACAGCCTGGGCTAGGGCTGGGGCTCAGACACCTGTGCAGAGTGAGCCAGGATGGCTGCCTACCACTGGTGGCCCCACGCCCCATGGCTGCAGCTGAGGACTGGGCTGTGTGTAATGGCTTTGGGTGGCTGCCGGTGGTGGCAGGGAGGTGCTGAGTGCCCATGCAGCACAGGCTGGCAGAACCCAGGGGGTGCTGCACAGGGGCCATTCCCAGCTGGGTACAGCTTCTGCACACGGGATGGAAACGGCCGCAGGCCTCTGCACTGTCCTGCTCTGCCATCAAGGCTCCTGGGAGCTGTGGGGTCAGGGCTGGGTGAGTTCAGAGCCCTTGCATGTGAATGCACCGGCCAGAACCCTCTCTGCTGTCGTTCACATGTATGTGCACTTGCATGTGCACACGTGTGCATCCTTGCGGGGCAGGGAGTGCGGAGGCATGGAAGGGGGTGTGTGTGTGTGTGTGTGTGTGTGTGTGTGTGTGTGTGTGTGTGTGTGTG
>NW_017728931.1:122417266-122457740 GCF_001723895.1 Crocodylus porosus
GTGTGTGTGTGTGTGTGTGTGTGTGTGTGTGTGTGTGTGTGTGTGTGTGTGTGTGTGTGTGTGTGTGTGTGTGTGTGTGTGTCTACCCCTGCCTCCCCAGCTCTATGCCTGCAGAGTGCCAGTGGGCCAGGCCCTTCCTTGCAAATTTGGGCAGGAGCCGGTGGGTACAGCGAGTGACTGGCTGTTTCTGTGCCGGGGGCAGGAAGAGACTGGGGGGGAAGCAACTGCCACAGGGCAAAAGAAAGCTGGCTCTGAGCTTGGTGGTGCTGTGAATGGGGGCTGAGCAGCAGGCTGACAGCCTGGCAGCACAACAACTTCCCCTGCACAAGCTGTTTGCTGGGCTGGAGGAGGAAGCAGATATGTGTCTGTATGCATGTCTGTGTTTGTGTATGTGTGCGCATCCCCACCCCCGTCCCGGATTTCCTTAAAAAATAATATGGTCACCTTAGTTTTAGGGCTATGAATTAAGGCCAGCAATTCTAGAGGTGGATGCCTAAGGCAGGGGCTTTAATAAGTGGTCTCATTCAGCACCTCTGCTTACACAACCTTTCTCTTAGGAACACAGTGTAGCATTCTGACCCGAGCCCTGGCTTGGCAGGGTTGGGTGACTTATCTGGTCACTGTGGAGGTTGGTTGTAAAATGGTTTCATGGCAGAATGTTAGGGTGACAATATTTGGATCTTGGGGAGCACTGGATGTGCAGCTGAATACAAGGCTTTAACCTGTGGCCTAGCAGAGCTGCTAACCACAAGGCAGAATGATAGCTAAACCAGCCATTTGCATATGCTAAGTAACCATCTTAACTGTGTTAACCATTTTTCAGAAAAAGCAAGTCTGTGTGAGGCTGCGTGCTGTGAATGAGGTAAAGTTTTAGAAAAATGGAAGTTGGTACATCCTGAGACTAAAACCCAGACTGGAATGTGAAAAACAACATGTAATTGGTAACAGAATCCGAGATGAACATATGTGAAAAGGTGAATGGTGATTGGTGAAGAAGCCTCCAGAAGTTTCCAGGTTTTGGTCAAAGTCTGCCCATTGACCGAAGAGCAGGAGTCAAGGTCTTAGACATGCGCTTATAGCAAAAAGACATGTAAATTAATGACATGCATAGGCAATTCCATGCTAATGAAGCAAACAGTAAACAGAGGTGTAGCTTGAGATAGGAGGAGAAATCGGTGGAGCAGGAGGAGGCACGAAGGTGGAGTGAATGTTAATGAACCTGAACTAAAGTGTATAAATGTGCAAAGAACTATTGTTTGAGGCTGCTCCCCGTGTTCATAGACTGGGTGTCTGTGAGGGAGCTCACCCAAAGCTATCTCCATTCTAAATAAAGCTGTTGCAAGCAATGTGTGCAAGTAGCATTTGCTCCCTATCTGCGCTGGCTAATGAGTAACAGGACCCATGAGCGATTGGATTGTCATCTCCCTAGTCATTGGGCGCTGCATGGAGTTGGGGTCCGACACGTTGTTGCTGCTCTGCCCCCTTCCTCCCCCAACATCATTACTGGAGATGGAGCTGCTGCAGAGAAGGTGCAGGATGCTGGGGGCAGGGCTGAGGCAGTGCCTTGCTCACTCATCTATCAGTGCCTCATTGAAATAAGGAACATGTGGATCCTTTCTAAGTCCTTTGGACATGAAGGAGGAGAGGAAGTCAGTCATGAGAAGGAAAATGAAATATTCATCAAAGAAAAGAATAAAACATCAAGCATGTTAACATTTTATATCTTGTCTCTAAAATGTTACTTTCAGTTTATATAAAAACAAAGGTCTGCATATACCTGATTTTTATTGACTGGCTACATCAGGGGCATGACTGTACAATCAACAGAGAATGGTAGAAGTACCTTAATAGGGTAGAAGTGGACAATGTGGGACCCAACATCTCCTGCTTCAGTTTGATTTGTAGTTGTAACACCATTGCTGATGGTTTTTTTAATTTTGGGTTATATTCTGCCTTAATTTGATAACTTGGAAGTCTGAAGTTGGGCAGTTGCACCCGTATCAAAGGCACCCAAATTTGAATGTGGTGATTTGTATATTTCTGTATGTGTTGGTGGGCAACTATGCAAAGAGTGTGTGTGCACAAGCCATTTTTCTTGTGGATGGTACTTGACAGCTGAAAAACACTCTGGCTTTACTCACACGCTCAGCAAATGCATTGTGCCCTACTGCCAAACAGTTGCAGATTTCAGGTCTTTTCAAATCAGTGCCCCAGTGGAGGAGAAAACACCTTAATGGAGCCTGAACATATTATATCTGCCAAATGTATACAGGTGCTGTCTACCTGCAATTGTGTGATCAAAACTGCATGTCTGAAGGGAAGGCACTGCTACTCTGTCACCAGGAAGCAACTCACTCTTGGTGCACTTGTGGAGAGGAATTTCTCCTTGAATACTTACAAGCTGATGATTCATAACTTGCATGATGTTAACACCTCCTACCATAATAGTATTACTCTAGTTTCCAAAAAAAAAGGGAAATACATTTCACTTGATCCCTTCACCCTTTGGCTAGAACTTTACCTTTTATAATGCTGCAGTTCAGAATGTTAAATTATGCTATTATACAGCATATCAAGGTTAATGGTTGATGTTGATGGCTCATTTAAAATGGTGTTGATGAAGCCTAAAGCCAAGATGAATTCCTACCCCCTGTGCTAACACTCTGAATGCCATTACTCCCAATAATATTCCATTTTTTAAGCTGGAACTGTTGGCTCCTAAAAATGAAAGCTAAAAGGTACTTTTATGCTGTTCTCTTTTTCACCAGCAGCATAAATATCACAAGATTCCTTTAGAAATATTTCTTTCCTTCAGGGGACAAATGATATTGTGGGGAAAAATACATAGATGATAGCATAGAAGTTACACATCACATAAGCTACATACATAGAAGTATAAACTGCATCCTCAATCTGTGTTACATTTATCTGATGTGGAACACAAATGTTGACTAATTGGTTAAATTTATCTTCCAAGCTTCAGCAAATGAGCTGCATAAGGAAGAAAGACTACTTTTTAGGAGACGGAAAAAAAAAAAATCTTGAGTGTCAAAAATGTGTCTCTGTCCTCTTTAGTGCATAATTTTAGATATAACCTTATATTTTTGAGCATTCATTAAATTATGTAAATATATAGAAATCATGTCTTTGAACACACAGCACAATGAGGCAAGCAAGGATCACAAATTCACAGGAAAATTCAGGCTATTCCCTCTACGACTGTCTCACTTTGCTTTGCCATCTTGTTTTATTGTAGATATTTGTATATGTTTATATGTGCTGATGCCCAGAGGCCAGCCTGGTGCCAAACTCAAACAAACTTCCAGTCACAAGGGGTTTTGCCTGAGTTAAGACTGAAGTATAGAGCCTGGAGGACTGGGCCAGCTGACAGGAATGACTGGCTGAAGTTAAAAGCTTCCAGAGGATGGAGCTGAAGAAGAAAGGGAAGGCTGTGGTCTTGAGGCAATACAGAGTTGGGGTTGCTCTCTCAGGGTCTGGGAAAGGACCGGAGAGTTTGATCTAACCATTTATTGTTCATGTATTTTGTTTGTTGTATGATTTATGTTATTTCCTATGGGGACAAGTTTGCCCCAGGGAAAATAAAACTGCTGTGAAAAGTGACAACCTGCTACACAGAATGATTAACTGGAGATAGAAAAGAGCTGTTCAGCAGCCTAAGCCTTGCCTGATAACACCCATCCTCCAAGACTTTTCCATGTCAAGTAAAAACGTTGCTTTCTTGTACTTTAAATGCAAGTTCTTCTTTCATGCCCAGCTGCTGCAGCTACAAATCTCTAAAAAGTCTCTGAAAGCAAAGCTTCACAGAAACAGAAGGGAGACAGGGACCCAGTGGATCATTCCTAAGTTGAAATGAAACATGGGAGAGACACAGGCAGATGCAAGAAGAAAAATGTCAATCAAAGAAAGAGAATGGAACAAAAAGAAATGCTACATTTTAGCTATTGCATAGCAATAGCTGAATGGTTGGGACCAGAACCTTGGTTTCTTGCCTGACTGCTTTGTACCAGAACTTGTAAACAGGCAGCTGGGATTCCCTTTGCATCAGAGAATCCCTGCCTGACAGAGAGCCAACTCAGCCAGCTGTACATCATGTTATCTAGCTTTCCTAGTGTCCAGGGCATGTGGAGTGAGTGCCCAGAATATCTTCTACCCAAGTGAGAAAGAACAGCTCTTACAGGATTGTCACAGCTGGCCTGGGTTAGGACTGCCGCAAGTCAGTTGTAATTCATGCTTTCATGGTCAATGAGTATAAAAGTGGAGCTGAAATATATTTAGGAAAGCAAATATTTGGAGGAAGTCTTGCAATCCCAATTTTAGGTAAACAGCTACAAATTTATGGGGAAAAGTGTTTTATTCAGCCAGCTTTATCCCTGGAGTTAGAATGGACATTAAAGACATAAAGCATTTACAGACAAGCTCTGAGAGGTGTGTGTGTACACGTGTGTGTGTGGGGACATGCTTTATCTAGCACAACTCTGAGAGCTGTGCTAATGAAATCTTTTGGAGAGTCATGTGTATCAGCATCCCATGTTGAAAAATGGTGACAGAGCTCTTTGAACTGAAGCTTATCAAACCAGCTTTAGTTTAACGCAGCCCACCACCATTTTTCAGTGCAGGGACACTGATGCACACATTAACTCAGCTGTGAAAATAACTTTCAGTGAAGCACTGGATGCACTGTCAAGATGTTCAAGAAGGCTAAACTGAACAATATAGCCTTGGGCCCCTAGCTTATTACTAAAGCTTTTAGTTTCTTTTAAATGGGATAAAAATATATTGTACACTTATATGTAATGAGCAGGGATCCTAGAAATCCATTTGCCATGGAAAGATGTGGAATTTGCATTTTTCCAGAGAACTTTAGAATCAGAAGAAGAAACCTTATTGAAAATGAAATGCTGGCTCCCCGGGGGAGCCAGTGGTTTACATGGCTGCTGTGGCAGCCCACCAGGGAGAAGCTCCTGGCCCACGGAAGCAGCAAAGATGGCAGTCACCCCCTCTCCCCACCACTGATTAGCCAAGAGGGCTGACCATCATGCGGCCCTGCCCCTCTCTGCCAAGGGGTGGGGCCACATGAATGGCAGCCCATTGGCCAATCATTGGCAAGGGGCAGGGCTCTTCAGGCAGCCCTCTCAGCCAACCAGCGGTGAGAGGCAGGGCTAATGCTGGGGTTCTTCAGTCAATTAGCTTTGGGAGAGGAGGGGAAGGGGAGGCTCGCTGTGGAAAAATGCGGATTTTAATTATTTTAATTGGAGAATGTTGTTGTTATCATGGAAAAAACTAGGATCCCTGGTGATAAGGCACCACACCATCTGCACTCCCACCTTTCGAAATCCTAGATCTGCCCATGTAAGCTTCTACTGGCTTCCAGCACAGAGGTGAAGGGCTCCAACACAACTGCTGTTGTTGCTATTGTTGTTATTGCCAAGTTTTATAATTCTATTCCATTCCAAATTACCTGTATAAATATTAAATTATTTAGCCATCCCAATCCACATGAAATGACTAAGATACTAATCCAAGGCAACATATTGAGCCACAGCAAACCAGGACAGAGAGTTTCAGTGTTGTTGGCTCTGAACCTTGTGCTCATTCAACTGGTGCCTCAGTGCATAGTCAATCCCATTACATAGTTCATGATCAATCTCCCATGCCATACACTCCCTTCTTTACTGTCTACTGCATGGAAAAGTACTGTGGAATACTATGGGCATTTGTATTACAATGCAAAATCCCAATGGTACCAAAATAAGAACAAATCTAGAGAGCAGCATGGACAAAGATAGTCAAGCTTCAATGGTAATGAGATAACAAACAAGTGGGGAAACTAAATGGAAAATGTAAGCATACCTGGTATTTTAGAATGTTAAGTACAGGTTCTTTAATACAGCAGGAAGTATTGTAATTGAAAGATGCCTTCAATTTGGGAACTACAAAGAATTAACTTTCCTTCACCCCAGCAAATTAGAAAATAAGTGTGTGCTAAATTTCACTTGAAAATAAAATAAAATGAAATAATGAAGATCATTGGTTTTTAAGTATCTGCCCTTGAGGCAGCCCAGAGCAAAACAGTTCCCTAAAGCAATCCTACCTTTGTTTTCCAACTTGAGTTCTTCTGCTAGCAAGCTGTCTTGTCTGTTGCCAAGCACAAATGCCAGAAACGAGAGGATCAGGGCATCCAAGATTCCAATAATAGCCAGGATATATGCCCAGCGGACTGAACAAGCCCCAAGCGTGTACTTGTCTGTTTTTTCACCGCACATCCGTTTTACCTCATCCGAATCCCAGCCGTCAGGAAAAATCATACAGCCCAGGACAAGACAGGCAGCTTGGAGACAAAAGAGAGGGAGAACAATGGTTTGATGAAATCAAGCTTCCATTTTTGCTAATATCTACATATTTATTATTAAACTGTGTTAGTCCATCCAGAATATAAAATATAGGTTACTTGCAAAACAAATAGGTCAGGTAATTATAAACTGTGACTACACATTTGATGTAAAATCATTACATCCATCATCAACTTGAAACCTAATAAACTAACATTAAAAAATTAAAGTCCTGTGTCTGGATCTCTCATCTGTTTCTTGTGATTGTGCAATCACATTTTCCTGTCATTAAGTACATTTTGTTTATGCTTCATTGTGACTTAAAAAAAGATGAAGATGAAACAAAAGAGGAAACTGATTAACTAGCTAACTGTACAAGGAAAACAAATTGATTATCTACAAAGTCAAATGTCCTGTGGAAACAGTTTGAAAATAAAATAGAGGGAAAACCCTTCTCTTTTTGGTTCTAGTAATCTTGGACAATACTTGTATCATTCAGAAGTTACCACAGTGTGAGTTTTTACCTTGTCAGTTTCCTTTTAATTTAAGTATGTTTTATGTAAAAGGCATGTATGCCTCAATAATACAACCAATGCCACTGTTCTGTAAGCAAAAATAAGCTGTCAAAATTGCTGCCATGCTCTGATTTAGTTTACCTCAGAAATCTACTCATGACACCTCAAACATGAAAAAACATCAATTCCTAGGAGCAGCTAAAACAATAATTTCTATAGCAGCAGAAAGAATGAGGTTCTTCTGTGGAGTGTAGCTATGCACTAGTTGAGGGCGGGGGAAGCTGAGGGGTGCTGTGTGTTATCAGTTACAAGAAGAACCTGTGTGGGATAACAACCCATGGGGAAAAGAACTGTAATGTATAATACAACTCTGCTGGAAAACCCCCCACTGAAATTCATTTCCAAGCATGAGGAATGAGCCAGTTGGAAGTGTTTGTTGTGTTGTGCAGAAGCTCATGTTACAGTGCTGATTATCATATTTTTTTTACATAAGACAAGGTTTTTTTCCCCAATCAGCATGGGAAAAAAGCTCTTCATTTAACATTTGTATGCAAGGACATCTCAGTAAATACAGTGTGTATCACTGAATTTCTACTAAAAGCAGGATGTGCTCAGTAATGGAAACCTCTGCTATGAAGCTGATTAATGCAGTTAATACTGAGCATGACTGTAAAACACATGGCCCATATTGGGCAAACATACTAATAGAACCTACTACTAGGCAATGTTAATGTAGCCCATAGCAGTGCACATTGTGTTCAGTCCCCTTCAGCACTGACTCTTTTTCAAGTCATGGTGAGTCACTGCATTGTATACATTTTGACTTCCTCTTCACTCCAGAGCTGAGCTTTGCCTTTTTTTCCCATTTCCAATGATTCCTATTTCTTCACCAGCCTTAAATATCTGGCAAATAAATTCATGCTAACCTCCAATAATTAGATTGTATACCTGGGAAATTATAACAGGAACATGAGTCTTCAGTGTGATGCTGCAGCTAGTAAAGCAAGCAAAACACTGGCTTGTATCCATTAGATGCTTCTCAGGCAGATCCCAGGACGTCATTCTCCCGCTGTACTCGGCCTTGGTGAGGCCGTAGCTGGAGTACTGTGTCCAGTTTTGGGCTCCGCAATTCAAAAAGGATGTGGAGAAGCTTGAGAGAATCCAGAGAAGAGCCATGCACATGATCAGAGGTCAGGAAAACAGACCTTATGATGACAGGCTGAAAGCAATGCGGCTATTCAGCCTGGAAAAGCGCAGGCTCAGGGGCGATCTGATGGCCACCTATAAGTTTATCATGGGTGCTCATCAGGATCTGTTCACCGGAGTCTCCCAAGGGATGACAAGATCGAATGGTCACAAACTCCACTGTGACCGGTTCAGGCTGGACGTAAGAAAGAACTTCTTCACTGTCTAAGCCCCCAAGTTTTGGAACAGACTGCCACTTGAGGCGGTTCAAGCACCCACTTTGAACACCTTCAAAACACATTTGGATGCTTATCTTGCTGGGAACCTATGATCCCTGATGACTTCATGCCCCTGGGGCAGGGGGCTGGACTCAATGATCCCCCGGGGTCCCTTCCACCCCAAATGTCTATGAAATCTATGAAATAACGAATTTATAAATTTTCCATATTCAGACCCGGCATGAGTAAGTGAATGCAATTCACATAAATGAAATAGGAAAAAAGAAGAACTTAAAGATAATAATTGTGTTAAATGAATTAACTTGTTAGTATTTAAGCAAGAATTTGCAAATCCATGTGCTTTTAACTTCCCATTTGTATATCTTTCTTCTGGCTTTTCTAGCTGGGAGGCATGTTGCATCTTAAGTGCAAATCTGTTCCTTCAGTATGGCTGGCCTGGTTCACTGGGGTACGCTGTTCTCCTAAAATGGCCTTCACACTTGCTATAGCCGCTCAAATGTTGCTGAGCTTAAATGTACATTTTAAATATGGATTTTGCTGGCAGTTTCCTGCTTCAGTGAATAGTTCAAAGGAGCTACTTGGATTAATGAGAAATGCATATTCTGTGGCTTTAGGCTTCCTAAACAAATTCTGATCTCATTAGAGAGATGAAAACATTAGGTCAGATTCAAATTGTCCCAGAAGACTCATAACCAGGACTTTCAATTTCAAGATAATGTTACATACTATCATTTTACTCACCAACAACACCCAAAAAACAAAAAAACACTTCTGCACACAACATCGTTATGAAATGCTATGAGAGGGACAGTGCAGTGTACAGGGGAAACAGTAACTTGGATTATTGTTTTCTTTAGGACAGTTACATAAGTAAATTTGGTGAAAAAAGCAGTAAAAAGAAAGTCTGCAGTTAATGTCTGCTGTTAAATAAAACCTTTTTGTACTAGTACATATGATACATTCTTACTGAAGATCTTGCTTATGGGTACATATAACTGCCTATAATACTTCCAAGGACAATTAGGCCTAGAATCAAGGACAATTAGATATAGAGTGATTTGCTGAGTACATGCTGGCTTAACAAATTAAAGTTGCCTGTTGACTGCTTTAACTTATTTACTCAATTTCATAAGGATCTCTGAAGAGTTTAAAAACAAATTGTAGAGTAATTTCCTTGCTTTAGCTAGTTATGTTATGCCTTTAAAACAGTTATGTTTCTCTTTGAAATACAAGCATCACCCTTGGATATGTGATTTGCTTCCATGAAGCTTACTCTAAGTTCCTATAGTTCTACCTGAAATAGTCTGCATGCAAAGGCCAACATTCACCCACCGTTTTAGAATGGAAAACACCATTGGCAACCATAGACATGCAGGCTGATTCACAGACTGCATACAGTAGTCACCACCAAGGTTTCATTTGTCAGCATTTATTTATCTGCTATCACGGTTTCTCCTCACAGAAGGGTATCTTTGTGATATGTAGAAACAACAGATATATACTGACATTTCATTGCTATTTGCCAGACACGGGCCCAAAGTATTTCTTGAAAATGCTGTCGACAGTCCCTTTGTATCTAAATTACTAGGAACATATGCCTGTAACTAAGGAATATATTAGAGAACTTCTCAATTAAGATTCTCAGTCTTCCAATTAAGCTAGAAATAAGCTTTCTTAATTTCTGATCCTGCAAATATTTATGCACATGCTTCATTTACCAGTACGATGGCTTATCCCATTGCACATTAGTCTTGTTAAATACATGGGTAAGTGCTTTCAGGATCAGTGCCTTACTGAAAAAATTAAAATTGAAGTGAGGCTGATCTTAAAGTTCTTGGACACAGGACAAACAGAATATTCACACTTGTTAAGCCTTTGTATAGGTCAGGCATTTTCTAGTGGATAACTACTTGGTCACCATCTTCAGATGCAAGAATCATGTCACATCTTTGAAAGTTAACATAAATAAGATTACTGAACCTCAAGTCAACATTACTTAAGGAAAGTTTTTTTCACTGAATGCCTATAAGGATACAGGCATGCTTGACACTATTAAGCAGGTAATGCTTCATTTATCAGCTGCAAGACTGAGAAAAGACAGGTATAAAAATCCCCCTACAGGTCTATTTTGTACTGATAGAAGTTTTTACATTTTAATCCTTCTGAAGAGGATTAGGAGATTTTTCTCTGTGAGGAAATTGCTTTTGGTTTTATAAATAGAAAACCATTTTATGTTGCTATTTGAGTTAAACTGAAAAGAATTTATTTGGTGATATAGATGTTGGACCTGATTCTGCCAGTCCTACCTTATCTAAACATCCACTGACTTCAACAGGAGGAGAGATAGAATAAGGGAAGAAATAAAGCCTATGGTCTAATACACATAAAAATTAGACATGACAATATATAAATTACGATACAAACAAGAATTCCAGATGAGTGAGTGAAAGTGCTGTTGAAGCATATATTTTTATGCTCAATAATACAGGATTTACAAAAAATCTGGAAACTCAGAAATTGAATCTTTCCCAGTAGAAGGAAGGGTGGTAAGCCATCAATTTCTACAACTTTCTAGGCTTCCCTTAGCAAAAATATTGACTTTATGTTACTCTAACACCTTCTGAATGCCTAAATAGCATTGTCTCTCTGGGTATGCAGATTGTTTCAGTGTCTCTGTGGCTAATCATAGTTTTCCTAAGCAGAGGAAGAAGAGAACTTGCCAAGCCACAGCCTAGTCTCGTTGACATTATTTAGCATTCTTTGGGCTGCTCTGAAACAGACAAAAATTATATCTGTGCCTGTTTTATTTTGCTTTTGCCTTGAACAACCATTACCAACCTCCAAGGTGCTGGAGTGGTAGACTCCATTCATAGCTCTTCCCCAGTTTTTCATATCAGTCTTCCTCTGGCCAACACCAGTAGGTGTTTGTTAAGGTTCTGACACTCCATAACAACTAATTAATAACTATAACCTAAGCATGCTAGATATACATTTGCTTTTCTTAAGAGGTTTTCGCAAATCTCTGACAAGAGTTGTCAGATGGCTTGCTATAGGGCAGCAAGTGACAAGGCAAATCACTCACATTAAGAAACAGACTCTAAGATTTCAGACTTTGGGGCTGGAATACACAAGGAGCAGTGCGAAGATGATATTTTCAGAGACTGGAAACACATTGAGTTCTATATTCCATTGAGACTAACCAATAAAATGTTATCGGAGTCCCCTCTAGTACTAAACATGCTCAAGTTGAAATCATGAGGGACAACAGTACATGATCAGATGTTTCTCAAAATAATAACAGAGATTATGTTATATTATTGAATGAAAAATACCAAATGAATTTCTATTTATAAATACTATGACAGTTATACAAGAAAGTGATGTAGAGCCTAGCTGCGGAACTTATGCTGGCTCACCATTGCCTATACCCACACAAACACAGGAAATATTGCATCCCTAAAAAGAGAGATTCCTGGCTTTCAGAAATTGTCCTGTGCTGGGGCTGCAGTTTACGTGTTCTGTTGGGGACTGTGTCATTATGGAAGAATTCAACTTCTGATATATAGATTGGAGAATACAATCTATATATATATATAGAGAATACAATCTATATATAGAGTATATATATATATATATAGTATATATACCTATATAGTAGGGCCCAGATATTCCCCGATATTCCTGGATGTGATGGGTGACAGATTTCTTCACCAGACAGTCAAGGAACCAATGAGAAGTAATGCTATTTTAGACTTGGCTGTGGTAAATAGCAAGGAAGAACTAAATAATAAACCCAGATTGAATGATCATGAGGTGATTCAGTTTACATCAAATTCAAGGGAAGGATAAAAATGTGTCTGCAATTAAGCATTTTTTATTTCCTAAAAGAAAACTTTGAGAAATTAAGGCAACTAGTCAATGAGTCAACTGGCATGGAGGGCTCAGGGAATTTTATGTAGAGAAGGTCTCAGATTTCATTAAGTCAACATTGCCAAAACTATCTCTATCCCAAAGAAGGGGAAAAATTATATGGAAATTTCCAAACCTAATTGTATGTGTAACAAACTAGTAAAATGATATTGAGCATAAGCAAAGAAATGATAAAGATTAGAAAAGGAGATTTATCAGCAAAGAAAAAGTTAAATTTTGGAGGTCAGGAAGTGTAGGAATAAAGAAACAATTACCCAAATCAAGCTGAACTGTCCGTTAGAAAATAGATAGTTAAAGGTTCTCTAGCCAAATAAATGAAAGAGTACAAGGAAAGAAGGGGATATGCTATAAAGCGAGTACAGAGATAATCTAGGTATGGCACAAAAACTAAATGAGCATACTCCTCAGACTTAGGTGTATAGAAATTACCACGCTTAAGGTTGAAACAAAACTCAAAAACAAATAAAAAAATGCCAAGGTACTTAATTTGTAAGTCTGGTAGCAAATCTACCAAATCAGGGATGGTACAGTATAGAGAATAGCATGCATAGTACCTATATTTATAAAAAGAAAAATGAAATAGTGAAATGAAAACTGAATGGTGCACTAGCAGACCCGGAAGTCTGACCTCAAGAGCATGCAAGGCTTTAGAGCAAAGTTTGAAGGCAAGAGGTAGAAGTAAAGGGACAATGAGATAAAATGCTTCATGAGTTCACCAGAAATTAATCAGACTAAGCTGATATATTTAACTGATAAGATAACTGATACATATTGTGGCAGGGCAATGTTTGTGCCTGCCACTTCAAGATCAGGGCCAAACAGCCAGCAGGTGCTTGATTGCAGCAGTCATTTTCGATCCCTAGCTGCCTATATAAACAGTTCAGTTCCCTACTAGTTGGTCAGGCAGCAACATTGCCTGGCTGTGTACAGGTTTCTGGTATTGTCCTGGAGGTAAGGGTCCTGCACTTGGGCAGTAGTAACCAGCAGCACACTTATAAGATGGGAAACTTCATTCTTGAGAGCATGGAGGCAGAAAGGGATCTTGGAGTCATTATTGACTCCAAGATGAACATGGGCTGACAATGCAAGGTCACAGTTGGCTGGGCTAACTGGACCTTGTCATGCATCCACAGATGCATCTCAAGCAGGGCCAAGGAGGTGATCCTCCTCCTCTATGCAACACTGGTCAGGCTGCAGCTGGAGTACTGTGTCCAGTTCTGTGCGCCTCACTTCAGGAGGGACATGGACAACATGGAGAGGGTCCAGAGGAGGGCCACTCACATGATCTGGGGACAACAGGGCAGACCCTACAATGAGAGACTGTGGGACCTGAACCTGTTCAGCCTTCACAAGAGAAGGCTGAGGGGGGACCTGGTGATTGTCTATAAACTCACTAGGGGGGACCAGAAGGGTTTGGGAGAGACCTTGTTTCCCCTAGCACCCCCTGGTATAACAAGGAATAACGGCCACAAGTTGTTGGAGAGTAGGTTTAGATTAGACATCCGCAAGAACTACTTCACAGTCAGGGCGGCTAGGATCTGTGACCAACTTCCAAGGGAAGTGGTGCTGGCTCCTACCCTGGGGGTGTTTAAGAAGAGGCTTGATGCCTACCTGGCTGGAGTCATCTGAGCCCAGTTTTTCTCCTGTCCAGGCAGGGGGTTGGGCTTGAAGATCTACAAGGTCCCTTCCGACCCGACTTCTGTGATTCTATGATATGAAGTACAGCCCTGGCCCAGTCCCCTTGCTGGGAAGAGGCCAGCACAGCCCTTGACTCTGAGACCACAGCAGGCAGCCTGCCCTTGCCCTATACACAAATCCAGGGGGCACATACCCCCCATGTCTCCCCTGGGGGTGTGCACAACAGCAGGGAGCTGCCCTCCTCCTCACCTGCCTTCCTTTTATTGGTGTTGATTCCATATGGACCGATATATTAGCGTGCCTCTAATTAACACAAGAATTCTAACATGGGGAAGGAGCTTGCTGAAGGGGTGACAACAACAGGCTGTGTTGAAAGGGAGAGCATCAAGTTGAAGCAAGGCTACTCATGGAGTTCCTCAAGGATCAGTCTTTGGATCGATTATATTTAATATTTATATTGGTGACTTGAGCACACATGCAAGGATATTAATGAAATTTGCTGATGATAAAGTTGGGACATATTGTTAATACTGAAGAGGATTGGAATATCATATAGTAAGGCCTGCGTGAACTTGAGAATACTAGCAGTAGAAATGGGATGAGATTTAATATTACAGAGTGCTGTCACATGCTTTGGAAACAATACCAAGCTTTTTAGCTAAAAATTGGAGGCTTATCAGTTGGAAAAGACAGAGGAGGAAAAACATAAGCATATTAGTTAATTACATAGGATGACTCATGCACTCATGAAAAATCAAGTATAAACTTAAGATGCATCAGGTAAGGTATTTCCAATAAAGACAGAAGTATTAATACCATTGTCCAAGACACTAGTAAAACTTTATGTGGAATAATGTGTACAATTCTAGACTCCCCATATTTAAGAAAAGGTCAGAGAAGGGCTGCTAGGATGATTAGGAGACTAGAGAACCAATCACAAGAGGAGACGAAAAGAGGTTGGCTAGTTTAGCCTAGCAAACTGAAACCTCTCAGGGGATATGATTACTCTTTATGCATATGACAAGTATGTAAATGCCAGGGAGGGACAAAATCTATCTACGCTAAAGGACAGCATTGGGACAAGAACAAATGAGTATAACCAGATGGTGAACAAATTTAGTTTGGGAATGAAGAGAAAGTTTTTAACTGTCAGAGGAGGACGCTTCTGGAACAATAGATGTAGTATTGGGAAAATATGAGCTATTTTTAATACAAGGATTTGTAAAGTCAGGCAGGGCATTATATGATGTGATTGCCTGTGATATGTGGGGACAGGACTTCATGACCTGGGAGGTCATTTCCAGTCCCACGTTCACATGAAATGGAAAGGAGAGTAGAGTATGAAGAACGATGTATAATAGAGAGAAGAGAAAGAAATAAGGTAGAACTTTGAGAAACTGAGCTTACAAAGAATGAAAGCCGTAGCACTGGAGTATAAATATGGTAAGAGAGGTGGCATATAGAAGACAATGATATGCCTGTGCTTTCATAACGTCTTTTTTTTATTGTGAAAGGTGGGGTTGGGATGAAGCTCCCACATGGAAAAGAAATTTACCCAATCAAATCTGTCAAAGAATCAGCAGTAAACATCTCATGTCTTCTAGAAGGAAAGGCCTTTCAGACAAGACATCCTTTATTTGCTAAAAACAAAGGGAGTCAATATTCAGTTTTTAAAATGTCTGTGAATAGTTGTTTAGAGAAAGTTGCTGTGTGGTCAAGAAGAACTTTATTAAGAATACAATTGGTCTCTAGAAACACATCAGGGGTATCAGACCTGGGTGGGAAAAGGAGCTATTTAAGATGAAGGAGAATCTTGTCATAAGAAGAAAAGAGTATAAACTGTCCATGAATAAACTTAGGCTGGAAAGTAGAAGAAGGTTTCTGACCATCAGGAGTCTGATTCTGGAACAGGCTCTCAGTAGGAGCAAAGGGGGCAAAACATTTTAAGCTAAGCAGTTCAAAGCTAGAGCTTGAAGTTCATGAGCAGGGTTTTATGGTGTGATTCCCTGTGACAGAAAAGGATTGCAACTAATGCCCAGGAGGCCCCTTTCTTTCTTATATTCTTCTGTAATAGAAACCTGCATTTATTTACCTCTATCAATTATTCAGCTTTACAGTAATTGAAAAGCCAGGTGCCAGCAGAGCTGACACACTGAAAGGAAGGCAGGACTTGGACAGGAAAGGTCACCAGAGTTTCAGGTTTGAGCATCACAAGTCTTTGCGCTAAATGGGTACAGAGTTAATCCATATTGACAGCAGTTTGGCAAAATTATCTAGCCTCTGTGCTCTTGTCAGCAAACTACCTCTTTTTTCTCTTCTTTGACAACTTCATCCCTGGGAGTCCAAGGTGTTAGGCTACACTGTATCAGGTGGCTGGAAAGGCTTCCCTGAGCTGTCTGGGAATTAAGCCCTGAAATCCCAGGTGTTGCCCTCCTCAGGGTGGGGTGTGTTCAATGGCGCAAGGTTGCATTAAAGCCCAGATAAGAGCATGGTAAAGTGATATCCCACACAGATGTCTCTTCAGTAAAATACCCAGCAAGGGAGATATGTTAATCATGGTCCCACTTTCCCTGGCACTGTGACTTAAAAGTACACTACATAAAATAATAATAGAGGAAACTGACCCCTATGCTTCATGAAAGAGCACAGGTCAGTGGTCAATGCCCAAGCTGATTATCTAGACATAATAACTGGGAGTTCAGGCACTTGTCATCCAATCAGCATTTAATGCATTGCCACACTCTCAAGGAAACATAAAAACCCCCCAACTCATAAGAAGAAATGAGATAAGGACAGGTGTAAAGGAAAAGTCTCTTAACTGGGCTGCAGTTTTCTTTCTTTATTAATAGGCACCACACCCAGCCCAGGAGAGTGATGGACTTGCCATATTGTACCACAGATGGAGAAGCGGTAAAACGCATCCTGCTACAGACATCTGTCACGCAGATGTCTGAATTTTTACTTGGTAGCTAGCCAGCAGCAAAAATCAACCTTATGGAAAAAGAAGTAGCAGGCTTCAAGAAGTTGTTTGGTGGAGACTGGGAAATAAACAACGTCTGTCTCTATTCACAATAGCCTGATGCATGGGACCACAGTCACTGCTACTCTCTCCATGATGAGCAAAGCTTTTAAGTATTCTCTGAGAGAGTGGTTTGCCAATGGACATATTGCAGTTTCTGCAAAAAAAAAAAAAAAAGATATTTCCAAAAAACATTGTTTTGTTTTTGGGTTTTTTTGTTTTTGTTTCTTTTGGAAGTTACAATGCAATACTTGATTATGGGCCAGTGCAACACGAATCAGAATATTTGATTTATCGGATTTTCTTGCATACAATGCACCCTGGAATAATATGTTCTGCATATTTCTGAAAGGCAGAATGAAGAAAAAATATCTTTCCTTGTAGTAAGTAACCGAGTAGCAGCAGCTAGGTAGCTGAGCCTATTCATTGTTCCGCTTCCTGTGGACTGCATGCAGATTTTACTTTTGCCCAGTAAATGGCAAAACTGGTCTTACTGCATTTCTTGCATATAATGCTCACTCCAGTTTCTAGCAGCTGATTTTTAGAAAAAGGTATGTATTGTAAGTGAGGAAAATATAGTATCTTGAATGTTATCAAATCAGTTCAATAAAACATTAAACCACATTCCCCTATCATAATACTTTATCTTTCAAGAGCTATACTTCTGGGAGTCTCACTGTCCTATGGGACAAACTTCCAAGGGAAACTGTCTCCTAAAAGTCAATGCACTGAGTTTCCTCTGGTGTACACTGTGGGGAATGTCATCTGGCCAGGAAGCCCAGCTCAAAAGAGAGGGTATAACTCTCAAAACGCAATGGACCACAATGAACAAATAATTTAACATTTAAGTTTTTTGAGTCACTTAATAAAACATTTGATTTGGGGAATAATAAAAGATTTTTTTGAATAAAATATGTCAAATGTTAATTTCAACTTTTGGGAATGGAAATTTTCTAGATATTTATTTTGTGGATATTTCACACGTCAATTTATCATCTCATTCCAGGATGAAAACTTAGTGTAATGTTGTGTGAAAACTGAATTTTGTTCAGTGTTAACCATGAGTCCTTGGCAGATTCCACAACTCTAATTCAACTGCAGGCCAGGTGAGCACATTAATACCTTTCTCCAGTGCCAGCATGGTTACAAGTTCTTCTGTTCTCATTATGGTATGTAAATACCAAATCCAGCTGTCACTGGAGTCATTGACATGTTTTCCACTGATTCAGTGAAGCACGATTAATCACATAGGACTGATCTCCAAAAGGCAAAGGTTTGTAGAGGGTCCAGCCTGTTTATCTGCACAAGTTTCACCTGCCCTTGGCACCCACAAATGTCAATTGTTGTGTAAGCAAAGTACATTTTGAGGCGATATCTGAAGGAGGCGAGGGAAGTTACTACTTGCATGAAGGCTGACTAATAAGGAGGAAGCAAATTGATACCAGACATGGAAAAGAAATATGTCATGTCTCTCTCTTTTTTTTTTTTGTCTTTTGCTTCTTTACTTTTTAGTAAAAAAAGTTATGTTTTGCTAGAAAATACTCAGAAAAAGCTTGCACAAGACTAAAAGATGTGCTGGTTTTTCTCGAGAAGAGTTGAGTGCTCCATCACTTGGGCAGTAGCTATTTCCAAAATGCTAACACATCCTCTGGAGTTATCATTTTCTAAGGGATTTTACTGTCTCCTAAGAGGATTTGTGACAGAAAAGAGGTTTAGGGAGAAGGACCAGGTGGCTACTCATGGGGAAAAACAGATCCAAACTGACCCACCTTCTCTTTTCTAAAACCAACAGTCACGCTCAGGCTAGCCAGAGATCTTCCCTTTCCCCTCTGTCAAAGATCAAAGTCTTTGATTTCAGATGCCAATGGCCAAAAGGTCAGATGGCAAAGGGTCAGAAGCTAACACAACAAACTCTGTGGTTGTAATTTATCCCTCTGTATTAACAGTGCTGCATATACACACCCCTGTCTGTGCCTCATTTCAAATTACTTGAGAGAGAAACTGACCTTGACAGCCCAGCACGAAAGATAAAGTACCTATAGTAACGAGATTAGCTGACTTTAGTAAAGTTGTAAAATTAAATATGCTACGCGCGCCATCCTGTGACCAAACAGAACCAGTACCACCCAAGTAAAAATAACCCCCCTTTTTTATGAAACCTGAGCAAACAAAGAAAGCACAAGTGCCAGCTCATTAATTATTTATAATTGGCATATAGTAATTGGTCACCGGTGTCAAATAAAACTTTGAAGGAGCTTCCGCCCAAGCGGAGAACCGTGTATACACTCAAGAAGAACAGATTGTGCACAACAAATATTTCTCTCCACCTCCATATTTTTTTTTTGGTGTACCCCCGTCTCGTCTTACCGGTCCGTTTATCTCTCTATCTTTGGCGTTTTCTTTCTTATCAAGAGCTCTTAGTAATCTGCAGACTGCAACGGCTTATATGAATCGCTCGGAAGCAACTGTCTTACCCACCCTGTAAATGCTGGGTTACATGATATCTGCATGCTGTAACTAAATCAATCAGCTCCTCTGCCTACACTGCAGCACATCAGAAGTATAAGTAAAATAAATCTTTTGTGAAACCATCATGCTGTGTTTAAATCATACTGACTCCTGCTCACCGTTATCACCCACCTGCCCGGTCATAAATCCCCCTCCTCGTGCCAAGCTGGTCGTGCCGACCCAGGCTCGCAGGTCAAGGGTGCACTGGTGTTAGAGGCGCGAAGGGTCCCATGCTCACATGGGGGAAGCTGTGGAAGTGGGCAGGGATAGAAGGGGAGCTGAAGGCAAGGGGCTGAAGGGGCACTAAGTTCTGGGAGCCTGGGTGGGTTTGTTAGCTCACAGAGAGGAGGTGGGGGCAGGGGATGGAGGCAGGAAAGTTTAGTGATATGGAAGACTTTCATCTGCATGGGGAAAGAAGTGGAAGCGGGAAGGGTGACCACCTACTGTTCTTCATCCTGCACAGCTAGGATTTGATTAAATTCTTTCTAATGTCATTTTTTTTGATGGATTGATACTTGAAGTTCTAAGCAGAGGAGGAGCACACTCATAAAGACACACAGGCCAAACATTTAATGGATTATAAAGCCATTGACTTTTGCATCATTCCTCACAATGCACCTGAGGCGCACATGTACATCTTTATGACTGCACATCTTGTCATGTGCTATTCTTTACTTATCTCTGCTGCAGCTCTTCCTGATCTTTTAACAGTTCTGCTTGGGGAAGAGAAGAGGAATGGACAATAGGCCCTCGAGATTATTTGGCCTTGCCACTTTTTTATTCAAGTTGACATTTCAGCACCAACACTATACTGCCTTTCAAGAGCTGATGACTTGCTGAACCTGGCAGAAGTAAAAGTATCAGCAACAGTAAATGTTCCTGTAAGTGAGCATCTGAGCTTTGGATAATGCTAGACCGCCTGGGGAACAGGCCCAATAATAGTGATTATGTCCTTTTCTCTTTCCCTTTTTCCGTTTGGAAGTGAGACTGTATGCTTCATTCCAAATCCCTAGCCTGGGAGGTGCTGATTACCCTTAGCCCCAGTTGACTCTGACAAATGGGAACAGAGAGCTTTAGGGTGCAGACAGAAGTGCAGCTCTCCACTATAACTCAGAACACTTTGCAGGAGGCATTCTGAGTTACAAGGATCCTCCAGACCAAACAGGAGTTCACTGTTGTTTGTAGAGGGGAGGGGAATCTAGCAGCTGGCTGGGAGCCTGCAGCCAGTTTTTCTTAGCAATGGCCCTTCATCCCTGAAAGGCTGCAAAGTTTCAGAATAGGAGTGGGGAAAGGGAACCCATTCTAAGAGTTCCCCAGCCACTGCTGGAGGGTGAGGTGGGTGAATTGGAGCCCTGCCACCTTGAGGGGCTCCAATACACCCACCCCACCATCCAGTGAGGACTGAAAAAACCCAGACAAAATTCCTTCCACTCTCTTTCCTGCTTCCCATTCTGAAAACAGTGACAGGCTGGCAGGCAGTGCAGACACAAGTTACAGAAGATGCTCTATTTTGAAACAAGGGTTCAGATTTTCACCTAGTTGGCAATTTTTGAAGCAGTCTGCAGCTACGCTCTTATGTTTTGTCATGGCTATCAACTGCTTTCTGGGGCCAGATCAGGTAAAAATTGTTACTTCTGTCTGTGCCCTTAAGCATCCTTGAAGAATGTGAGATATCTGCACTGACTTAGAAACTTGATATTATACATCTGTCTGCAGGTGTAGAGGTATTTGTGTTCCTGGCCCAAAAGGAGTAAAAGGTTAAATGAATCTAGGTTAGCTTGGCCTACAGAAATCAAAGCAATGGCTTTAGAGAGCCCTAACTGGCACTGCTCAAATGAATAATGCAGTGAATCCAGTACTGCATACCTGCTTCTAACCCACTGGGGAGATGCATACAGCAGACTGGCAAGGTTCTGATGGCCAGGGTAAACATAGGGACTTTGAAATGGATGCAAGACTGCCTGTAAACTCAGTAGCAGACATGAACTGCAGGGTCAGAGACAAGCAAAGGAGGCAAAGGGGTAGTCTGCACCCTGTAGAAGTGCTAGGGTGAATGAGACAAAGCAGGTGGTACCTAATCTTGCAAGGAAAGGCTAAGGTTTAGGTAAGATAATATACACAAAGCTTTAACTGTATTAACCCTTGTTTTCTGTTTCTTGTGTTCTAGTGGACAGATAAATGACACTGTGGTCCCTGACAGATGTTAATTTAAAGGTGCAATGAGATCTGAGGCAGGATGTCAACAATCATGCTTCCTGGCATGCCACATGTAGGAGCGCAATTGTGGGCTCCAGCATCAGAACCCATTTGGCCATATTGCCAGTGCAGGGGGAGCCTTGACATGGCTCTCCTGTGCTCCCCTGGCTGGGAGCTCCAGTTAGCTTACTGGGGCTCCCAGCTGTGGGAGTGCATGGTGCACTGCTCAGCTGTGTGCCCTGAGAATGCATGGTGCACTCCCTGGCTGGGAGCACCAATTCGGCACCTCCAGCCTCTTGAAAGGCTCCACTGTGCTTCAGAGGCTGGAAACACTGGCCACACATTTAGTTAAAGTGTGACAGGAACCAGGCACAAAGTTATTACACAAAATATGTCTAATCACTTTGTGGCTTATTCTTTGCTTTACCACAACATTAATTGAATGAATATTTGGCTAGGTCACTAGCTAAGATGTGATTAGCCCAGGAGTGGGCAAAATATGGCCCACGGGGCTGAATCCAGCACACCAGGTGACTGGATCTGGCCCATGTCTGTTCCTGTGGTGTTTGGCATGGGGCCAAGCCCTGTCCACTCATGGTGGGGTAACCCATGCCGGGCTCCTGCTGGTGCCTGCAGCCCAGCCCTGGTCAGCAGGTGCAGCTTCCAGTGTGCTGCTCTGCTTCCCCTGCCTCCAGCAGTGGCTCCTGCTCCTGATCTTGCCCCTGCCATGCTGCTTCCAGAGGCTGGGTGAGCAGGTCGGCAGCTTCAGCTGGGCAACTCCAGCCCCAGTGCATGGGGCTCTGGCTCCAGCTCCCAGGAAGGAGGCTGGGAGCTGAAGCCAGAGCTCTGCACACTGGGGCAGAGCCATCCAACGGAAGTTGCCTGCCTGCCAGAGTAGTGTGGCCCAGGAGGGGCAAGAGCAGGAACCACTGCTGGAGGCAGGGGGTGCAGAGCAGCATCTGGCTGGCTGCAGTTGCATCGGGAACAACCCTGTCAGAAGCTGCTCCTGCCCTTGCTGTGCTGCTCCAGCTGGGCAGCTTCAGCCAGCCAGCTCATGCCCCAGCATGCAGGGCTCTGGCTTCAGCTCCTGGCCACCTTCCTGAGAGCTGGAGGTGGAGTCCTGTATGCTGGGGCATGAGCCACCTAGCTGAAGCTGGCCACCCACCCAGAGTGGCGCAGCTTGGCAAGTGTCATGGCAGAGTGGCATGGCAGGGGAAGATCAGAAGCAGGAGCTACTGCTGGAGGCAGGGGGAGCAGAACAATACCTAGTTGGGCTGGGCTGTGAGTGTTAGTGGGAGTACGGTGTGGGCTGTCCCAGTGTGAGTGGGCAGGGCTTGGCCTCATGTGGAGCGCCAGGGCAGCATGAACTGCACTGCTAAGGTGACTTCAGCTGTACATGCTCCCCGCCCCCCACCTACCTAGGCTCCCAGGACTTAGTGCCCAGGCAGCACCCCCTCCACACATGCAAACTGTGGCAGAGCACCTTTGGTGTCTGCTACTTTATGCTGGAGGGCAGGCAGCTAGAAGGTGTGAGCCAGTCCTGTGAGGCAGCCACTGTAGACCCAGGCTCTCAGGGCTGAATCAGCAGTCTGCTGCTGCAGCTGGAACAGCAACACCTGGCTGAGCTGCTGCTCACAACACCTTGGAAGTAAGGGAGGAACTATGGGGTTGTAGGAGGTTCCTGGGGACCCTGTGGGGTCCCAAGTCTTGGGCCTAGAGAGAGCAAGGCCCAGACTAGAAAAGGGGCTCACAACTTGCAGGCCTACACAGGGGCTAGACAAGCCCCTGATTTAGAACAGGAAGGGGTGAGGCCTGGGGCTCAGGTGAGCCCAGCTGAGAGTAGAGCTGTGTTATTAAGATCTCTGGGGTGCTCAGCAAGTCCAGTGTGAGATGGCTGTATGGCGGGACCTAGAAGGGGACCCCTGTTGTCTAAGGAGGTCAGCTGCTGTGGGGCTTAAATAAACCCCGACTGGTCAATGCAAGAGGGCTGGGGCCGGAAGGCCGAAGGGCAGTTAAGCCCAACATGAGGGGCAGACCTGGGCCATGATGAGTTATTTGGCACTGTGACTGGCCTGGAGGCAGGGCTAGAGCCTAAGGAGGCTGAAGGTCCCCTTGATGTGGGGGGGGACATCACTACCAAAGGGAAGAAAGGCTCAGCAAGACAGTAGGCTGAAATGAAGGAGGCTGAAACTCAGCCTCTGGATGAGAGGCAGCCAGGAATAGAGAGGGTGCAACAGAAGGTCCAGTAGAGAAAGCAGGCTAGGAACAGCATATAGCCCAGTAGGGACAGGGCCAAGTCAGGTAGGCCTGCACTGGTCCTGGGTATGATGTAGAGCTGCACTCTGCTGGGGCAGGATGGTCTGGTGGGGCTACCCATGGCAGGGGAGCTCCCCAGAAATGCCAGGCCAGTTGCCTCCCCAGTGAAAGTTGGGGAGGGATGCCTTATAACCCCAGCCCCCACATCCTTGTGGGTTACCCAGGCCTAGGGACAGGCATGGGGGCCAAGCATGTCTCTGGATACCTGAGCCCCATGGGTGCAAAACCCCAGAGGCCCCAGTGAGAGGGGGCAATTGAGTAGCCCCAGTGAGGGGACAGAAGATGTGTGGTGGCCTGCATGGGGTAGGGTGTGCAGTGGCAGCCTGTAGGGCTGTGCATCAAGGGTGTGTTGAGTAGGGCTGTAGAGGTGGCCTGAAAGGCAGCACATGGGCCAGCCACCACAAACATAATAATATAAGTGAAGGCCCTAGTGAGAGGGCAGAGGAGGAAGGCCCCAGCAGGAGGGTATAAGTTGAAGCCCCAGGAAGGGGGAAGGTAGGCAAAGGTAAGTTTGTGGATGCCTGAGGCTGCAGTTGGGCCAGAGGCCAAGACCCTGGTGAGCCCTTAAACATGGTGAGGCTGAGTTTTGGGTCAAAAGTTTAGGAATTGCCCAGTGTGAAGGCACTGACTGTGAGCTCCAGTGGGGAGTGAAAGTCCCATGTGAGACTCTGGAGGTCTGGTTACAGTGTGGGGTACAGGAGCAACATGGATGCCATCTTTGAGGCATGGGCCACGGTGTAGGGATGGTATAGAGCCATGGACAGGGCTTCCTGGCATCAGGACATTAAAATGGACAGCCTCTTGCATTTTACACCACTTTACAGAACAAGTCGTGGCAGAAAAGACTCCCTTACTGAGACAGGTGGGCGGGTCGAAGTTGAGACCCGGCCGTGAGTTGGCCCCCTATGAGTTGGCCCCTTGTCACACACACATCCCTTCACACCCCTCCCCATACCCCCCTAAGGGCAAGGGTGTGTAGGGAGTGTGCCCTGGGCCCTAGCCCAGAGCTGTCACCACTTACAGCTCCATAGTGAGTTTTGGTGAGTTGTTGCAGTGGTGGAGGTAGGAGGGGTGCTGACCCAGCCTGTAACAGTTCAGGAAAACATGTGGTGCTTGAACCTAAATAATTTCCCAGGATTAACCAGTTAATCATGTTTTAAGTGTAATGTCTGTCAGGGGCATGTGTTTGAACAAGGTGTTCCCTGTGCTACTCTTTCATACTGGTCATTGAATTTTTTTGGGAAAACATAAACAAGGACTAAAACCCATCTGGACCCATTGAAGATACAAGTGGTGAAGAGGGAACTGTGACTCAGAGACCCAGTTTAAAACTGGGTCAAATCCCAGGAGAGAAACCTAGGTGTTGGCCTGTCACTTTGAAAATGTGCCCAAGGCAAAAACTGAGTGAGGATCAATGGTATAGTTCACCCGTGGTACTGTAATATCTCCTTTTAGATATTGTTCAGTCCTTCACAGGATGAGGCCCTATGGGAACTCTAGAGGGAGATTTCTGAAGAGTAGTGACTCCAATTGCTTTCTATTTACTATTATTTTGTGGCTTAAGTTTTGTTTAGTTAAGGTTTATAAGTCCCTTATAAAAGAGAAAACCACTATGCACAGCAAGTGCTACATACTATCAAATGCAAAATCTTTTTTTACAGATAGGTTTAATGGGGAAAGAGGTCAGAAAATGTTTTCTAGTCACTGTTTTGAGCTTCTTGCACTACAGCTGGAACTGAGACTTCTAACTGCTTAGAGCCTCAGTTAGTTGCACCGGTTATAATTTACATGGTTTCCATCTATGTCACCACAGCAGCTTTTCTGCCATCACAGCCCAGGGGTCTGGGTCCATGTTCAGTCCTCTGCTGAACTATGACATTTGAATCATGACCCCATAAATGCTCATGAGCATTGCCTTACAAAAGCCCAGCAACAGCTGCTTATGACGAGGGATACTGAAGTTTCTTTAAAGCTGCCCCTCAATCACACTCTCACTTCTGCCTAGAAGTTACTCTCCTCCTAAGATTGCTCAAGGGAATGCACCGAGTGATGAAGAAGGCTGATTGAGCAGTTACAGTGGATGGTTAGGGATATCTATCCACACAGCAAAGCCCACATGCACTAACCATGTACAGCATCTGGCAAGTGAAACCATTAACAGGGGGCGCACAAGGGTAGGATTGTTTGACTTTTAAACTGTGCTGAACGGACCAGCACTGAAGATGGCAATGTAAGAACCTAGGTACACCCCAGAAGGGGGAGTTCCACTGCCTGGTCTTAAAACCATCATCCTACTCCAGAGGAAACAGGAGCAGCCTTTCACCAAGCCCTGGGCTGGGATGATGAGGGAAGCCAGTGGGCAAGGAGGCTGGGGGGTGAGTGGTGGCAGTGTTAGCCATCTGGGTTCCAGAGCTCACTGTACTCCCCTTATTCCTGTCCCCTCCCCTCCGCCAAATCTGCCCACGTCCTGAAGCAATCCTGTGTGACTACATGAGCACCAGACTGATAGCACCAGCACAGCTATCCAGACTGATACTGGGGAATGCCTAAACTATGCCCATATCTCCAGAGGGGCCCAATGCATCAGACAGACCCACCTGTTCCTGCCTGCATACACTGTGCTAAAAATGTAGTGATGAAGCTGGCCTGGAGGCATCTCCCACTGCAGCCACTCTCAAGAGTTTGGTCACTGGGGTGCTTGAAAGCGACTGCAGGGGGATATCCCCAAGGCATCTTCAGTGTCACATTTCTGGGCATGCAGTTGAGAGTGGGAGTGTGCAAGTGGGGTGTACTTGCAAGTGGCTTTGCCATGTGGACATATCCATGTGCAGACTCAGCTCTGAGTCCTCGCTGTAAACTTAAAGTTTGAAGTCAACTAAAACTCAGCACTAAGCCTGTCCTAACACAGCTTCACTGATGCTATATCTGCTTTGATGCTACACTATTTTCTACTGACACCAACACGCCTTCAGCCACAGTGCTGCTTCCCCTCTTCTGATCACATTACTGAATTCTGCTTCCTATAGCTCACAGTGAGTGGAAGCCCTCCTATCCCTCCAGAATTTCCAGTGTTAAGTAACAGAGGTATAGGTTGTAGCCATGTTGGTCTAAGGGCATAGGCAGACAAGGTTCTTTGGGTAAATCTGATATCTTTGATTCGACCAACTCAAATAGTTGGAAACATTCTTCTTTGCAAGCTTTCAGGTACAAATACCCTTGACAAGCTGAGGAGGCATCCGCAGTTGGTGCGTGCTCTTCCTTCATTCCATTGCAACACACCAGTTGTAGATGCTTTCTCAGCCTGATGAAGGGTATTTATACTTGAACGTTTGCAAAGAAGTATTTTTCCAACTATCTGAGTTGGTCTAATAAAAGATATCAGTTTTACCCAAAGAACCTTGTCTGCCAGTGTGAAGTGAGGCATTTCCAAAACACACTTGCTTACGTTTGTGAGCACACATTTGCTACCTTAACACGGGTTTAGCATCAGGTGAAGGAAAATGTGGGTGAGCTCTGTACTGCAATCAGTTTAGAGGCCTAATGCTGGACTCTCTCAGCAAGCTCAGGTGAGGAACTGCTGCACAAATAAAGCTGCTTATTTTGACATTGGGAAAGGCAGCTAGTACCCAGAGTACAGCAAAGATGAGCAACCTCTTACAGAAGATATAATATTCCACTACCCAACTGATTGCCCTCCTGCTGTTATGATTCTGGAATTGCAAGGTCTTAAAGTGTGAGGGAGCCTCACTTCACTGCTATCAAAGCAGCTCCCAGTTCGGTTTTTCTGCTAGAGCCAGAACTCTGCTAGATTTTTTGGCTGAAATCTTTTAGCTGAGATGGGGTTGACTGAAAATGTGTCCAATTGATATTGGTCCCTATGCATGCTTTCAACAAAATATGCAAATGTCATATGTGGAAAAATCAAAGTGCTTTGTCCTGATATTTTCCAAACAAAGCTTTTGGGAGTTTTTTAATTTCAAAACAATGGTTAATTTAAGATTTTATTACCAAATGTATATACTAAAAGTTAATAACCTCGTAAGAACAAAATGAAACTGTTTGTTTTGTGTTGTATAAAATGTTTTGTTTGTTTCAAAATGAGTTTTGAAAATGTTTGGTTCATTGACAAATAATAATAATAAAAATGCCTCAGCCCCAAATGACTTTTGCTATTTTACCAAAGTACCAGGGAACTGAAAAAGCTCTAGTCTCTGCACTGGATGGTTGGAGTGAGTTCAACACACATCATTTAGAACTGTGGCCTCCCACATTCAAAAACTCTAGAACCACTATTGATTGTCCTGAATTTGCACTGTGATTTGACCCCACCAGTTGCTGCTCAGTTCACAGGCTCACTAGCACCTGGAGCTGGTCAAAGAAAGCTGCTGCACCTGGCGAGTTCCATCTATTATCTGTGTCATACCCCTCCCCCTCAGTTGTCTGGTTTCCACTGCTGCAAGCAAACACCTACTGACTACTATTTACTGGTTTCCCAGAAACAGAAGGAGCAGCTGCCCTGTCTGTAAAATAGGAATATTTTATAGGAACCCTGTTGAACTCTGTTCAGCACCCTTGCTTCTGTCGGTGAGATCACAAAGAAGTTGAAACTGATGTGAGAAAAAGCAGGTTGGGGAGAAATATGATAGAGAAATTGGGAATTAAAAACATGGGATGAAAAGAGAATATCTTGGGATGGAACAGAGGGGATTGTGAAGCCTGACTCTAAGCTCCTATAGGTTCCTTAGACGTGTTTTGGCAACATGGTGCAAAAGTGTCCCGAAAGGCACTGTCTACATGCTCAATTTTAAAGCAAGCCTTCTTGCTTTAAAACTCATTGCACTGGACAAAGCAGCCAAGCGTAGTAAGTGCGCTCTAGTGAAAATGCAAAACTGGGGGCTCTTTGGCTCCTACAAAAACTTTTCAGTATAGTCATGGGTTGAAGCAATGGATTCATTTAAATTTTCTTCAGTGTTTCTTTTTCCAACCAGTCTCAGAGCTGCAGCAGACAGCTATGTGACCTCTGACTCCTTTTTAAACTTTAAGATGACATAATTCCCTGGCCTCCCTATGGAATATTGTTTTCCTTCTCTCCCTGTCCTCTGCCTTTGCTTCCCTTTTTACCCTTTCCCATTCACTGTTATATCAGTCATCATTTTGCAACAACATTGTTCATGTGCCTTTTTCTTGTCTTTGATTGTTCTTTGCGCTTCTACTCATCTGCACTGAACTTCTCTGCATACAGACCACGAGCCTCCAGTAATTTTGCTTGTAACTTTTCTCCATCTGTGTTTCATTGCCTTGTCATATTGGATTCTACCCAGCATGTCCTTATTCTGCTAAAGTTTTTGCTAGGAACCATACCTCATGGTGATGTGTTCCTAATTTTGATTAAGTAACTAGTTCAATTAGGCTTACTATTGCTCCAGCAGCTGTCCATGCCTCCAGCTGTGTCACCTACCATCTGCTGCTCAGAATCAGGACAGGAATTTTCCCATCTGTCATCTATGCTCTCACTCATTGCACAAAGGAAGAGTTCTATACAAGGCCCCAGGTTACATAATTTCTGTCATTTGAGGAAGAGGGAAAATCTTTTAACTGTATTGAACATTTCAATCCCCATTTTCTGTGCCTATATATAACACTTTAAGTAAAAAACAAAAATCCAGAACAACCTCCAGTGTGGATTAGTGCCTACTAAACCTGCACCCCATCTCACTAATCAGCTAAAAATGCCTGAGATACAGAAGCAAGAGCCAGGATCCATAGATCTAGATATTCTTAAAACCAGCACAAAGGAGGCTTTAATGGAATTGTCTTGGTTCTGAGCTGGACTGTTACTCGATCTCTCCTAAATGCCCTTTTCCCTGTGTGAGCCCTTGGCAGCTCAGGTCTCCTCTAAACATATATTGTTTCACAGGTTAAAACCAGTACCTTAATTTTCATCCAGAAACTGATTAGAAGACAGTGAAGATTGTGGAGCACAGATGTAATGTGCTTCATACGCTTAATTAAACAGATAGCTGCATTCAATAGCTGAAGATTCCCAGTTATCTGGAGCTGCAACTCCACGACAATCACATTGCAGTAATATCCTCTGAAACAAATAGATTTAATTTCTGGAGCATCCCCTTCTTGTGTGTCACAGTTGAAAATAAGCACTCTGGGATGCTGCTTCTCCTTGAACTCCTAGGAACTGACAGGGATCCAACACAGGGGAAGCAGCAGATTCCAGAACCACACGAAGGCGTAGTTCTGTGGGTTCAGGGTGCTGGACAAGGAGACATAACAGGTCATCACCTTCGCTAAACATATGGGCATTTCGAGAAGCTCTGTAAGCCTGCTTTTGTTGTATTTGTTTCATTTTAAACATTTTCTATCCAATCTGCCTGCTATGAGTGGTTTCACTACTCACACAAACGTCTCAATTTTTTCATGGGCCAACGCCTTATACTATCACTAATCTTGTAAAATGAGCATGTTCAGATCATTACAAACTACTAACAAATATAAATGTAAATACCTTCATATTGCTTGTTATTGTTTTGTTTAAAAATAATGAGAAAAAGCATATCTTAATAGCTTCCTTTAATTTAAACTCAAGAGAGAGAACATAGCCAACACAGACAACTCTCTTCCAACATTATTAGTTAGTAGTGATGCTTTATCACTGTCCTGTCACTTACAATAAAGCACATGACTTCTGCAGTGCAACAGCCCTTTGATGATATATAACTGCTTAGTAGTAAACTACAAGAATGCATCATTGAGAGATACGGTCTGTAAATTTCAATTTGAAGAAATAGCAGTGACTGTACAATTTTTTTTAAATATAAAGAATTTGCTTGGCCAGTAAAGGCTGCATATTATACAAGAATTCTGGATGTCTAGGGGTCCAGCCCTGCACCTCTGACTCAGGAAGGACCAAAATTCCTATTGCTTCTTTTTGCTTGGGTGAATAATAAAGTACACTTATTTCCTGAACCATTGGGTGTGTAGATGGAACAGCCCAGCCCAAAAAGATGGAGTTAAATTGTCTTTGGGTAGAAGCAGCAGTCAGACAGACTCTGGGGGAAACTTTATACTTGCAGACGTAGGCAGAATCCCTCCAGGAACGCTGACGAGAGCACAGTCAGCAGAAGCAACACCTGCATCAATTTCATCTTCCCAATGCCTGATCTTGTGCGCTAGCCAGTGTATGAAGGAAAGAGACTGGTCCTCACCACAGCTGCAGTGCACCCCCCAGATCTCTCCTGGGATGCTTGCTCATGTGAGCTGTGCTAGTCTCTGCCGTGTCCTTTGCATTCAGAGGACTATTTTTGCACTGAATTCCACTAGTATTGGTCAGGAATAATGTCAGTGGAATATTGGGAATTAAATCCAGTTAAGCGCAATGAAGTGAGAGGAGAATGCAAGCAGCTACAGTTTGGCTCCCTCCAGTTGGCTGAACTGGTCCCTTTTTGTCATTTGCCTCACACCTCTCCTTCTCTACAGATGAAATCTTTGCTATACCTAAATCAGTGCAATGCCACTGACTTCATTCAGACTAGGATTTCTCCCAGGTATACTCAAATGATGCCATAAGTGAACAAGCTAATTCCCTTTCATTATAAAATGAAGAGTCTGAGTTTTGCTCTGCACCTGGCATAATCATTTGCACCCTTGGAGTAGGATTGTTAAGCAGATATGAAGTGCTTTCATTGTGACTGTGTTGTAATTTCACACTCATGTTGCATAGGTGTAAGTGACTACAGAAGCTTCCTCACAGTGAAGACAAAGATCTTATGGGTGAAATCTTGGTCCTATGGAGTCCACAGCAAAACTCCATGGCCTTCATTGGGGCTGGAATTTCATTGTTTTCCTATTCCCAGTCTTCATATGTTAGATACCTGATTTTGGAAGAAACAGTGACATCAGACTAAAGCTGTGGCTGGCAATGCTTTCCAGCAGCAGCTCAGGCTGAAATTTGGCTTGCACTAGGACCTGGCTGCTGCTGCTACTGCTATCCCTATTGCCTGGCTGTGGGGCAGCTGCAGTCTTGTGTGGTTGAGACCTCCTGCTGCGGAAGCCCCAGCTCTGTAGGCTGGATTCAATAGGCGTTTTTACATGTGTTCTGAGACGTGGCATCGGGCTCTTTAATTAGTAAGCCGCACTAATGAAAAGTGCCTCCGCATCATGTGTCAGTGCCCCCTCACATCCCTGCACTGAAAAAATGGCATCAGGGCGCTTTGAACTAAAGTTCATTGAATTGTTTTATTTCAAAGTGCCCTGCCACCATTTTTTCAGTGTGGGGACACACAGGAACACTGATACATGTGACATGGATGGCTGCCGGAGCACATCAGTTTCAGCGCTGCAGCAGACTCCATTAATGGAGTCTACTCTGACACACTGGATTTCTGGTGTCAGAGCAGGCTCCCTCCAAGTATATAGGAACTCAGTGGCTCTGTGGGCTGGATTTGTCCAGTTTTGCCAATCCCTGGACTAAGGGATTACGAGTAGCTCTGATTCATGCAAATATAGTGGAAAGGTTTTTAGTTTCGTGTGTGATTAAGCATTTATGGACCCCGAAACATCTGCTATTCCAACTCCTGTTACAGAAGATACAATATATTACAACACTACTGTGTTGAATCTGTTAACTTTCTAGTCATCAATCCTGTGATCTTTACTAGTAAATTAAATCTTTATCTTAAAACATAAAGAAAGCATTTTTTTTCCTCCTGGAGAATGTCTACTTCCTTTAAATTTCATCTGATCTAAACACCACTGAAGTCTGAAAATGCTGTTACCAGGATATCAGGTCCTGTGTCAGAACTCCATTTAAAATTTACTTCGGTGTTGTTATACCTCACCATGCTCTGTCAGTTCTCATGATAGCAGTGTGAATCTCTTTCTAGTTTTAAAAGCTCCAGTTGCTTAAGTCAGTGAATACATAAGAATTTCAACATTCAATAGAGGAAAAAAAAATCTGGCTTTACAGTTACAGAGAAGAACTTAAGCAACTGGCCCAAGTGCATGATAATGAATTTAAAAAACAAACAAACAGGTCAATAAAAGAGTATCCCAAAATGCATTAATAAAAAATACTATGATTTTTAAGGTAATCGTATGATTTTTGGATTGATGGTACTAGATCCCATTTGTATATATTACAAAACTTGGCCTTATTTTGGGGCCTATCACAAAATCTGGCCTCAATGACTAGAAACTAAAATTAGAGCAATATTGCAGATAGGCAAAAGATGCACTGTCCCAGACTGCAGGAAGACGGATGACACAAGAACACTGTCTGACTAGACTGTGACTCATCCAGTGAAGGTTATCTTTCTATTGAGATTCAAACAACCCAATGTAGGGCTGTTAGCAGCCTCTGACCCTGCAAACTTGTTTCAGCATGGTGTTAAGGCCTGTTTCCCCCTCATGTCTGAGGCTGAATCAAATAGTTAAGAGGAGTTGTTTCTGCACTGCATTAGACTGAAACAGCCCCAGCCCTACTCTCTATGTCTTGTCTTAAACTACTTCTAATTCCAGTTTCTTAGGACAAGAGGGTGGTCATGTATTCCAGTTTGGCTAGGCCAGTCCTGGATTTCTGAAATCCAGGTCCCAGCCAGTTGGTGAAAATTGAAACAAAAGTCCCAAAATTGCAGGGGCATGGGGCGCAGTCCAGAGGACAAGCAGGTGGGTGGGCAGCCCCTGCTGCTGCTGTGCAGGAGCAAAGCAGATGAACTGAAGCAGTGCTCAGGGCAGCCCACCCCCTGCCTCTAGCCATTGCTCAAGAGGAGCCAGGCCAGGCCAGGCACATATGGCCAGGGGCAGGGGGAAGGGGTGCCTGCTCCGGTCCGCTTGCCTTGTCCCTGCACAGCTGCAGCAGTGCCTGCCTTGGTGCAACATGCCTTCCACCTCCCCGTCGGACTGTGTCCTGCATCCCTGCCTGCCTGCAGCCGTGCCGCTGAGTGGGGTGGGAGGGGCAGTGTCCCCTATTTCCTTAAAAATAATATGGTCACCCTACCTGTGCACCATTGGGGAACACTGGGCAGCTGATACCAGGAAGTGTCAGCAATTTGCTTGACTACTTCCCCTCAATACCTGTGGGATGCCAGATTGTTAAACACTCCATCCCCAATATCAGCCAGATGCATATCTGCTCCCCAGTGAGAGGTGTGCCCTGACTCTGCCTTGACTAACTCAGGTCTTGGACATGCAGTCACAAGTCAGGCAGTCACCAACTTTTCCCACTCCCACAGTTTAGCTACCAACCACGTTACTTATACTGTGACCTTATGGAAGCTGCTCTTCTGCTACAGTTTCTTTCCTACAGTGTCTACTACAATCAGGTTACTCAGGGACTGTCCAGCACCTGACCCAATTCTCTCCCCTTGATAAACTTTATGTGGCCACAGTTAAGAAAGCAGGCAACTGGAGCTAAGGTCAGGCTGAAAACAACAGGAACCTGAAAACTAACGAAACCTTAGGAGCAACCAGAATCAGAGACCCCAGCCAGAGAGCAGAAGCAGTCCTGTAAGCCAACCTAAGCCCTTAAATACCTAGGAGCTAATTTCAGGGCTCCCCTAAGCACAGCTGCAAAGGCTAACCTCAAGCTATTGTAATTACCTTCAGCGGGGGGCAGACTATAGCCTAAACTAGCTGGGAGCTGGTCCAGGGGCCCTGGCACTCAAGGTGTGAAGCCTAAGTTGAGGTTCATGCAAAAGCATTTTTGCAGATGCTGTAGCTCTCCTAGGTAACTCCTGGAAGCTATAACTTTATTTCCTTCATCTATATGTCTAGATCTGTTGCCAGATAAGCCATTCTGGTGAGGTGTGTGTTGTGGGGGTGGGTCTGTATGTTTCTCTTCCTGGCAAGTTCTAACCTACCAGCCAATCTGCAATGCAGCAAACAGGCCTGTACATTGGTTTTGCTGCAACCCACTCTTATTGCAGATACAAGTTTGTGCAATAGCCTGAAAACCACATGCCTGATCCACGTCCACTCGCCATTCTGATGCTGCACCAAACCTTTTGGTGGAGCAGGAGAAGCGTCCATATGCCTGACCTGCCAAAATATCCTTGTAATACAAACCAGCAGATTAAAGGCTGAGGGGTATTAAGAGTGATGAGGAGGCTACTTTGCAGGGGTACGCAAAGCGGGCCCTATTTGATTTGGATTCAGATTTAGCCCGAATCAGGAACAGCAATTTGATTAGTTGATTCACATCACTGTCCCTGGTTCAATTTGGCCAAATCCAAATCTGAAGATTTGATGCTGATTTGGAGAATCAGCAATTCAGATGTAGACACAGCTTTAAATGTTTTTTCTACATACTGGTGTGGCTTGTGATCACTGTGATGGTGGGGTGGATGGAGCATCCCACAGGACTGTGCAGGCCCCCCACATGCTCAGCAGTGAACCCAGAAGTGGACTGGAAGTATTTCTGGTCCACTTCCAGGTCTGCTGGGGAATGTGCTGGGGGGCCCCCCATACCTCTCCCCCTGGCTCAGTGATTGGCCACAGGGGGACCCTAGGTACCCCCCCAGACCCAGGAAGCACCAGTTGCTGACAGTGTCAGCAGCACCTTTTTGCAGGGGGTGCACTGCCACGCTAATGGGGTGCATATGCACCCCCTATGCGTCGCCCTGCCCCAGCGTGCTCCCTGGCGAACCCAGAATTGGACCAGGTCTGCTGCAGAGTGTGCTGCGGAGCTCCCTGTGCTTCTGTGGGACACTCCATACACCCCAGCATCGCAGCACTCGCGAGCCGCCTGCTGCCTTGAGGTATGCAGAAAAAACATTTAAAGCTGTGTCTATGTCCGAATCGCTGAATCTTTCGGAATCGATTCAGAGAGATTAAATGGTCCTCTGATTTGATTCAGATTTGGAGATTTGGCCACTGAATCAGGCCAAATCTCCACTGAATTGAATCAGCAACTGAAGCTTCGCACAGCCCTATTGCTTTGGGTGAAATTCTAATAACCTGAAAATCCTCCCATTTTTACAGAAGGGCTAAACAATAAGATCTGTCTTCAAGAACATTCACTAACTTCTTCAAAGAAAGAAAGTGTGAGGGGTTGGATGGGAAGCACATCCTGATAGTTTGGGTCAGGACAGATTTGGGCCTTTGCAACCTTAATTAAGCAGTGATTCCTGAGGTCTGGTTTTTCAGGGTCAGATAATTCAGAAACCTTCCTTGGCTTTGGCAAACCAACTCCTGTTTCCCTCCTCAAGGCTGTGAAGGGGCTGGATCCCCACAGAGATGGAAGAAGAGGTACCTCTTGAAGGAGCCAGGGATTCTCTTTCCTCTGCTGGCCCTCACCTCTGAGTCTGGGTAGATGGAAAGCATGGCTAGAGCTTTGAAGGAAAGCAGACAGCTCCTTTTGTCTCATAGGTCTTTAAAAATGCACCATATCTCAGCAAATTATTTGCAGACACCATGTACAGCACTGGTACTAAAGCTTTTGTAGAACTAAACTATATTTAAACAAACGTCTGTTTTCATTTTGTAATATACACCAGGTGACTGCTGTCAGACTTGTAATCTGACATTTAAACATTCTGATTGGTTAATAATAATGTCTAGATTCTCAAAGCCTGTAAAAACTTCGAACTCCAGGTTACTCTTGCAGATTTATCTGCATATTTTATTTACCACATAGGTAAATCTCCATGTAAAGGCATATTACATGAACTAAAATAATTCCATCCAAGACAGCTAAGGGAAGTTAATACCTTTGAACCTCAAAAAGTTGCCACACAATCATAAATAGTACTAAGTCATTTTGTCACTGTTTGTGTCCACAGCAGTTTGGCCAGACAGACTATGCTTCACTGTTTGACTTGTGCTTCAATGAACTCAGCTGGAAAAACGGGTAAGAAGTATAATATCTCACTAAAAACCAAAAGCTACAGCTCAGCTTACGTTTCCTAGGAAAATAATATATTAAAAAAAGGTAAGGTATATATCAGAGCCTAAGGTATAGTATTAGGTACACAGTGTATCAAAATACAGAAATAGATCTTTTTTTAAAACTGGAAATAAGCTTAAATGAAAAACACTTGGGTGTAATTTCCTCTTGATATGTGTTCACAATGGACCTATTTCAGTTCTCAGTGAAGTTAAGGGTTAAATTCCCATTGACTTACTAAGACCAAGATCAGTCCTACTGAGACCCTCTACCTTCTTCATGAAAAAGCAAGATAGGTTGTTTTATGAGCTGTCTACAAATTGTTATAACATACAGCCTTTGCAGGTCCCTTGGCTCAGAATCATTGTTAGCAAACAGCTACCTATAGGAATATGTAAGAAGCTTTTGATACCTGAGCATATAAATCTAAGGGGCTGCAACCTACTTCTCTCTGTACCTTTCAGGCTTCTAAGGCTCAAATATGACCTAATCTTCTCTTCTGCCCTACTAAATCCTTTATTTGTTTTATATACATTTATGCAGAAAATACTTGGTAAAATGTTATGCTTTGTGCTTTATAAAAGAACAGGAACTAGCATCATTTCATTTTTGAGTCCTCTGGAATAAAGAATAGAAATGCTATATATTTCTTACTATTTGATAATCACCATGGTCCCTTGCTACCTTAAAAATTCATGGCCCTTGGGGAGCCTCAACATAACAAGGTTTTTGTGAGTGACTGGGGATATTAACCAGGTCTCTCTTTGGCTGCTCTTCTTGAGACACACATTTAAGGTGACTCCAGCTGGGCACTTCTAATCAATTTTAAAGAGCTTCTCCACCCAGTTGAGGTGATTCTGGATTTCTTAGGTCACTTCAGTGATTCTCTATTGCAAAATTAAGAAGAGGGAAGTCACAAGTCTATCCACCATGCATCCCCATGGACCTCAATAACATTTCCACATAAGTAAGTGAAGATAGCGAAGATAGAGAAGGGCTCCAAATATGCCTGGGGCAGATGTATATTTGGGTCATGGAACAAGAGGACAAAACTGAAGTATGTTCCTGTGTGTTTTTCTCAAGTTGACAGGAAAGAGTGATAATTAATGTTTAACTTGATACTTTTGAAGTACTGTACACGTGCCTGTGACCTAAGAGATATTTCTAATTTTACCCAAAAACACATGATCAGGATATACTTTTTTTGTTTGAACTAGCGATTTACAAGGGACTGACATTTATGAAACCTTTTTCCTGGTCAAGCTTTTATGCTGTCTCTGTGGATGTCATTCTAAACTGTAGTACAAAGTATTCACCGGAGACAAGAAAAAACACTATGCCAACACAGTAACCAGCACCTCCTGCTTTAATGATAGGTTGACTGATTTATTGTCCAAAGAAATCCTAGCTTCTCTTGTTCTCACTCTCCATTCCGTTTTTAGGAATTTTTCTTTCCATAATGAAACAACAATAAACTAGCAGCAAATGCAGACACTTGCCACTGTAAAAGGCAGCACATATTTTAGGGCCTTTGTACACACCACAAAATTGGCTTTTAAAGCAGCTTAAATGCCCTTTTGCACCACTCTAATGGTGTGACTGTTTACACTGCCAGTGGCATATCACACTTTTCATAGATTCATATATGTTTGAGTCAGAAGGGACCTCAGCAGATTGAGTCTGACCTCCTGCCCTGGGCAGGAAAGGGCTCGGGGGTCAGATGACCCCAGCCAAGTGCATGTCCAATCTCCTCTTAAAGACCCCTCAGGTAGGGGAGAGCACCACCTCCCTTGGAAGCCAATTCCAGATTCTGGCAACCCTTACTGTGAAGTTCTTCCTGATGTCCAATCTAAATTTGCTCTCCATCAGTTTGTGGCCATTGATCCTAGTTACTCCAGTGGGTACCCTAGTAAACAGAGCATCTCCTATTGCTTGCTGCCCCACACTGATTAATTTGTAGGTGGCCACAAGATCACCTCTCAGCCTTCTCTTGCGGAGGATGAAGAGATCCAGGGCCCTCAATCTCTCCTTGTAGGGCTTTGCCTGCAGGCCCCTAACCATACGAGTGGCCCTCCTCTGAACCCTCTTGAGGTTGACCACATCCCTCTTGAAGTGTGGCACCCTCTGTGGCTGTTGGGGGACCTGGTGCTTCCCTCCATGGCTTTGGTGCCCCCCCCAGAACACCCAGGCCAGGTGCTTAGGGGCAGATGCTGCCTGGGGGGTGCTGCCACTGCTGCAGGGGGAAGCTCCCTCCACAACAAAAAGGATGTGGAGAAGCTTGAGAGAGTCCAGAGGAGAGCCACACGTATGATCAGAGGGCAGGAGAACAGGCCTTATGATGAGCGACTGCATGAAGCACCACGGCAACTGCATTGAGGAGGTCAGCTCACAGCTTTGGAGCTGGTGCCACTGTGCAGGGTTTGGCTTTCCAGACCATGATCCATACTTCCAGGATAAGACCTTGCTGGGACGGGATGGCCTACATCTCTCTCCAAAAGGTAAGAGACTGTTCTCTTATAGGTTGGCAGACCTCCTACGTAGAGCTTTAAACTAACTTTATCGGGGGATGGGGATGCCGAGTTCAGGACAAGATCGGGTAGGACAAGCCATGGACTGCACACTGGAAATGATCAGGTAAGTACTAAGGGGCCCACTAAGAATCAAGATAGGGGAATATTAAGGGCATCTATCGGGGGGGGCCTTAGGTGTCTCTATATTAATGCTAGAAGTATGGAAAACAAGCAGGAGGAACTTGCACTCCTGCTTGCAGACAAGGATCTCGACCTGGTTAGTTTAACAGAAACCTGGTGGGACCCTACCCATGACTGGGCAGTAAAAAGTGGCGGCGTACAGGCTACGGAAGCAGGGGGCAGCCACCAAGGAGAAATATATCTGCTTAGCTTGTGCTTGCAGGGAAGCAGCGAGGAAGGCCAAAGCAGATATAGAACTCAAGGTGGCAACAAAGATTAAAGACAACAAAAAGTCCTTCTTTAAGTACATAGGGAGCAGAAAGAAGGCGCAGGGTAACATAGGGCTGCTACAGAATGGACTAGGGCAACTCATAACTGATAGGATGGAAAAAGTGGAGCTCTTTAATAATTTCTTTGCTTCTGTTTTCCTAGACACAGATAAAAATACACGTCCCAATGAGTCTTTAGTCTGGAGTGAGAGTAATACCAATGAACCAATGGTTGGCACTGATCTAGTGACGGGACACTTGGAAGGGCTGGACGTATTTAAGTCAGTGGGACCCAATGATCTTTACCCAAGGGTACTAAAGGAATTGGCTGATGACATAGTAGAACCACTGGCACAACTGTTTAAACACTCGTGGCACCTGGGACAGATCCCAGAGGACTGGAAAAGGGTGACGTGGTCCCTATTTTTAAGAAGGGGAGGAAGGAGGACCCGGGTAATTATAGGCCAGTTAGCCGCACCTGTATTCTCGGCAAAATTGTTGAAAAATCATAAAGGATCACCATCCAGAGCAAGCTGTTCGAGAAAATTATGCTGGCACACATCCAGGAGGGGCCAGCAGGGGACTGCATGCTTAGGGGCAACCAACATGGGTTCACTGGTGGCAGGTCCTGTCAGACCGACCTGGTGGCCTTCTATGATCAGATCACCAGATCATTAGATGCAGAGGCAGCAGTGGACATAGTCTTCCTGGACTTCCGGAAGGC
>NW_017728931.1:122458500-122522572 GCF_001723895.1 Crocodylus porosus
CTTGCTGGGGTCGTTTGACCCCAGTAATCTTTCCTGCCATGGCAGGGGGTCAGACTAGATGATCTGCTCAGGTCCCTTCCGACCCTAGAAACTATGAAACTATGATCACATTTGCAGGGGGCCAGTGGATAACACAATGTTAAGGGGCAACCAGCATGGGTTTATAGCAGGCAGATCCTGCCTGACTAACCTGGGCTCTTTTTATGACTAGGTCACAAAGTGCTTAGATGCAGGAGTGGAAGTGGATATTATTTACCTGGATTTTAAATAGGCTTTTGACAGTGTCATACCCAATTCTTATGAACAAACTGAGTAGCTGTGATGTGGATTTTTTCACAGTAAGGTGGGTGAAAAACTGGCTTATGGGATGCACCCAGAGAGTGGTGGTAGATGGGTCAGTTTCTCCCTGGAGGGATGTGGGCAGTGGTGTTCCCCAAGGACCAGTACTGTTTAATATCTTCATCAGCGATCTGGATGAAGGGGCTGAAAACACCTTGTCCAAATTTGCAGATGACACTAAATATGGGGCATAGTAAACACACTGGAGGGTAGGGAGCAAATCCTGTCAGGTCTGGACATGTGGGCAGATAAGAACAGGATGCAGTTTAACAAGGACAAATGCAAGGTGCTGCACTGGGGGAGAATATCTCCAACACACCTATAAACTGGGGGGTACCATTCTGAATACCACAACAGTGGAAAGAGATCTTGGAGTCCTGGCTGATGCAAAAATGAACATAAGTCGCCAGTGTGACAAGGTAATAAGCAAGGCTAACTACACTCTTTCTTGCATCAGCAGGTGCATCACAAGCAGGTCTAGGGAAGTGATAATTCCCCTTTATGCGGCATTGGTGAAGCCACAGCTAGAGTACTGCATCCAGTTTTGGGTGCTGCACTTCAAGAGGGATGTGGACAACCTGGAGAGGGTTCAGAGGAGGGCTACTTGTATGGTTGAGGGCCTGCGGGTAAGACCCTATGAAGACAGACTGAGGGACTTGAATCTTTTCAAGAGAAGGCTGAGAGGTGATCTTGTGGCTGCCTACAAACTCATTGGGGGGGGTGGGGAAGGCTAGCAGGGAATAGGGGAAACTGTTTACCGGGGTGTCCCTTGGGGTTACCAGAAATATTGGCCACAAACTGAAGAAGAACTTTTTTACTGTCCAAGCCCCCAAGGCCTGGAACAAACTGCCACCAGAGGTGTGCAAGCACTTACTCTGGACTTCTTTAAGAGACATCTTGCTGGGATCCTTTGACCCCAGATGACTTCCTGCCCCTGGGGCAGGGGGCTGGACTCGATGATCTTCTGAGGTCCCTTCAAGTCCTAATGTCTATGAAATCTATGAACTCGGGGAACATTCAGCCCACCAGGAGCTCGCCCTCCCCCTCTGCCACCAGAGAGGCATGTAATGATTGGGCCTGACCCTTGTGTACACACCACAGGGGGTTACTTCGCCCTAAATTGAAGCTGCGTTTTTAAAAACCCACCACTTCAATTTAGAATTAAACCAAAGTAAGCCCCCATGGCATGTACAAGCAGTCTTAGGTAAATATTGCTGTTAAACAGATTATGGATGGGTGATCCAGACATTTGGATGCTGTTATGCTCAAGATAAATCTGGAATATCTTTATGTATAATTACAAAGGGTTTTGACTTTATTCCATTTGCAGCTTTTACCTTGTAGTGTTGTAATTTTTGACAGTTCACAATTTCTTAATGCATAATTTTTCAGTATGTCTAGTTTTTTTTAAAAAAGATTAACATTCAAGCCTTTCTAAGCCTTTTTAAATACCACTCTTTCCACACATAGATTTTGCAGTACGCTGACTGCATCTATGTAACATGTATACAAACTTGGATTCACATACAAATCTTGGAGTCAGATTCTGATTTCACACTTTTTACAGAGGAGTTGGTTTTATCAATTTCACTACAGTGAACGCGTCTACATGTACATTTTAATTAGCTTCTTTTAATGCACATTAAAGCGTCACTTTAAAAACCTGTGCTATTTAGCTAATGTGCATTAAAATAGGCTAATGCACAATAAGTGTCACTTAAAAATAATGGATGCCTGTAGACGAGCTGCAGGGCTGCTCTGACATGATGTAATTACAGCGTGTCAGAGGAGACTCGATTAATTGAGTCTGCTGGATCATAGTAATTACTGCATTCCAGCCAGCATCCATGTCTCATGTATTAGTGTCCCCATACTTCAAAATGGTGCCAGGAGTGCTTGAATTAAAGCTCATCTAACAGGCTTTAGTACAAATACCGCTGCTGCCATTTTGAAGCGCAGGGACACTAATACACACGACACTGTGGCACTTCAATTATAGCAGCTCTTGGAGCCACTTTAATTAAAGTCCTCCCCCTCACCATCCCTGGTGCATATGTAAAAGTCCCCCGTGCTCTTTAGCTAATGTGCATAAAGACAAGATAATGCACATTTTTCTAGTACCTCAAAATGATATGAGAACTAAGGCTCTGGGAAAGTTATCTTGCTGAAGTGAATCATCAGGATACATATTATAGATAGAACATGTCAACTCTTTCTTATTCAGCCAAAGGATATTTCCAGTCACTTTAACTCAAAAGATGGGTTTCACTTTCTGGTCAAATTGCTCTCCAATTACAGATGCCTTCAAGGGAAGAGAGGTGTGTTGCTCTGAGTTGCTGGAACGATGTTTGGATTCCATAATAGACTGCTAATGATTTTCAGAGAAAGTGCTGCCCTGTCTCTTTGCAGAACCACAACAAAAAAACTGTGACGCTTACTGTTTGAGCAGGAGAAACAAGGGCTATGCATAGAAGACAAAGACAAGTGGAAACTCCTGGACTCAGGAGGGAATGATTGCATGAAAAAGGACAGACAGTGGAACGACTGGCTAGGCTGCAGTACTGCAAAGCAGGACCTGGGAGTTACTGTGGACCACAAGCTGAATAAGCCAACAGTGGGCACATCTACATGAGAGACTACTGCACAGTGGTTCCTGAGGATTTATTTAGTAGTTGTATAATCAGGTACTAAATAAATGTGCAGTAACCAGAGTTACTCTGTGCAACCTCCTTGAAAGCAGTCAGCCAAACAAATTATACCAAGTTAAAAGGGGCAAGGGGATTTACTGTTTTCAGTTGTTCCATGCTAACTTGTCAGCTGCTTTTTGCTTGCTGTGTTCAGTCCATCCTGAAGTAAGTAGAACTTAAGCCATGGTAATGTGACAGTTATTTCATTCAAAGGTTATCTGTTTGTTTAACTTCCACTTACTGCATGTGTCTAGACATACAATCGATGATCATGAACGAAGAGTTTTTCTGCTCCTGGGCACACCGTTTGAATAGGCACCCAGGAGCAGAAAACTCTGGAGCATATTGCAGCAGAATTTTTATTAATAGGGGTGTATTTGTAGACACCAAGATGTTTACTGTGTAGTTAATTAGTCTACTTCACTTTAAATGTCTTGTGTAGACATGCCCTCTGCAGGATAAAGTAGACACATGAAACAGGAACTGCAGTTGATAAGCTCTTCCTACTCCCCCAGTTTTGATGCTTTGGCTCCACTGGACTTATACAGAATATGTATCAGTGCTGGCTATCAGTGTATTTTACCAAAGGGAAATTGCTTCAGGAAATAAATCTTGATTAGATGAAATATGAAAATGTCCAAAATTGGAATGTTTAGTTATTGTAGAATTCAGATTTTCTTCCGCTTCTCTCTCTCTCTCTCTCCCCTACCAAAAGCCATTGAGATAACTGATACCAAAAATAAAAGATAGTTCAGCCACATCACAAACAAATGTTAATATATAAAATAGCCTATTCAGTAAAACACAATAAAAGGTATCTGCAGGGGAGATGGAGACAAACCACAGATGACGTGGAACTAAATTTCCTAACACTTTCATTTAGATTCTTAAAAAGATACCTTTCCTGTCATGCAGGCTTTGTTTTCATTGAATGAAATACTATAAATAGAAAGGGATTTTTTTCTGTGAATAATTTGTCGGTAACCTTCACAAACAAAACAAACAAAAAACTCAAAAAGCCCAATGCAAGTGATCTGACAGATGTCCCCACCTACTGAGAGTAGTGAGGGAAATCTTTCTAAAAAATATAATTATACAGTCATTATACAAATGCCACCCTTCCACCATGGGGGACATTTTCAAAGCACAATTTTTCAGATTATAAACAGATGTTTTGTTTTTCAGTTGGAAGAAATTATTCACTTCAGCAACCTTCTGTGGCATCTAGTTTGTCATACTAGCATGATAACTCGTTAGTTATTGACTGCAACATTAAGATGTGAATGCTAGATTCAAAGTTAAGAAATGCAAATGATAGGATTTGCACAGCATCTATAACTCAGACACGCTGTATGTTATGTATCTCTTATTGGATATGCTAGTTTTACATACACTATACGGCTGTATCAACACATTCGTTTTTGTATACCTGTGCATGAGAGGGGGGCGCATGTTATACTTTTATATGGCAGTAATAAATTTAGCACTGCATGTTTAAGATGAATTTAAATAACAGAATCATGACATTAGAACCTAATACATAAATGCACATCCTGGTATATGTAATATATTACTAATTTGATTAATTTAGTCTTAATGATATCAGAGGCAAATAATGGGAACTATGAGCATTCTGAACCAATTTCATTAAGTGGTGTTCTCCTTTCAAAGAGTTTTAGCAAAATATTTTCTTGCAGACATTTAAGTTCACATTGTAATTAAAAGGAGCAATCAACTAACATGTTTTCAGGGGAATAGTAGGTTTTTCTTAATTATGTCATTTAACACTGGTAATAGATTAACTCAGCATCAGAAGTCATTCTTAAGTTTTTCACATTAGTACTTTCACAATCCCCTTTAGCACAAACATTTCATAGCACATAATGTTTACTGAATTACAGCTTCTTTCAAGCACTGGTTTAATTACCTATAGGTACTGTTTTCTGCAAAGAAATTATGCACCAGTACCACATTTTCTCTTGGACTAAAGAACTAAAAACAAATTTGCACATCTACTTCACTGCATGACTAACTCTCTTCCCAGCTGATAAGCCTTGACAGATTAAAAATCACTCTCTCACCCAACAAGGACTGATTAGGAAGAAGTTTTGTCCTTGAATCTAAGGTAGCTAAATCAGGTTCAGCATACTGGTGAGAAGTGGTGTGATGACTACTTACTGTCTATCATTAGGTTTGTTAATGAGAATGGGCAAGCTGGATACTGAAAATTCAACACAAATCTGTTTCAAGTGATCTAAGCTTTGTCTGATTAAACTACATACATTTTTCAAAATCTCATTGAGGCTGAATAGTATGTATGGCAACTGGATCAATGCAGATTCCCCTCAATACTGATTTTTTAGCCACACAACATCTAATTTATCAGTAACAAACAGTACAAAATATAACATTTTATTCTTTATTTCAGAGCACTCAAAGCCACAGTTCCTAAAGGACTTGCAGTCTAAGTATAAGGTATTGATTATTATACAAGCTGTAAGCTCCATAAATAGACAATGAAAGAGAACAGAATAAGTTGTCAAAGATAAGGTGATGATTCAAAGATAATGTGGTAACTCAGTGTACAGCTGTTGATTAAGTTCTTTTCTCTCTGTCTTCTTTTCATCTCTTTCATCGTTTTTCATAAGAAGATGGTAGAAGAGTGGTTAAGTGGGATCTGAGTGAGGTAAGGACAATGACAACCCATTTGGAGAAGGAAGAATCATGTCAGAGCCAATGTGGAAGAGCAGGAGAAAACAGCAAAGGAGACATGGAGTACAAAATCCCAGGTGGAACGGGAGAACCTTGGAAGGAATGCAGGACACAAGCCAGAGGAATAGGTTGAGAGTGAGCCGTGTACCTTGTATGGAGAGTATGTTGAGAGGGAGTCTGAATTTGTTATTCAGTGCAACGAGGAGGCCAGTGGAGGCAGCTGTAACAGGATTAGGAGAATGATTCAGGGTGGCATTCTGAATTGGTTGGAAAGGGCCAGATTAGTATCTACAACACCATAGTGGAGAAGGGTGAAAGAAGGTCAAGGATGGAAATGATCAGAGTGCTGATGAGCCACTTATCCTCTGGGACCGAAAGGAAGGGACAGATCCTTGAAGTGTGCTGCTAGGAGTAGTAGCAAGCTCAGGTGAAGAGGAGGGAGATAAACATGGAGGAAACCTTATGGACTCTAACAAGGAATGGGAGTGAAGAGGAGGAACAGTTGCTGCAGGAGATGATGATAGAAGAACCAGTGGAATTAGAGAGGAACCATGAGAGAAGAGTCCATGAGCTTGGGAAAGGCTAGATGGCCAAAAATGAAGAAATGCTAAAAAATACCAAACAAGAAGAAATGTAGGGATGAAATACAGGACTTGAGCCACAAAGAAAAATTGCTTACAGCCATATTGTGGATCCATTTTTAGAAGTCAGTGGATGATACTGAATGAAAACTGAATGATACAATATGGCCCATACAATTTTTGATTACTTTCCCTCAGTGTCTTGCTCTTTTCCTTGCCATAGTTACAGTATTGAAACAGTAACTAGCTTGCCCAAGATGCTTAATAAAATATATATTGTCAGGGATTTTCACTTTCGGTCATTTCAATCTTTCAAAATGTTAAAAATGTTATCAGTAAAAACAGTTTTAATGGCACCCCATTGCGTAGACAAGTTAAATGTAATGCCCTAAGTCATGGGTGTCAAACTTTTGGTCCATGGGTCAGATCTAGTCTGTGGAGCCACATATCTAGTTTTACAGATTCACAGAAGTTTAGGGCTGGAAGGGACCTTGTGAGATCATCGGGTCCAATTTGCAGGGACCCTAGAGGGGCTGGGATTGTGGGTACAGGGCAAGCAGGATTGGGTACTGAAATCAAGGGTAGGGAACTCTGCTGGAGACTTGTGTCAGTGGCAGGGAGCGAGCAACAGCTGTGTTAGCTGCTGTGGCTCCATGATGCCCCTTGACCCACTCTCTTGCATGCTCACAGCGTCCCTAGAAGTGCGTCTGGAACCAGCTGTGTGGAGCTCTGAGGTCCAGATCAGACCTGGGAGACTGACCCAGTTTGACACTACCTTAAGTAACCGATGGCAACAAGAGCACAACATACAACCACAAGATACAGTTTTAATTAACCTGCCATTGCTTACCCTAGCTATATGAAAGAAGTAGTTCCATGCACAGTGTTGCAAAGTGAAGTTAGGTTTATATTTAACCAGGTGACAAGTAGCTGATATTCAGGCAAAGGACAAAAACTAGTTATACAGTAAACTCAATAGGGATTTTTGGGGATATCAGCACATTTTCAAAACAAAGCTCTTCCAAGCTCTTTTCACCTCTGGCTTTATACTGCACATCTCACTGAATATCACACATTTTTTAAAGGGTCAGATGCTGCATATTTGATGATAGAAAACAGATGAGACAGCTTAGATCCTTTGTGCTACTGATGTCACAAAGTTTCAAACATGTCAAAAAAGTGCTATTAACAGGAGGTGAATAAGGATACGTATTCACAGTTTTAATGCTCATAATGCATCAGGCTGGAAGTCGTAGAGACCCAAGTTTTCTTTTGACAAGACATGACACGTGGCAAAAACAGTGCAGATTTCTCCAGCTATCTCTCTGGTGCAACTTAACCTCATAGATTCATAGAAGTAGGGTCGGAAGGGACCTTGTAGTTCATCAGGTGTGACCCCTGCCCTGGGCAGGAGAGAAAACCGGGCTCAAATGACCCCAGCTAGGTAGACATCAAGCCTCTTCTTAAAGACCCCCAGGTAGGAGCCAGCACCATTTCCCTTGGAAGATGGTTCCAGATCCTAGCCGCCCTGACTGTGAAGTAGTGCCTTCAGATGTCTAGTCTAAACCCAGTCTCTAACAACTTGTGGCTGTTATTCCTTGTTATGCCAGGGGAAGCAAGGGGAAGCAAGGTCTCTCCCAAACCCTGCTGGTCCCCCCCTAGTGAGTTTATAGATGGCCACCAGATCCTCCCTCAGCCTTCTCTTGTGAAGGCTGAACAGGTTCAGGTCCCATAGCCTCTCCTCGTAGGGCCTACCCTGCTGTCCCCTGATCATGCGGGGGGCCCTCCTCTGGACCCTCTCCATGTTGTCCACACCCCTCTTGAAGTGCAGCACCCAGAACTGGACACAGTAGTCCAGCTGCGGCCTGACCGGTGCCGCGTAGAGGGGGAGGATTACCTCCTTGGACCTGCTTGAGATGCATCTGTGGATGCACAACAAGGTATGGTTAGCCCTACTGACCATGACCTCGCATTGTCAGCCCATGTTCATCTTGGGAGTCAATAACGCTTGGGGTGCATGTGAAAGAGAGAAGGAGCCACCAGGCTCCAAGACTTACAGGCTAATCAAAGGTTTAGCAGCCCCGGGTCCGCAGCCCCAAGGAGCCCAGCAGGGATTCCCCTTACCCAGATGTGTCTGGAAGGGAGGGGCCGATTATTCCCCCGCCAGTATAAAGAAGAGCCCGGGACAGGCAGGAAGCAACAACGCAGTACTGGAAAGAGGAGAAGGAGGAGGTGGAGCACGCCGGCGCACGCTGCAGGGAACTCTAAAGGCAATGTTGAGCGGTGGTAGGAGCCTGCTTGAGTGCAGGGTTTGCTGGACCCTGGGGGGAGTAGAACTGTTTGTTTGGGAGATGGCTGAGCACGTGTGAGAAGAGTACCATAATAACTCTAATAGAGGGACACTATTGACTTTGGGGTACCGTAGTGCATGGAATAGTGGCACAGGCCAATAGTATAGACTTAAGCGGTTAAGAGAAATTGTGGCAAGTTCTACAAGGGGCTTTCAGAGAAAGAGAGAGAACCGACAAGAGAGACTGACCTGACGAAGGTCAGGTTTGGTTTTGAGTGTGGCTGCAGACAGCCGGCGTAGCGCCACAGGCCAGGAGAGCCTTCTCTATTTTCGTGTTTTCTTTTTGACCGTTCTTTTGTTCATTGTTTGAGAGGAACTGAGGACACGTGGCTGGACCAACTGGCTGGCCACCACCCGGTGGAACAGGCGAGGGTGTAGGGGTGGCAGAGCCCTCAGAAACTCGGGGCCTCGTGGGACGCCAGTGAGACTAATAATTGGACTACACGTTAAGGTATCTGAACCAACTCCATTAACATCAAGTTGTGGCAGGCGAAATATACGCGTGTAAGATCCCCAATTATAGCTGGTAACACCCTAGGTGGCGTCCGTCAGGTCAACGGGGGATGATGATCCCTGACAGTCCAGCCCTGCAAACAACAAAATGATTGACTATTCACATTGCCTTCAGCCTACATATATGTAGTGTGAATGGCAACGTGGAAGCTAATTACCTAATGAGAGAAACTGTCCACGAGGAACTGTATCAGAACTATCACATCCTTTCATGTAAGCTACCACAGACCCCACACTATTGACTAGTCACTATCAGCTATGGACTCAGATGCAACCTCCCTCCCGCCCCCGAACATCCCGTTATAAATCTTTAGAACTACCTATTATTGGCATTATTTATTCAGTAAATGCTGATGTTGGACTTAATGTTATACAATACACAGAGAAAGGCATTCTAAAATTAGGTGCGTTTTAAAGATCTAACTTAATTATGATCAGATGGGCTGTTTGATTTAATTTTATTAGTTTAATATTTGGAAAGGGCCTTTAGAATTAGACATCGAGAAGAAATTGGTTTCAAATACATCCTTCACTTCACTTTGAAATGACCATAAGCTGCATTAATTCTACACTTAATTTCTTTACCACTTAGGCCCTGATCCTATAAGTATATGCTTAATATTAAGCTTATTAGTACTGTAGAGTTCAATGGGACTACTCATATGCTAAAGTTAAGCTTACTTGTGTCTGCAGGATTAGGGCCTTTATCACGAAACATGCAGACTGAATGTAAATCCTTTCAGTATATACTTGTTCCTGTTAATTTGAAAAGTTTTCAGCTGTGCTTGCAAGGCACTCTCAGTTACTGTAAGAGTGATCAGCTTCAGAATGTCATTGGATCTAAAATATACAGGCCATATCTAGAAGCATTAGTTGAATCCACTCTTCATATTTATAAATCCAAATTGCAACCTTAAAACCTGCTTTCCAAAACCCATGACTTTCCTGGAAATTTGGTAAAAATCAGAAAATATGTTTTAAGTTTAATTTCTAACATTAAAGTTTTGATGTTAGAAATTCCAAATGTATTGACACTGAAACCTTCTGGTATTACTGGTGGGGATACATCAGGTTATTTTGTCTTACACTAAAGTACACAGAGAAACATAGCCTTATTATTTTGATGTCAAGTAGAAAGCAGGGTAGATTTGCACTTTATAGAGGATGTGAGGCAGCACCTGCTAAAATAGACATCTTCAAATCAACAGGATCTGGTAACTTGTACCCCAAATTCTTAAATAGGTTAGCTGAGGAACTGTATTAAACACTAAAGCTGATTTTTAACAGATCTTGGAAGACCAGGAAACTTCCAATGGACAGGAAGACCACCAGTGTAGTCCTAATATCTGAAAAAAAGATGACCCTGGGAATAATATTGTTTTTATTCAAATACAAGATAAGCTTCCTCCCTCCCCCCAGCATGGGGAAAGCACCCCCTCAAATTATAATCACAGGCAAAGAAATCTCACTAAATATCTATCATTAAATTTTTGCCAAAAGCAGCACATGCTCAGCAATGGAAATCAACTATAAAGTTGATTGAATGAAGCCAGCACTGGTCGTGATGACTATAAAACACATGGCTCACATTGGGCAACCACGCTGACGGGAATGTACCACAAGAATAGGTTAGTGTAGCCTCTCTGAAAAAGACATATGGTAGTATCCACTAAGTGCAGGTCTCCTCACTGCTGACTCTTTTCCAAGTCATTGTGAGCCACAACATTGCATACATTTTAACTTCCTCTTCACTCCCACAGCTGAGCTTTGCCTCCCTTTCCCATTATCAGTGATTCCTGTTTCTTCACCAGCCTTTAATGTCTGGCAAACATCATCAAAGGGGGCCTTAAGCAGTTCACCCAGAATCTCTCTGTCACCCCCTCTCTCAGCCTGTCACAAATGATTAGTGTGGCCCTGCCCTCCATGAGGTGAAGCTGGACACAGTTACCCTATACTTCATCTGCAAATACATTTTTGGAGCAGCCCAGACTTGTGACAAGAACACCCAGCACAAGCCATGAGTGTGTATGTGTGTGGGTAATTAGCACATGGATCCTCTGTGGGGGGGTATCTGAAGTACACACATAAGATGAACAGTGCTGAACTGTGGAGTCACCATGGCTTGAAATGCTGTTAACTCTGGTGGGGCCCAGCCCAATGACCTTTTTGGTAAATCATGAGCCTTTGGTTTTGGACTAATGTTATGCATAATTTGTACTACATATAAGTAGGTGCCAAAGTGCTGCTCAAATGTGTGTTTATGGAGTACCTGTGCTAAAACTTGCAGCAGTTTTAAAAAAAGGTGAACCAATCCTGGATGAATTAAGTGCATCAATACTCTATGCAAATTTCTACAGCCATGTTAATTTAGCCAGGTTATTGTTTTCTAATTTGCTCCATGCTTCCATGTGCTCAGAGAGCGCAGCATCTGATGGTAAGAAGAGGGGGAATGGGCTACTAGGGTAAAAAGGTGGGGGAAAGCAGAGAGCAAAGGGGCTACCTGACACTCAAGATTTATTTCTGCTGTGGCAGCAGTGGGAGCGGGGGCACATTCAAAGCAAACCTCCAATAATTAGATTCTATACCTGGAAAATTATAACAAAATTTATAAATTTTCCATATATAGAATCTACTTATTGCAGGGTGGGGGGAATCACCTTATAACCAGTGTCATATTCTATTCAAGTAAATATAGTAGACTAATTATTTGATCATCTATTTTGGGCAAAATAATGGAATACTTAATCCAGAATTGTATCAACAAAGAATTAGAAGCCAAAAATATTGAAGTCAGTCAGTATGATTTCATGGAAAGTAGAGCTATTCAAAGAATCTTGTTACAGAATCATAGAAAATTAGGGTTGGAAAGGACCAACTAGATCATCCCAGCCAAGGTTTTGTCTAGTTTTGTCTTAAAAACCTCCAGGGATGGAGATTCCACAACCTCTGTGGGTAACCTGTTCCAGTGCTTTATCGTCCTCCTAGTGAGAATGTTTTTCCTAATATCTATCCAAAACTTCCCTTGCTGCAACTTGAGACTGTTACTCCTTATTCTGTCATCTGTCACCACTGGGAAGTCTAGCTCCATCCTCTTTTGAACTCCCCTTCAGGTAGCTGAAGGTTGCTGTCAAATCCCCTCTCAGTCTCCTCTTCTCTAAAATAAATAAGTCCAGTTCCCTCAGCATTTCCTCATATGTCACATGTCCCAGCTCCCTCACCATTTTGTTGCCCTCTGCAGGATTCTCTGCAATTTGTCCACATCCTTTCTGTAGTGGGGGGCCCAAAACTGGACACAATACTCCAGATGTAGCCTCACTAGTGCTTAGCAGAGGGGAATAACCATTTCCCTTGATCTGCTGGCAACACTCTCACTAATGCAGCCCAGTATGCTATTAGCTGCCTTTGCAGAAAGGGCACATGGCTTATATTCAACTTATTGTCCACTGTAACCCCCAGGTCCTATTCTGCAGAGCTGCTGCTTAGCCAGTCAGTCCCCAGACTTTACAGGTGGCATGGGATTCTTCCATCTTAAGTGTAGGACTTTGCACTTGTCCTCAGAATCATAGAAAATTAGGGTTGGAAGGGACCTCAGGAGGTCATCTAGTCCAATCCTCTGCTCAAAACAGGACCATCCTCAAATAGATCATCCAAGTTAAGCCTTTGTGTAGCCAGGTATTAAAACCTCCAAGGATGGAGATTCTGTAATCTCTCTGGGTAACCTGTTCCAGTGTTTTACTACCATCTTAGTGAGAAGGTTTTTCTTAATAGCCAACCTAAACTTCCCTTGTTGCAACTTGAGACCATTACTCCTTGTTCTGTCATCTGCCAGCACTGGGAACAGTCCAGCTCCATCCTCTTTGGAACCACCTTCAGGTAGTTGAAGGCTGCTATCAAATCCCATCTCAGTCTCCTCTTCTCAAAAACTAAATAAGCTCAGGCCCCTTACTCACTCCTCGTAAGTCATGTGCCCCAGATCCCTAACCATTTTCATCGCCCTGTACCGGACTCTCTCCAACTTGTCCTCATTGTTTCTGTAGTGGGGGCCCCAAAACTGGACACAGTACTCCAGATGTGGCCTCACCAGTGCTGAATAGAGGGGGGTAATCACTTCCCTTGATCTGCTGGCAACACTCCCACTACTACAGCCCAGTATGCTGTTAGCCTTCTTTGCAACAAGGGCACACTGTTGGCTCATATTCAGTTTATTGTCCGCTGTAACCCCAGGTCCTTCTCTGGAGAGCTGCTGCTTAGCCAGTTGGGCCCAAGCCTATAGCGGTGCATGGGATTGTTTCATCCTAAGTGCAGGACTTTGCATTTGTCCTTATTGAACGCCATGAGATTTCTTTTGGTCCAATCCTCTGATTTGTTGAGGTGTCTCTGAATCCTAGCCCTAACCTTCAGCATATCTGCTATATCCCCCATCTTGGTATCATCCACCAACTTCCTTAGGGTGCAGTCCATCCCATCTTCCAGATCATTAATGAATATTCTGCATTTCTACTTGAAATTTAAATAAATACATGAAGGTATATCAAATATAATCTACCTACAAATGATGGTTGTGATGCTGTATTGCAGCTGCAACTGGATTAGGCTTGCTTGGCTTATGGTAGTAGCTTCTGTATGTGACAGGTCTGTGTATATCTCCCCCACAGCTTCTTGATGAGTTGTGCATCCATGCCCCCATTTTATTTTATGTGCATCAGTTGAAGCTCTCCAGTCTCTATTTCCATGTTGCTGACTCCCTCAAAATTACCCTTTCCAGACTCTACTGCTACTATTAATATTAATATTATAGTAGTCAGCTATCCACAGTCTGTGCCAGGTCTCAGTCCTAGTCCATTTATATTTATAAACATTTAACATAATGTTAACCCATCATCAGTGGGCATATGAAAACAACTTTATTTAAGTGAGCATCAGCTGCACTCTTCCATTTTGAGGCAATGTGCTTCAGTGCAGAGCACATCTCCAGCTCAACCTGATAAGTAGGCTCTGGAAACTCCCGTACAGAGAGTTAGAACTGGGACTTCCAACAGCCTGCTTAATGAAAACCACAAGCACTGGAATGCCAAGGTTTGCATCAGCCACTGGAATTAAACACATAATCCTTAGCTCATTTTAGAGTCACAGATTCTAAAGCCAGATGGAACAACTGCAATCATCTAGTCTGACATCCTGTATACACAGGCCATATAATTTTCCCCAAAAGCTGGATTAAAGCAATTAGGAAGCTTCTAATCTTGTGCTAAAGACTCCCAGTGATGGTGAGTTCACCACCTCCCTTGTAAGTCATTACAATGTTTAATTAACCTTATGGCTAAGGAAATTGTGTTCTATTTCAAGGTTGAATTATCTAATTTCACTTTTCAGATGCTGAATCTTGTTTTGCAGGTGCCTGTAAGACTGAACAGCTTCCTACTACCCAGTTCTTTCCTACATGTCAGTGCCCATATGCAGGGCTCAAGTCACCTCCTCCATCTTTTCTTTAATAAAATTGAAAGATCAAGCTCCTTCAGTCTCACACTGTAAGATTTTTCAATGGTTGGATCATTTTTGTGACCTTCTTTTAAGCTCCCTTTAGTACTTCCACATCCTTCTTACAGTGCAAACATGACAGTTAAATGCAATGTTCTAGTAGCATTAGTATCATGTGAAAATGGTTATCTGCAATGACCCTTTTCTGACTGTTTTTTCCTGTTATATTATTTTGCTTTTGAATCATACAGTCATAGAAGGTAGGGCTGGAAGGGACCTCAGGAAGTCATTTAGTCCAGCATCCTGCTCAAAGCAGGACCAGCCCCATCCAAACCATACAAGTGCCTGTCTAACCTACTCCTCAAACTAGATAACAACCCTTTTCCATAACCACAAGGCATGTTGCCCCAACACACCAAAAACACCATAATCTGCTACAGGTAGATCAGGCACAGCAGTTGACTGTATTAACACATATTTTATTGCTATATGAACATTAGATAAAGTAGTTCAATTCACTATGTGACAATAATCTATCCTCCCTATTAATTGCTCTCCCAACCATATTTGTATCATCTGAAGAAATTTTATGTCTTCATTTACACTCTAGATTAAAAGTACGGAATAGCATTTGGACCAAAAACTTGGACCACCCTAGAAACAGCAATCCCCATGTTAATATCTCCACCTTTGCAGACCTGACGGGGAGCCAGCTTTTAACCTGCTTAATCAAGATGTTGTGTGGAACTACGTGAAATGCCTTGGAAAAATGTAAGTATACTGTAACAACACAGTTACTTTTTTGAAGACCTGTAATCTCGTCAAAAAATAACAAGATTATTTGACAGGACCTACTCTCCATGAAGCCATGCTGACTGACTTTAATGATATTTTAGGCTCTAATTCTTGGTTGATACAGTTCTGAAGTAAGTGGTCCATTATTTTGCCCAGGATGAATGATAGGACAACTGGTCTATTATTCCCAAGGTTGTCTCTTTTCAGATATAGAAACTACATGGCAGTCTGTCTATTGGAATATCCCCAGTTTTCTAAGATTTGTTAAAAATCAGCATTTGTGTTTCATAGAACACCTCAGCTAGTCTAAGACTCTTGTGTACAAGTTATCAGAGCCTATTGATTTCAAATTGTTTTAGCAGGGGCTGCCTCACATCCTCTTTTGTTGTAGATAATTAATTTTCCAGTCCATCTACAGCATCACATGGAACAGATAGTCTTCTTGCTTTGTTCCAAGCACAGAGCAGAAATAGCCATGGAACATTTTTGCCTTTTCTCTATTGATGTGTGTGATTTTTATATCTGTATCTCTCAGCTGAGCTTTCCCTTATCTTTGATTTAAATCTTAGAGTAATTTATTTTAAAATTGCCTTATTGTTTTAACTCATTGATTCTTTTAACATCCATCCTCTGTTGCCTACATTTCTTTAACTTTTAATGTATATTCATTGCCATTCACTCCCCTCTTTATTTCATTCCTTTTTTAAAATTTTTTATTTCTTATGGCTTGTTGCTAGTTTCACTTTTTCTTTTAACCAAGACAGATATTGCTGTTAGATCCTTTTCATGTTTGTGGAACAGTCGCTTTTCTTCTTTTTGTAGAACATCCTTTAACAGTTCTCTGTTTTTATTTGTACATCCCTCTTTACACTGATGTTCCCACTCAGTGGGCACTTCTACACGAGACATTTACTGAAGAGCTGCATAATTAGCCCCACAGTAAATGTCTCAGCATCTACATAGGCAGGACTGTTAGGATGAAATAAACTAATTAATTCTGCCTTAGGTTAGCATTTGTAAATGCAAGTACTATTCTATGGCACTGTTTTTTACTCCTCAACAACACATGTGTAGACACTGATGGGGCTGGCTAGGGCACAAGGCTGATTCAATGCAGGACTGGAAATTCATTCTGCAGGACATGACATCTCACACAAATGGGCAAGGAGGGGTGCACAGTAGCACCCCACTACAAACTGCCCAGAAGAACATAAAGTCTGTCAAGTGTAAACTCTCCATGTTGCCATCTCCTTCTGAGCTTGTACCAAGATAGTACAATAGCATGTTGCCCCTTTATGCTAGGCAAAGCCTAATGTCACAGTGACGCCTGAGTCATGCCCCTGCCTACTTTAATGTGAAGTAGAAGGCAGGGTAGATTTGCACCTTATAGACTAACCAAAGTGTGTGTTTGTGGGTGTAAGTGTATAAATACACACACACACACACACACACACACACAATCACATACTTTTTGGATCTGAAGCTCATTTAATCAGATCCTATGAAAGGCCACATACATATAGCCTTTCACAGCATCTGATGAAGTGATCTTCAGCTCACAAACAGTATATATCTACTTCAGAAAAAATCGAAGCATACCACAGCAGCACAGCTACCTTTATTAATGAGACCTGTGATCTGATCAAAACTTAAAGGATTCAAGATTCCTCAAGGAATCCATTTCTAAGCATTTGGAGGAGGAGAAGGTGATTAAGAAGAGTTGGCATGGATTCATTAAGGGCAAATCATGCCTTACCAACCTGATTGCCTTCTAGGATGAGATGACTAGCTCTGTGGTTGTGGGGAGAGACATGGTATTCCTTGACTTTAGCAAGGCTTTTGACACTGTCTTTCACAGCATTCTTGCAGGCAAGCTAAGGAAGAACAGTTTGGATGAAAGGACTATATGGTGGATAGAAAATTGTCTGGATTGTCCAGCTCAATGGGTAATAATCAGTGGCTTTATGTCTAGTTGGCAGCTGGCATCAAATGGAGTGTCCCAGGGGTTGGACCTGGGGCCGGTTTTATTCAATATCTTCATCAACAACCTGGAAGTAGTGTGTGGCAGAATACCATCTCTGTCTCTCCCCAAACTCTGCTATTTGACAATTTGGTTACCATGACTACTGCAGAGGGCAGACACCTCTAGCCTCATCAGCTTCAGGTAACCCTGAGTTGTAAGCTGAGCTGGATACATTCCTGAGGGAAGGGGGAAATCTGCTCCCTCTGCCTGCGTGACTGGCCACACATACTTGGTAGGGGACTTAAACTCCTTATTGTTCTAAGCCATGCCAACATGACTAAAGGCTAACAACCCTGCTGGTTTACCCGGCAACCAGTGATGCATTTCAAATTGGTTGGTTGGCAGCCAACGGTTGCTGGCCTTCATTGGATCAGGTAAATGAGGTCATAAGGGCTATAGAAGTGAAGGACTACCCAGGAGAAGGGGCAGTAGCCATGATGAAAACTTACAGAAAAGCTGAACCACCTGAAACTTTCTCTCTTGAAACTCATGGCCAATGAACAGTTTGCCTCCAGAGGAAATCACCACCTGCCTCTGGATGATACTTATGAGTAAGCTACTTGAGATCTAATTAGATATTTAGCTTGCAGTAACATAGATGCGTAGTCAAAGGCTACCATGCCACTATTTGCTCTAAGGGATTTCTCTGATATTGCTCTACCCTGTACCCTATTCCAAACCTACTCCTTGTAACCAATAACATTCTCCTTTGTACCTAGCATGGAAGACTTATTGGGAGAGGGGTCTAGATTATGCCTTGGGGTGCCTTTAGTTTGACTGACTAAGGGAGACCACTATTGGTGCTTCAGACCGAGGGAAGCACCCCAAGTTCTTGCAGTGGGTCAAGTACCCTCAAGGACTACTAGGCCTGTGTTTCCCAGAGGGCACAGGTCCAGGATCAGTCCAGACTCTGGGTGGTGGTAACATTACTCCCAAGCTTGCAGGTGTGCTCCAGGAAGTGGGTTGGCCAGATGTGAGGCACCCCCAGGGAGGCACTCGGAGCCTGGAAGGTGGTTGGGCACAGTGACATGGGTGGCTCAACATAGGAGCACCCTCTACTGGCCTGCCACAGAATGTACCTTCAGCAAGTCTGTAGATGACATCAAGCTGGGTGAAGTAGTAGATATGATATAGGGTAGAACTAGGATTCAGACAGACATTGACAAATTGGAGGACTGGACTAAAAGAAATCTCATGAGGTTCAATAAGCATAGAAATCTGGATAGAAAACTGACTGGATCAGTGGGTTCAGAGGGTAGCAGCCAATGGCTCAGTGTCTAGTTAGCAGCTGGGATCAAGTGCAGTGTCCCAGGGGTCAGTCCTTGGAATGGTTTTGTTCAATATCTTCATCAATGACTGTAGAGCTGTAGTAGTAGGAGCATTACCAGAAGATCAAGGGAAGTGATTCTTTTCTTCTGTTCAGCACTACTGAGGCTACATCTGTGTCCAGTTTTGGGCCCTCTACTACAAAAAGGATGAGGACAAGTTTGAGAGAGTCAATGAAAATGGATATGGGGCTGGAGCACATGACATAGGAGGGGAACTGGGATTATTTAGTCTGGAGAAGAGAAGACAAAGTGGATTTGACAGCAGCCATTAACTACCTGAAGGGTGGTTCCAAAGAGGATGGAGCTAGACTGTTCTCAGTGGTGGCAGATGACAGAACAAGGAGTAATGGTCTCAAGTTGCAGCAAGGGAAGTTTAACTTGGATATTAGGAAAAACTCTCACTAGGAGGGTGGTGAAACATTGGAATGGGTTACCCAGAAAGGTGGTGGCATCTCCATCCTTGGAGGTTTTTAAGGCCCGCCTTGACAAAGCCCTGGCTGGAATAATCTAGTTGAGATTGGTCCTGCTTTGAGCAGGGGGTTGGATTAGAGATGACCTCCTGAGGTCCCTTCCAACCCTTATTTTCTATGATTTTATAATATTGCATTAGTTGCTTGTGTTCTTTTCTTTGCTTAGGGTCTGATCCTGCAGCTACTTTGATGTGGGTGGGCTGCAGTCCCACTGAGCTTTGAGGCACTCCCATGTGTTGCAGCAGCTTACTTATACACAAGAAATTGCAGATTTACGTGGCAAAAATTGGGCCAAACTTGAGAGGGTCATAACAAGTATTTCACTGACTTCAGTCAGTGCAGAACTTGTTCTGTTATATCCTTTTTCCAGCTTCTAAATGACAGTGCTTTTAAAGCTGTACACCATCACAGAAATTTCTCTGGAGGAACACATGTAAATCTGGATACCTTAACAATCGTGCACTGAAGGGAGCATGGACCAGATGACCTAAAAGACTTTTTTCATCTATTATGTCTCTGAGCATGAATGTTTCCTTTTCCTTTATTTTGATTGAAAAAGGGATTTTGTGCAGTTACGTGGATAGGGGAAGGAAAGTGGCAAGACTACATTGATATAAGTAAATGTATTTCCACTGAATTAAAATGATAAGGATAGACATAACCAAAGGGGGAAAATGCAGTGTGAGCTTTATTATCTCTGCCTTCTTGTAATTTTTCCTGAGAGATTCTGCAGTCAAAGATTAACTTCTTTCTTCAATACATGATTTGAAATATTGAGAATAAAAGAATCTAAACAAGTCAACTCAGAGAATCCACAGAGAATCCAAATGTATGGAACAATGCTTGGGGGTGGATTCAACCCAGCATGATCTGGCATGACCAGGGTTGTCAAGTATCGGTGTGGAAAGTGCACAAAAGGGAGGAATCTATAATGAACAAAGTAGCAACAAAAAAGGTGGTGCTCATTCTGCAAGGTTTGTGGGCAAGGCTTTTGTATCTTCACGTGGCAGAAAGAAAGCTGCCTTCTTTCTGTAGAAAACCTGATTGATCAGGACAGCAGAGGCAGGGCCTGACCTCCCTTGTACTGAGCTCCTCATACTGTGCAGAAGGAATAGTGGACCCAAGGAAAGGCCATTTATACTTCCCTACAGCATATCCAGTAATTTTGGCCCTTTTTTGCCAAGCAAAATAAGAGTAATTTAGCATTACACAATGCTAAAAGAGATCCAGCCCCTGTATCATATGAAAATGCTTCCTTACTGCTTTGGGGCAAGACACCTTCATTTCACACTAAAAATAAACAGCCATTAATCAATTACCATTATCTTAGGGCTGGATCCTGAAACTACTTAGAGCACTGGTTTCTGCAGTTCACAAGGGCTGAACCACCTACAATTCTTGCACAAATAAACTGAAAATAACACAACCTGTTTTAGCCTTAACACATTTGATGAAGGCTGAACCAGTTTACCTGTATGCTTTATGAGTAGGGACAGAAGTTACACATAAATTGGTTTAACTGATCAGAAACTGGTTTAAATCTGTAACAGAACAATAACCAGTTTCAAAATGGCTGAAGCTGTTTTAAGATAAACCTGGTTGAATGTAGTATGAGGCTTAACTAATTTGGGTCAAAACAGTTTATGAAACTTCTGTCCCAGACCCTTTCCTGGTTCAGGTTAATTGCACTCCCCCAGCATCCCAGCAAGCTTTCCAGCCCTGGGCTGCATGCACTGTGCTGTGCTGCCTGCCCCTCTGCTCCCTAGCTGGAGCAGTGAGGGATGGCTAAAAAGGATGTGGGGGGAGGGGCAAGTCCCACTGGGGATGCAGCCTAGTCTACAGGAGAAGGCCTGCCCCCTCCCAGGCAAACCCGGGCTGGGGTCTGGGGCCAAAGAGGGGGGTTAAACACCCCGCCTCCTGCTCAAACTTACTACTGGCTGCAACTGTGGCCTACAAATCCCAGAGGCACCTGTAAGCAGGAAGAGGAAGTGATGAGCGACCCTACAGATTCCTACTGCTGTGATTCTGAAGTAGAAATATCAAAGACTTCAGGGGCAGCAGGAGGAGGAACTGAACACACAGCCAAGAAGCCATGTGCTAGTGCCCCCCAGCTCCTGGTCTGAGTTACTGCAGGCATGTGGCTGTATTTCCTGTATCAAAGGTAAATGTCTGTTTACATCTGTTTCAATTTAATCTGTGCAATTTACACTAACCTGCAAAGACTGAATCTATTCAGCCTCAGGCTTTTTGACTGTCTGTACCTAGCCAACTTGCCCCCTAGCAATGGATATCCCCTACAGTTTCACTACCTACAGAGCAGCTGTTTGCTCAGTGCTAAGCCTCCTCCCCTCAGTGTTGAGGCTAAGAACAATCCCTGCTGCTGCAGCTACCTCAGGATGACTAGTGTCCAGACTGGATCCTGGATACACTTATATTGGGTGTATCAAATTGGTATAAAGTATACTAGCACTTACAAGTCATGAGTCCCTTAGGGAAATGTGTTACTAGACAGCACAGGGTTTATTACTGTGAGCAATGATGCCAACATGAATGGGACTATAACTGTAATATGCATCATGATCAGTAAATTTTTGTAGGACCCAGCAAATAAGAAAACACAAATTACGAATTCTCAGACGAGGTAGACTGAGCAAAACATCTTTGAGAAGATTTAAAAAACTTTATTTTATTTTTGATTTTTCAGAGTATGGAACAGTATTGGAGTTAGGAGGAAACTTTCCAGTGCAGAAGGCTACCTGAAGTCTTCCCCTGAAGTAAGTAACTGGTAATAGCCACTGTCTGAGACAGCATAATGAGCCAAATGAACAAGTCTCATCCAATATGGCAATTCCTATGTCCTTATACAATAACAATGTCTTAGGATACAATTTATTGATCTAGTATCCCACCATGTTCGGAAGAAAATTGGAGGATTGTGGGCTTAACTGCAAGACAGTTAGGTGGGTATGAAACTGGTTGCAGGGTCAGACCCAGAGAGTCCTAATGAACAGATCTGTGTCATCCTGATGAGAAGTGGCCAGTGGTGTCCTTCGGGAGTCGGTGCTTGGTACAGTACTTTTCAACATCTTTACCAGTGATTTGGATGTGGGGGCAAAGAGCTCACTGGCCAAGTTTGTGGACAACACCAAGTTACAGGGAAGCATGGTCATGCTTAAAGATAGGCTACAGATACAGGCAGATCTAGACAGGCTAACAAGTTGGGCAAGTCGGAAGCAGAAGTTCAACATGAGAAATGTAAAGCGTTCCATCTGGGGACAAAAAACTCCTTACACACCTATAGGCTTTACAGAACCAACTTGACCAGCACCATGAACGAAAGAGACCTGGGGATAATAACAGACCACAGTATGAATATGAGCTAGCAGTGAGATGCTGCAGCCAGTAGGGCAAATAATACTCTGGCATGCATCAGTTGATGCATCTCCAGCAAAACTAAGGAAGTGATTCTTCTGCTCCACTGGTCAGTGGTGGGACCGCAGCTGGAGTACTGCATCCAGTTCTGGGCACCCCACTTTAACAAGAATGTGGTAAAGCTTGAGAGAGCCCAGAGAAGAGCCACCTGTATGATCAGAGACTTGCACAGCAAGTGCTAAGTCGTGGTAAGGCTGAGGGAGCTGAGACTCTCCAGCCTGAAAAAAAGAAGGTTGAGAGGGGATGTGGTAGCAGCTTACTGCTACAGCAGGGGAGTACATCTAGGGCTTGGTGAACAATGTTCACCAGGGCACCCTTAGGGAAAACCAGGAGTAATGGCTACAAACTCCTGGGAGACCATTTCAGGCTCAACATCAGGAAAAACTTCTTCACAGTTAGGGTGTCCAGACTGTGGAATAAGCTCCCTCTAGAGGTGGTGCAATTGCCTATCCTGGAAATCTTCAAGAGGAGATTGGACAGTTACCTTGCTGGGGTCACCTGACCCCAGCTGTCTTTCCTGCCTGGTGCAGGGGGCTGGACCTAATGATCTTCCAAGGTCTCTCCAGCCTTACAATCTATAAATCTATGAATTATTTGTGGGGCTGGTGTAATAGTTTGTATCCACTACCGTGTTTCCCCGAAAATAAGACATACCCATAAAATAAGCCGTAGCAGGATTTCTACGTATTTGCGCAATATAAGCCATACCCCGAAAATAAGACATAGTGATAGGCGTGGCTAAGCGTACTGGCGCGAAGCGGTAAATAAGACGGGCAGCCCTTCTCATTTGCCCCATCGTGACAGCTGCTATCTCGGAGTTGACTGGAGAGGGAGAAATAGAAAGTGAAAGTAAAAGTCTCCTCAGTGAAGTGAGGAGCAGGAAGTTCTGCTTTAGGTATTGTGTGTCCTCAGGGGGAAGAATAAAGCTGTGGCTGTGGCTTTGGATTAACATCATACATAGTTCTGGTATTGGGTGGTGGAACCGGAGCGTGCTCCATCCACTCCATGCATTGACCTGGTATTGCAGTGCTTCCAGGACCGGTGCAAAAAAACAGGAAAAAAAAAAAAAATGCTGTTTTAAAAATAAGACATCCCCCGAAAATAAGCCATAGTGTGTCTTCTTGAGGAAAAATAAATATAAGACAGTGTCTTATTTTCGGGGAAACACGGTAATTATTTGACAACATTTGTGATATTCAGGTTCAGCCTCATGTGAAGTTATGTAACATACCATTTGGGTGGGAATGCTGAAGAAACTGATTTGCACTTGCATTTTGACACAGTGGTTTTTGTGTAAAAACAAATCCCCAACAACCTCGAAATAGACAAAAGCTGCTTGAAAAGAAATTCTGTTACCAAAAGGTAATGATTTTTTCCACATGGTGAAAACAATGTTTGTTTAAATCCAAACATTCTCCTTTAGTGTTAGATTAGATGCATCAAAATGCTTGCTTCAATCAATTTCCATTGTCAAATGGAGTGAAAGGCAATATTAAACAGACACTCTAACTGGGGAGAAATAAATAAAATTTGAAAATTTTTCAGCTATAATGATGTCAGCTGTTACTAGTAACATTGTTAACAAAATTATTTTTATCCTCCCTGTATCCTTTTAGGGCCAAATCTAAAGCAGGATGTAGGCACCTAAGATGGAGTCTACATGGATTTTAGGGCATTGGGTCTGAAGCTGTGACCCAAGGAAACCTTGCTTGGTAGTGCTGTGTGACAGTGGGCACGCTTGGGGCCTGGTCTCATGCCAGCCTGCCCACCTGTCTCTGTAGGGCAATCTGCCCTCTCTTGCATGCCATGACTTTGCTGTTCCCATTAATGGATGGCAGATGAGGGAGGCTGCCCATTACATGCCCTGATGCCAGGGGATGCTATCTGCAGTTCTAACCTTCCCTACACCGCAGCCCATGCCTCGCAAATGGCATCCACATGTTGTAATCATACCCTGCACTACAACTGATGCTTCTGGGTCTTGCAGGGACTCTCACCCCCTCCCTGGGGTAGGAAGTCATTGTGCTCAACTACTGGTCTTACTTTCATCCTATACTTGGCCTCCTTGCAGTGGAGGACTTACTGGGGTCAGAACTCACCCCTAACTCTCTGGCTGAGTGTCCTACTTAGCCTCTGGCCCAAACTACAGCCTCAGACATCCACAGGCATGCCTTGGCCTCTTCCCCACACATGGGGTTCCTACTACGCCCTCTCTAGTGCCTCTACACCACACACTATCCTGGGGTCTTCTCATCTTCACAATCAACTTACTCATGGGGCTGGCCCTTGCACTGCCCTTCAGGCTTACTCCCCTTTTGGCCCTACTCAGTGCACCCCTGGGACTGCCCTGCAAGCCTGCTCCCTATTCAGCCCTTAAGGCCTACTCCTGTTCAGCCCATCTCTATGCAGAGCCACACTCTACGCTCTTCGCACTACCCCCATTGGGGTCTCTGGGATCTTGCATCCCTGCTGGGCTCAGGTGGCACTCTGCTTGCTGTGTCTGGCCCCACTACTCCCACAATGGCTTCCAAAGCCCACCCAAAGATGGGGACTGGGGTTAAGGCGCCCCTCCTCACCTTTCACCGGGGAGGTAACTGGCCTGGCATTTCCTGGGGACTCCTGTGCCACCAGGAGCCCTACCAGGCCACCCTCCCCTGGCAGGGTGCAGCTTTAGGTCATGCCCAGGACCAGGAGCCTCCAGCTCCTACCTGCGCGATGCTCCATGTAGTTCCGCCCAGCGATGTTTCTGCCAGTGTTCTAGAATGGCTGCCACAATCAAGCACCTGCTGGCTGCTTGCCTCAGCCCTTAAAGTGGCAGGCACTGCAAGTGCTTTGCCATATGTTGGAACAGAACTAACATTCATGATATATGTGGCTATCAGAGAACTGAAACAGGGGTGACATGTGTGGGCCTCTATCTGTATGTGACTCAGAGCAGCCAGGCTACAGTATCGGGCTGATTTTGCAGCACAGAACCCTGTGTTTGCATCTCAAGGGGGGCCAATATCCCAGTGCTGAAATCTGCCTGGAACCAGGTACAGCAAGCTGCAGTGGCAAATGCATGAAGTTATTGAATGGATGGTTATTAGAATGTTTAGATAAATTGTGAGAGAGACAGTAGTTCAAAATGAAGAAAATAAGGAAGTATCTCACTGCTAAAGGTGTGCAGTTAAGTAGTATTTTTCATATTCACAAAAAAGAATCTGGTCTGATCCAGCTCTAAAAGCTTCAGTGAAACAAAGACATTGAAATAAAGCCAATCAGGGATCTTTCATTAGAATATTAAGATCATGTTTACCAGCCCTCCATAAATAGGGGATGTGACTGGAAGGAAGTTGGAGGGTAACTCGTCAACACCTGTGAGATTGCTGTGTATGCTAGACACTTGCCTGATGGATTGTTGAAGGCGGATTTCTCCCCGTGCTGTGGAGACCGGAAAGCTGGATGATGCCACTCCATGGCAGAAGAGACTCACCCCATAGGATTATGCTTATCCTCAGCAATTAATCTTGTTTTTGTCAATCAATCAACTTCTCACATTGATTGGAATGATCCAAAGGTCCATTTAAATTCTTTTTCACCCTTCTCACCTTGTTAAAAATTTGTTAACAATGGCCACCTACCCTTGGAGGCATCAATGCCTAGGAGGCCACTCCCCATTTAGTGGGAATTTCCTAGTGCCTATAATTCTGCCTTCGGTGTATGCCCAGAACTGTGCATACTGAGCATGCATTTAGTCTCTGCTCAGCATAAACCAGGTGGAAGAGACATAACAAGGCAACCATCTGCCCAGGGCACTGGGACACATGGGGACAGCAGCAATTTCCAGCCACCACTGTTCTGCCAGTGCAACTGTGGTGACAAATGTTAATTTTGCACCTCCCCTCCCTCAAGTTGGTGCCTGAGGTCATGTGTAGATGAAACAAAGAGGCATATGTACACAACACTTTAAAGCAGGCTAAATGCAGGCTTTTAGTGGGAACTTTAAAGTGGGTGCTTTTAGCGGGCAACGCTTTAAAGTGGGCTTTAATGGTATTGATGTTTGCATGTATTGGCAGTGCACTGAGCATTAATTCCAGCTGCTGTAGGAAATTCAGCACCATAATGTGCCTTATATGGCTTGGGGTCCTTCAAGGAGTTTTAGTTTGCTGCCCCTACAGCCGTGGATGGAAGCACCAGGCTCTGTGCAGCTCTACAACCATGCAGAAAACGCTGCAGGCAGCCTGGGAAAGCCAGCTTCGCCCAAGAAAAGTGGCAAGCCTGATCTCCCCCCAACAGCCTGCCTGCCTGAGTTGCACAGGAACCTGGTGCTTCCCTCCCTGGCTGCGGTGGCCCCCGGGACTGCCCGAGCTGGGTGCCTGAGGGCAGGTACCACTTTGGGGAGGGAGGGGGGTGCTGCTGCTGTGGAGGGAAACACCAGCTCCTCCCCTCCCACTGCAGCCCAGGGACCACTCCACCAGCACTGGCAGCTCAGCCTCCCCTCCACACTGGAGAGGCAGGTAAGTCAGCAGGGTGTATGCACGACACAGGGGTTTAATCAGCCCTAAATTGAAGCAATGTTTTTTTAAAAATCAACCGTTTCAATTTAGGGCCCCCCCATCCCATTTCTACACACACCTTGAGGCTGCAGCTCTACTTACAGTACCGCTAGGTGGAGTAGTGCAGAAGTCCCCAAGGAGCTGGATCCCAGGAGTAGTGCTCTCAGCGCACCAACAATACTGAGTTCAGTGCAAAGCCGAAGCTGTGACAATTTATACTCAAAAACAGGGCTGGAAGCAAAAGAGGATTTGCTCACCTTCATATAGCTTAGTGAGTGGTTATAGAACTTGCCTAGACGGTGCGGAGACGGGTTCTAAGCACTTTTAAGCCGGAAGACAGTGCTTTAAGCATCAGGCTAAAACACAGTCAGGAAGGGGCACCTTTCTGAACTCCTATGGAAGCAGAGCCACTGGACAGCCAAGAATATGATACTCATAGGGCTAGAAGAGCAAGTAGGAGGGAGCTTGACTTACAAGGTTGGAGTCCTGAAGTCCAATCCTGCTTGCTCCCAGGACTGTTTATGCATTTTACATTCAACAGTCACTGGATAGAAAATAGAAACAATCCTAAACACTGGAATTGGGACCCCTACAGCTCTCCTTCTGCTGGCCTAGGGGAAGAGAGGAGGGTGCCCCTCCTCCTGACTTTTCTACAATCCAGTGTTAGGGCTCTGTCCTGGGCTATGGGAGGTGCGCGTTGGAGTTTCCTCTCTGAGGCTAAGGAAAATCTAGAACTCAGGTCTTCCAGTTCCTGGGTGAATGCTCTGTCAGACAACTGTATAGCAGGCAGACACTTCCTTTGGCTGTTTCATTTTTAAAAGGATGAAACCTGCTCAGATCTTTCAAAGTAGGTGCCCCATTTCAGAGTGGCTTCCAGGGTCTGTGCCGCAGATGGATGGAAATGCCTTTCCCAAGCTCTGATTCAGGTGCCTAAGCTGCAGAGAATGTGGGAGTTCAGACACTGCTCCATGTCCGGTTTTTCCCATTGGCTAGCTCTAGGTACTTCTCTGCTCAGTGTCTTGGACTAACCATCTGTGGCACCTAAGGGCTTGCCTATATTATGGCAGCAGTGGATCCAACAACTGAGGGGATGGATGGGGTGGAGGAAAGGGGGCTGAGTATGCCCTGCCTTCTCAAATCTTGAGGCACTCTCCAGGTCTAGAAATTTTCCAGTGAGGCTGTTCTGGGCTCATACCCAGTGCCCATTCAAAGAACCAAAAGACACGTTAAACTGTTTTTTAATGTGCTTCTGGTTTGGTTTTAAAAAATTCCTTTAAACTCTTATACTAAATGCAGTGTCTACATGGTATAAGTATTAGTGTTTTTATGTAAGTAAATAAGAATATGCTACTTTAATGCAGGAAAAGCACAACCATCACCTCTTACCTTGGCCAGTGCAGCCCAAAAGCAAGACACTGATTTACACCAGAAGTCTATACCTGAATAAAGTCATTGGTAACCAGGGAAACTGAACAGTGGTATAGCTAGAATTTCATTTAAGCTGAGATCAGGGGAGAGCAATAATATGGTTATCACAATCTATTATATTATGAACCACATCAATGTGTCATGCAGCATTTTAAAAATACTTTGTTTTTATTGTTTCTTGTTTATTGGTGTAACAAGACAAAACCCTTCATGAAGAGCAAGTATTTTTCAAAGAGGCGCACTTGGCATGTCCAATACAAAATGTCTAAATAGATCAGATTTGCTTGCATTGAAAACTCTGTTTCAGGATTGAAAGATAACACATCTGCAATCTAACAACTGTACAGGAAGGTGGTGTTCCACCAAAATCATATACCAACAGAGAAGAAAATAGTTGATGAAGAGAAGGGGGTCCCCCATGAAGGATACAGCAAGCAACTTGTTACACTCAAGACACTCCCAGTAGCCATTGTATCATCTTTGTGTGACCCTGGATTGTTATTGGTTTCCAATTGGTGAATTATGGATCCTAGAGCAGGAGAGGGTCTAACCAGCAATTCATACGCAGACATAATGAGGACCAAGCTTCCCCTCCTCTACCAGTTATTAGCCCGAAGACTTGAACACTGTGCCCCTATCAAATCCATGGCCACAGCTAGGGACATTCTTACCTTTGTGGGAGGTGACATGAGAAAGTAATTTACTAAGGGCATTATTTTTAAACACAAAATGTATACAATTTTCCAGTAGCATAATTTATGCTACTACACACATTTTTCATGGTTTGCAGCCGGGTTAATGCAGGTCAGTGGCTTTAAAATTATGTTGCCTTTAGTAACCATCATCTCACAACTTCAGTGGCTTTGCTCGTGCTCAAACTGAATTATGCGATTAAATATTTTGCTGGCTTGTGGCTCAGGAGAAATAAGCAAATAATTTGCAATGAACAGTATATTTAAACATGCAACTTGTTTCTTCTCACATAACAGTCACAAGTGAATCGTGATTCCCTCAGATTGTTTCTAGTTCTGTATTTGAATGTCTTGTAAACCCTAGATTGATAACTGTTCCTGTTCTGGGGTAAATTCTCTAGGAGTCCCTTTTCCACATCATAGGACCACAGGCTCCCCTTGTACAAACTGTATCAGCAAGTCCAGCTGAGTTCAAAACCTGCTACACACTCCTCTCTCTGAGCTGTGTCCAGTTGATAAATGCAGTGACTGAAAATAACTTGTTAAAAAACAAGCAATTAACTTATCTGTAGGTGCTCCATGGGCAGAAAGAAAAGCTTTGAAAGTAACAAATATTTGCCCTTTCTTGCCAATTTAACTAGGTTCTCCTTGATGCAGGCAGACCCTAATTCTGAGACTGGGTGAAACTCTCACCCTGCATCCTGAAAGTGTCTGCCTCTTTGACAGTCCAACCTTCAGGGCTGTGCCATTTCTCTTATGAGACTCTTTTATTTTATTCCGAAGTTCTTTTGTTCAGAAGGATTTGAGGAGGGCACCTGGACCTGGCCAAACTGGCCCGTGTATTCCTCTAGAGGGGGTTGGCTGAAATCACGGTATAATAGGGTTGGAAGAGACCTGAGAAGTTATTGAGTGCAATTCTCTGTACCAATGCAGCATGCATTCTTCCTGTACCACTCCAAGTTTCATAGATTTCATAGACATTAGGGCTGGAAGGGACCTCAGAAGATCAAGTCCAGCCCTCTGTCCCAGGGGCAGAAAGTCAGCAGGCATCATAGGATCCCAGCAAGATAAGCATCCAGATGTCTTTTGAAGGTGTCCAGAGTAAGTGCTTGAATCACCTCTGGCAGCAGTCTATTCCAAACCTTGGGGGCCCAGACAGTAAAGAAGTTCTTTCTTATGTCCAGCCTGAAACGGTCGTGGAGGAGTTTGTGACCGTTTGACCTTGTCATCCCTTGGGGCGCTCTGGTGAACAATCGTTCCCCCAGATACTGGTGAACACCTTGATGAACTTATAGGTGGCCACCAGATCACCCCTGAGCCTGCGCTTTTTCAGGCTGAAGACTCCCATGGCTCTCAGCCTCTCTTCATGAGGTCTACTTTCCTGACCTCTGATCATGCATGTGGCTCTCCTTTACACCCTCTCAAGCTTCTCCACATCCTTTTTTGAACTATGGAGCCTAAAACTGGATGCAATACTCCAGCTGCGGCCTCACCAAGGCCAAGTACAATGGGAGGATGACATCCTGGGATTTACTTGAGAAGCATCTGTGGATGCAAGCATTTTGCTTGCTTTACTAGCAGCAGTATCACATTGCAGGCTCATATTCATCTTGTGGTCAATCATGACCCCCAAGTCCCTTTCATCTAATGCTTTTTTTTGAGACCCTTGGGTGAAAGAGATTCTACAACTTTCTTAGGCAGCTTGTTCACTTGTCTTGCCACTGAAAACAGGGCAGGGTGGCACCCTAGGGAATAACTGGTTCAGGAAGCATAAGCCTTTGTGTGTGACATCCTACTTCATCAGATGCTAAGCACCTCTCTCTTACTGCTCCTAGTTAGGAAGATTTTTTTTTGTGAGGATTAATCTAAATCTGCTTTGCTGCAGTTTGAACCCATTGCTTCATGTCCTGCTCACTTCATCCTTCTTTACAGCAGATTTTATCCTGTCCCCCATCCATCTCCTTTTTGCTGAACTATGTCTCTAGTTCTTTCAACCTTTCCTCATGTGGATTGCATTCCAGCCCCTTCATCATGTTTGTCACTCACCTCTGGATCCTGTCAAGTTTCTCTACAGCTTTCTTCAAATGCAGAGCCCAGAACAGCATACAATACACCACCTAAGGCCTAATCAGTGCCAAGTCAAGTGAAACTATCACTTCTCTTACTTTGCATGCAATACTGTTAACACAGCCCAAAATTGTATTTTTTTCTGACTCCATCACCTTGATGATTCATGCAGACTGTGATTCATCAGAACCCCAGATCATTTTTAGCAATGCCCATTATCTCACATGCTGTATTTTATAGAATCATAAAACAGTAGGATTGGAAAGGACCTCAGAAAGTCACCTAGTCCAAGCCCTAGCTCAAGGTATAAGACCTGTCTCCTACAGCCACAGAGGATAGTCTATCTCCATCCTCTATATTACAGTCCTTCAAGTATTTGTGCATTTGCTTTTTTCTTGCCTAGGGGTAGAATTTCTTTTTTTCTGTCTAGCTACCAGTTCTTCAATGCATCTTAATCTTTCTGACTCTGAATCCTATCTTGAAAAGTGTTTGCAACCCCAGTCACTTTTGCATCATCCTGCAAGAAACTGTCTGTTCTTCCAATCAAATAATCAATAAAAAAGTTAAACAACACTGGAACCAAAATACACCCTTATGGAAGCCCGCTTGAAACCTCTTGCCATTCTGATATCAGTCCCTTTATATTTCCCCTGCTGATTCAAGTATTGTTTGTCCATTAGTATCAAAAACTGAATTATTAATTGTCTAGTTCCTGCAAATATGTGGAGAGCTGCAGCAAGAATTAACTTTCCACAGAGCAACACACTGACCGCAACTCCTGCCAGGAGAGAGAAACAATATTTATAAAAACATATAGAGATAAATCCCATATTTTCATAGCAGTAATCAATGTTTTTGAACCATTCTTTGCTTAAAATGGTCTATGTGAGCTTTGCCAGTTGATTATGATTGACCAGTGTGATGATCTGAGGAATCTATTAAGCCACAGTTTATGAATTCTGGTTGAAATAAAAAACTCCCCTTTTTGTTTAAGCCCTTATACTTATTTGCACTGTGTTCCTGCTTTGTACTTCTGTACTTTGGAGGTAGGTTAGTGGTGCTGTCTACCTGCCTAACTGGTTGGTCATTAAAGACTTTGAGCATTTGAATAGATCTTGGCTGGGCTGAACAAAGTAGCTACTGCTTCCTAGATTAAATCAGTCTTTTCCAACTTCTCTACACAAGGTGGGGGTTTGGATTTTCAGGAAAAATAATGCTCAGAATTAGGACAGACAAACCAGGATGTTAGTGCTAGCATTTAAAACCTCAGAGGGACTCACAGGGATAGGGACAAAGAAGTTGGCTTTTGTAGTTGATGAGACTTTTGACTGCTGGACCAGCAAGGGAAGCAGGAAGCTGATTTCACAAGAGATGAGAAAGAGAAGCATGAGCTAAAGCAGCTGGATTCTGAATTCCCTGAAAGGCCATGACCCAAATCCAGAGAAGTGAGGAAACTAAGGCAGAGAACAGAAGATACATGTTTGGTTGTTTTACATCTATTTGTATATCTTGTATGGTCCAAAGTAAAGAGCAGTTTTGTTAGAAATCTTTTCAAAACCCAGTCTGTTACTTAAATGTGTCTTCAGAGGTCAGGTAAGAGGCAATGATTTCTTAGGGTGATATGTTTTATTGGATCAACTATGTAGTTGTGATAGTTAGGCAAGCTTTTGGCTGTGTCCACATGAGCAAGGAAGTTTGTTTCCACTGGGACAAGAAGCAGCGGCACACCTTGTGGTGCTGCGTGTCCCCAAGGAATGCCTGTACCACACGCACTCTAGCATGGGGCAAATCACCTTGAGTGAGCTAGGGGAGTCTGGGGCCAGAAACCGTGCTGGCCCCAGCAGCCTTACCTGCAGTCCTGGGTGGTGAGGAAGCTGGACCTGCAGCACTCCTGCAGTTGAGAGCCTGCCAGCAGTTGGAGTATGACTCCGGTTGGCCAGGCTCTGGTTTTGGGTCATGTGCACTGCTGCAACATACACCCCCCCCCCATGTTTTTTCCCACATGGTTTTTGACCCTGGATCTCAAGGTAGTAGCATGGAGAATGCCTGAATGTGTGGTGTGTGCCACATCAAATGGGTCTACGGTGCCACATATCATACACTTCACTTGTCTGGACGTGGCCTTTGAATGTAAGACATTCTTCATCAGGTCCTTAAGAGGTAAATCAGAGTGCCCACAGGGTTGGAGCTCTGGGAAAGAATGTACTTAAGCACCAGGAGAGTGTGGGTTATCTGGCTAAAGTCTCAGGGCCTAGGAACTTAAACCACAGATTTTGGATCTCCGAGGACAGTGCTAGGAAGAGAAAGGCTAGAGACAGACATTCAAAAAACCTGAGACTGAATTGATTCAATCTTTGCAGGTTAGTCTAACCTGGCTAGGCTAAATCACTTTTGTAACCAGACAGACATCCCAGAAATGCAGGCACATGCCTGCAGTGGCTTAGGCTAGAAGCTGGGGGGCACTAGAGCCCTCCCTTCCCTTCCACAGAGCTGAACTGAGGGGGGCATGGCCAGAACCCAGGAGGATTAGGGAGTTCCCCCTCCCCCTCCTGAACAGCCGAGCAGGGAATGTTTATCACCCCTAACTCAGTGTTTATCACCCAATTAAGAAAACAGAGGAACATTACCAGGTATTTGTTGATTCTGTCTTTGTCCTGTGTGCCACAGCTCCAGGGTAGCCAGCATGTGGTCTGCTAGCTAATGCCGAGGTGTCTGTGAAGGACGAGGGAATGCCTGCTTAGCAGAGAGTGGAGAGGGAAGAGGGGAAGCAGGCAGACGCTCTGTGTCTGCAAGTCTCTGCCAAAGCTGCAGCCAGGGAACAGAGGGGAGGGGCCAGCCCTGCTGTGAAGCAGAGAGCCCCACCCAGCCCAGAGAGCATGCTGGGATACTGGGGGAGTCTGACTGAATTTAAACTAGCAAAAGGTCTGGGACAGACATTTCATAAACTGGTTTGAGCCAAATCAGTTAAGTCTGATATTACAGTCAACCAGATTTATCACAAACTGATTTCAGCCATTCTCAAACTGGTTTATGTGCATTGCACATCTATTCTGTTACAGGTTTAAACCAGTTTCTGATCACTTAGATGGGTTTTATGTGTAATGTTTGTCCCTAGCCCAAAAGTGTGTCTAGAAACCCAGAACCAGAAGCAGTGCATACTGTCTGCTCAGACTCAAGGAAGCTCACAAAAAAGGTCCAGTGTATGGGAACTAGAGACAACAGCTTGGTAAGTGTCTAGTAGGGAAACCTGAGCACAGGGTGACAAGCAAGTAAATCACATGAGAATATTCCAATTCCCTCAGTGTGTTACTGCAAAAACACTTCAGCTCAAAACACTAAAGCACACAAACTGGAAATGCATTTTCTCCTGATGGTCTCCCATATGCTTTTGAAAGAATAAGTGCCTCTTTTCATCCTTATTTTTTCAAAAGCAAATGGGAGACCATCAGCAATGCTCCAGTCCTACTACTTCTCCAAATGTGCCAGTCTCTATTTTTTGTTAACAGTACCTGCAAAAGACTGCACCTGGGACAAGGTCTAAAGATCACTGCAGTCCATGAAAACATTTCCATTGTCTTCAGTGGGCCCCATAAAGAACAATATGGGATATGGACTCATTAATTTGCCAAGTATTCATTAATTGTTGACTATGGAGATCTTTCTTTTCAGATGGAGGCTAGTTAATCCCCATGAAGGACCTAAACATCTCTGAGCAGAGTCACTATATCCTGTGAAGCACTCGGGCTTAACAACAATTTGGGCTTATAGAACTACTCTGTATATTTGGACTTCTTCGTTTAAAATAAGGGATGTTCAGCTAATATTTGTTAGGGACTGAAATTATGACAGAGGTATGGTGGAGTGTCCTGCAGCTGTTCAGGCATGGACAAAAATCTCTCAGGTCATGCAGTTTTGATATAATCCCCTCATTTACTCAGTCATGATATTGTCTGCAATGTGCTTTGGAGTATACCAAACAACCCTTCAAAATTCAATACAGTGCATTCAGGAGCCTGAGCATCTCCTGTCCTCCTGGTGGCAATGCCTCTTACTTCCACAAAGCAAAGGACTTTGTCAAACAAGTCCGTATTCTGGCTGTCCTGTATCTCATGTGCGCTAACTTTATTCTGATTACATAACCAAACAGAGATAATTTAAAGGTCCAATTTCTATATGATTTTATATTTTAGATTTGAAAAGCCCAATCTATGAGGTAGCTGTAAAACTATATGCAATTGCTGTATAGAAATACCAAGAATATACTGGGGCTGGAGGAAGTAATGCTCCAATACCTTTAAGAACTTTCATATGGGGAGAGTGACTCTCATTTAGCAATGTAAGAAAACCTATGGGCAGAGAGACACAGAGACATATTCAGAAATGCATGAAACCCCCATATATCAGAGACTGTAGACAGACGTGCTAACAGAAAAACAGCCAGACCCTTCCTGGCATGTGTGATTTAGAGGGGGCAGATGTGTGATTTGGAGGATTTCCAGATTCTTCTTTCCTTATTTTTTGTTTCTGAAGTGAGAAGTTCAACACAACCTGTGCCAAGCAGGTTTCATCTGTCTGTAACTGTGCCTCTGGAAACACTGAAGGCCAACAGTAGCACTAAGTCTGTGCTCTGACTCCAGCTCAAATAGATGACAGGTATTTGGCCAGCTTCTTAGTTCCCCCAAAGGACTCTAGGGCTATATTGGAGTGTGTCAACCAACATCTACAGACTCATGAGCTTTAGTCTTTTATCACAAGCCCAGCTATACACAAAAGAAAATCATGATTGTTCTTGTAGAGAATGTGTAGGAAAAACAGGAAAACAAAATTCAGATGGTCAGACTGTGGTCACTGTATCAGGATTTTGAGCCCAAGGCCACAAACTACCCACACAAGAAACCCTTGACTTGAAAAGGCTCATTCATCCATGTGTAAGGACTACTAACATGGGCAAGATTGGGTCCCATGTTCTGAATACAAATTTATTTGTGATGTTTGTGAATGGAGTCTCGAGCTGTGTGGAGGTGCATCAACATGAGACACTCGGGGAAAGAACGGTCCACTGAGCTCTGAGAAGAGCAGATAAAGAAAACAGAGACAGAGAGGGCGGATGAGTGAGTGGAGTGATAAAAAGTCTCATAACAAAACCAAGACATTGGAATATTTATTTTGATTTATTCAAGTTTTGATAGCCCCAAAGAGCACTTTTAAGTGCTTAATTTGCTTTGCTCCATTGATTTTAATTAATCTTGCCCTAGGCTCGCAAGCCTGCTGAACATGGAAAACTTGGGGGAAAAAACCCTGCTAGTTCATGAGGCAGGATTCCTGAATCTTCTGGAGTTGTGTTCATGTCCCAGATCATTACTGAGGAGATGCAGCACGGCCCTGGCAAATATAGTCAGACTGAGGCAGAACCTACATTGGTGGTGGGGAAGCCAAAGAAAGGGAGGCATCGAGACAGCTCGTTCATATATACAATATGTTGTGCTTTATGCACAACAGACAAAAGTAAAAACTCTGGGTTTTTCAAAAAGGCTAATCATCCTCAAGTCCAAATAAAATCACTAGAAGCCACAATGTTCAACACTTTTGAAAATGTGCCGTAAGCAATTGTTTTGAGTACTCAAAAAACATAAGGCCCACAGTGAGGGCCATCCTTCAATACAGTGGCTATATCCAAGTGTTGTTATTAGTGACCCATGTGGCTTGGGGACCCAGAATCCAGGCCTGAACTGGGAAAATTAACTTTCCTCCTTGTATCCCAGACTCTACAGCATTCCAAAGAGCTTGTTAGCCTGTGGAAGTCTTTTGATGGCGAATGCTGAGAAGGATTCAAGAAGGTGGGATCTGTAACAGAGGCACAGTTGCAGCAAATGAGAGAGAAAGCTTCAGAGAACTAATGGAGATATTGAAAGGGATGGTTTAGCTGCCTAAACACAGGGCTAGAACTACTGAATTTTTCCCTCAGAAGAAAAGATTCAAATCTAGGCAGCACTGGCTCATTCTTTAGTTTTCAAGGTAGATATATGAAGTTCAATGCAGGCAACTGTGCAGTTTTTTTTTCCTGATAAGACCATTAAAGCCTGCACTTCCTGTTCTTTATGGATATTAAAGAGTCCCGCTCCCACTATAAAACCAAGGATTGGTCTCAGTTCATTGTACTGTATTTTTCCTTTCTCTTAACATGGGGTGACATTCAATGCACTGGGGCCCAACCAGATTCAAAGAGAGCTAAATGGATTCTGGGCTATGAGGATTTGGCTTTGTTGGCTGCAGCCGTCTACTCCTATGGCTGCACTATCTCTACATGTCTACACAGCCTCTCTCCTGACCTACATGTCACTACTAATAAAATGAGCCTTGCTCACTTGTTCCTACTTGGGTACACCAGTAGTTATGCAGAATAGGCAGCTCAGAGTAGTTCTCCATTTGCAACCATGCTTGGGCTCCCTTTCTCTGGAAAGGCTGAGTCTGGGAGAGGCGAGGTGCATCCAGGCCACTCCCTGCTGTTCATTCTCCCTTAATTATCAGTCTGGTGCACCAAATGGAAATGAGTGTGTTGGAAGGGAAGAAAATTAAACAGACGTGACAAAGATTACATCTACAGAGGAATGAAGCTGTGATATCAGATTATTAACGTACTTGTGATAGTTTAGTCTACGCTAGCACAGGTAACAATAGAAGAGAAGAAGCAGTGGTATGGGCTTTAGCATGTGCTAGCGATCAGGTTATGTACTCGAGGTCCCCAGGAAGTCTGTAACTTAGCTGCCTGTGCCGCTGCATCTTCACTGCTATTGTTATCAGGATTAGCTTTATTACTATGTACTGGGTGGTATGCTTTTTCAGCAGAACTAACTAGTTGAGTGGCTATGCTACTTTCAGTACCTGAGATAGGTCTGAGTGAGCTGGCTTGTATATCAGGGATCTCTCCAATAGCACTGCACTGTGCCCCTTAGTAATATCCAATCTACAAAGACTTATCACAATGGTACTGAAGGATGATAAAACAGATTTCTAAAGAGGTTCAGGATGAAAGGTGAATTATAAAAGATAAATATTACAATATTCTCTACTTCACTGGATGAGACTGATATAGGACAGCCACTTCATTGGGACATCTACCAACATCTATTAAATCTAACAATAATGAATGGAGATGGCTGATGTTTCACTGGGATGGATTGGCACAAAGTCCACTTAATGAAGATGAATTTAGCTATTGCCAAGTAGTTAAGTGGTTGTAACTGGGTGTTAAATAGCTGTGAAATTCTCAACTCTAGTTCCTCTTATACAGAATTGTTAAAGTCTCAGGAGTATTTATTTTTGGCTGCTTCTGTTAAATTGAAATGCCAGGAAGCACAGGAAGTAGCCCATTTCTCCCCTCTACTCGCACTGCTGCTATGTGTGCAAAGTGGCAGAATTGAAGAATGACACCGGAGATTCAGACACCTTGACAAGGTGCACTGGATTCCTGCTTTTCTGTTTCAGTGGGAATCATGTCAGAACAGGAGACAGATGTACCAACTTCATTGCTGGTGTTTCAGAGTATCATACATAGACGCCAAGGATACTTTGGGAGAAGGATGAGCTGCAGTCTGTGACATGTAATCATAACCCCGCATTGCCTCTGACACCACAGGGAGGTTTGAGATCAGTTACTAAGAGACCATTAAAAACTTGTCTTCTGAAAGGGCAACATGCTGACCAGCCTCAACTAATCAGTGGTTAAGCCCTTATTTAAGAAGCCATCAGTTAACTTTCATGACCCTTCTAATTACTATTTTGTCTCAATATGAAGCTTCCCTTTTTTGTGGAAGGTTACCTAGAAGGTCATATGTGCTAGGTGTTAATTAGTTAATCCTGTATCTATGAATAGGCGATTGTGGGTTTTCTGACACTTGCAAGTATTCATGAGGTTAGTCATATAAATAATCCACAAGAAAGGATTTGTTTTGGCAAAGAAAAATGCTGAGAATGTATAGTCACAGGAGTCTTAATAGGGAATACGCAGATACATTAAAGGAGCTCATTAAGAAAATTATTCAGCAGTGGACTATCACACATCCTTCTAATCAATCCATTTTAATTAGCAGAAGGCAAAGAAACTCTCAGTTTGTTTTACTGCAACTCATTTTAGCCAGAACAGGTTATTAAGGATGGCACTTTTCAGAGCCACTGTGTAGCATTTACATATTTGTTATTAAAAAACATCATAGAGTAACAAGATTCATATTAAAAATGCCAACACTTCATCAAGAGCCACAGATGAGATGATTGTCTGCTAGTGTGTGCCAAATAGTGCGTGCCATGCTCTCTGCTGTGCCCTTCAGGTAAAAGCTGGCTGTATATAGGGGAAGCAAGCTATACAAAATCCCTCCCACCCCCATTGCATAGCTGCAGGGGGACCACAGGAAAGGTGGGTGAGAAGATAAAGAGCCAGACAGGAACAACAGTAAGTAGCAGTGTCCTCTGCCAGAACAGCAAAAATAACTTCAATAAAAGCAGACTTCAACACTGATTCTCTTAGGTCCTGTCTGATTGTTCTCCAAGAGGAGTGTCAGATAGGCAGCCACCAATAAAAACTACTGGGAGCCAGGGAAAAGAAGGAAAGGAGATAAAATCCACCTACCAAACTGGTGGGACCTACAGGATTAGTGCAGCAGAAAACTGGTTTTGTTTTTCCTTTTGGCTCTCCATTTAGGATGGTCTTGTGAATTGGCAAGGATTATGTGAGTTCCCAGTTTTCAAAGAGCTGTGGAATCTTTCTTATCTTGCCCCTCCCTGCAAGCCTGGTAACATAAGGGTGTTAATGACTATGTGGGATTAGTATCATTTTTATCTCTCATTATTAATGCCTCCAATTAATTTATTTATATAAAGGTTTTCTAGCATATATTTCTATAATTATTTTTTGACTGGGCTATTCATGCCCATTTATCTTATTTCATCACAACGTATGTTATAAGAATTGGGGATATACTTGAACACTCACAGTTAACTCTCTTCCTAGGTAAGGCAGAAGGTAGGAAAGGGTGCATCTTAGAGGCTAACTGGTTCAGAGGCATGCATCTTTGCAAGCAACAGTCTGCTTCACCAGATGCTTTGAAATAAGTGGGCAAAAGAGAGGGTTATATATAGAAGAGAAAGGAACAAGGGAGGGGTCACTATTAAGAGAGCTAAAAGCTAGGTTGTTTGGATCAATTGAGGTGAATAAGACATTTAACATTTTGTGGCACACTCGGGATTAACAGGTAGTTTAGATAATGAGATAAGAAGTTACTGTCCCTGTTGAGATCATAATTAACACAATCCAGCCTGTGGATGATTTCTTGTTCCACAATTTTCATGTTTAAATTGGTTTTCAAGGTTTTTTGTTTAAGGACAGCTAGTCTGAGGTCAGTGATGGACCCTTCAGGGAGGTTTAACTGTTTTGCCATGGGCTTTTGTGTATTTCTGGAATTGACATTGAATCAGTGGCCATGTCACCCTGATGCCCATTCATTCTTTTAAGCAGAGATTATCCTGCCTGGTCAATGTAGACAGCAGAAGGGCACTGTCTGCAAGTGATAGAATCAAGTAATTAAATAGTGTGTGCCAAAATAATCTTCATTCTTCCTCTACTGACCTTGTTGAGGGATTCACACAGCCCTGCTTCATGGAAGACCTAAAGAAGATGGGGTTCCAGTGTCTCAGCCTGCGTCTTTTTCCAAGCCTCTTTCACCACTCTCCAACTATGCTCTGAAAGGAGCTACTGTTTTCAGAAACCCAAGTTCAAAACTTGTGGGGACTGGCAGACAAGGATCTCTCAGGAGGAAAGCCCAACTTTTATGGAATTCAGACCAGAACTCAGGCCAAGCCCAATCTCTCCAAGGAAATACTATCATAGTTTGATCACTTTAAATAAGAGACTTAGATGGAGGACAGTGAAGGGACAGAAGATGATTTATCCAATATTTTCATAGGGCCACCTCATAGTGCAGTGATGCGACTCAATAATATTTTCACTATTATTTTAACCAAAAGAACACACGCTCCATTCTCCTCAATGGGATGTCATCTTTAATGCTTAGAGAATATCATAATATGTTTTTCCACTCAAGAAGCATATGAAAGAAAAGAACAGTACGATAGCATTTGTAAAAGTGGGTGTTCTTTCTTCCCAGATGATTCTCTTAGAGGAGGTCACCCATATTTTAACAGCTGCTATTCTGATGACTCCTAAACTCTGACATTGTCAACCAAGTTCTACCTTTATGGTATCTAATGTAAATGTATGTTAAGTTTACTGAGGGAAACCCCAGCTTACAAAGTCAGCCAAGAAGAAAGACAAAATTTACATTGTAAAATCTTGTGGTATGGACTGGTTGCCAAAGTAGTTCTTACATTTGTCATAATGTGGAACACTTTTTAAAATATAGGGTCTTTGAGAGACAATCTCTGGTGTCAGTCCTTAATTCTTAATCGTTCCAACAAGACTGTTAGCTTGACATAACTTAGTGGCTAGGAACAGAGTTATACATAAACCAGTTGAAATCTGTTTCACAACAGAAGTTCAGTGCACATAAATCACTTTCAGAATGGCCGCAACCAGTTTAAGATAAACCTGAATGGATGTAGTATCAGACTTAACTGATTAAGGTTAAATCATTTTTTTAAGCTTCTGTCCCAGATCCTTTTCATTATCGTTGGCAGTCCCTCAAAGTCAAAGATAACGTCTGTCAGGTTTGATGGGTCCTCAGGTGACTGAGGAGCCGGATTCTGGATACACACATTCTTTCGCAATGGGGGCATATTGTTGCACGGGGGAGTGGGATTTGAAGCCCTGAGTTGGTCTCCTTCTCCTTCCTCCGCTGCTGCCATTCTGCCTCAGTATCAAGTCATTGGGCCTCTAAGTGGTGTGTGCCTTGGTGGACTAGGTGGCACCACACCGAACAGTCAGCAGCTTGCTCCTCCCAGCCATTGGTGTTGATGCCTCTGTGCTGGAGGGTGACCTTGAGTGCATCTTTGTGCAGTTTTCTTTAGCCACCCTTTGAGCATTGGCCAACAGAGAGCTGGGAAAAGAGAATCTGGTGAGGGAGGCGGTTCTCGGACATCTGGATGCAGTGGCTTATCCATCGGAGTTGATTCCTCAAGAGCAAGGCTTTGATGCTGGTGGATGCAGCTTCATGGAGGACGCTCACGCTGGTCCAGTAGTCGTCCCATTTGATCCCTGGGATTCAATGCAAGCATTGCTGGTGAAAGCTCTCAAGGGTCTTAATGTGGTGTTGGTAGACGGTCTGGGTTTGACTGCAGTAGAGGAGGGTGGTCAGCACAACAGTCTTGTAAACCAGGACCTTCGTCAACTTCCAAAGGTCTCTATTTTCCAAGGCACATTGTCACAGTTCGAAGAAGGAGGCGCTGGCACAGTTGACCCAGTGCTGGACTTCTTCACTGATGCTAGCCTATTGACAGAGGTGGCTGCCAAGATACGGAAAGTGCTCCACGTACTCCAGAGCCTCCCCATCTATGTAGACAGTGCGAGGGATGTTCAGCTGCCCTTAGGAAGGGTTGGTGGAGAACTTTCATCTTTTCAATGTTCAAGGACAGGCCAAATCTCTTCTACAAAGCGCTGAAGAGATCTAAGGTTGCTTGCCCATCCTGTGCAGAGTGACCCATCATGCAGCAATCATCTGCAAACTGAAGGTTGTGGATGTCTTTGGTAGTGAGTTTTGTTTTTGCCCAGAAGCTCCCAGGATTGAAAAGCTTCCCATCCAATTGATACTGGATACTGACACTGGATGGTAGATCATCTTGGATGAGGTGGATGATGATGGTTAGGTAGATGGCGAACAGGGTGGGGGTGATCATGCAACCTTGTTTGACCCTGGTTTGGATGCAGAAGGTGTTGGTTTCAGATCTTCCACTGAGGACAGTGGCAGTCATATCATCATGCAGGAGCCTCAGCATGGTGACAAACTTCAATGGGCAGCCAAGGCACTGGATGGTCCACAGAGCTTCACAATTTAAGGAATTGAACACCCTGGTCATGCCAATGAAAGTGAGGAACAGTTCTTGATTTTGCTCCCGAAATTTTTCTTGGATCTGCCTGGCAACAAAAACCATGTCCACAATGCCCCGGGATGGTCAGAAGCTACACTGGGTATCCAGAAGGATCTCCTTGGTGACGGGACAAAGGTGGTTCAGGAGGATGCGGGCCAGAATCTTATCTGCAATGGACAGGAGGGAAATCCCCCTGTAGTTCACATAGTCAGATTTCTACCCCTTCTTGTGGATGGGCACAATGGTTGCATTCTTGAAATCTCTGGGGATGTCCTCTTTGTCCCAAAGGTGGAGGATAAGCTGGTGGAGTTGTCATGTGAGCCAGAAGCCACCAGCCTGGTAGACCTCTGTGGGTATAGCATCTGGCCTGCAGGCTTTGTTGGTTTTCAGCTGTTGGATGCCCGCTTCAGCTCCCTGATGGTTGGTGGATAGCTAAGGGAATCCACCACAGGGTGTTGTGGGATGGCTTGGAGGGTCTGTTCTGATCCAGTGGACTCCCAGCTAAGGAGGAGTTTGAAGTGCTCCTTCCAATGCAGAGAGATGGTGTCATTGTCCTTGAGGAGCCAGGAGCCATTCTGTGATTGAAGGGGGTTTTGTCCAATGGAGCATGGTCCATAGATTGTCTTGGTAGCCTGGAAGAAGTTATGCATGTCATGCTGGTCAGCATAGCCCTGGATCATGCATGCCTTCTCCACCCACCAGTTGTTCTTCATGTCACAGATATGTCACTGGACCTCAGCCTTCAGCTGGTGATACACTGCCATCTTTTGCCAAGTTTGTGGATGGCTTTGCCAGGTGATGAAGTCTGCATGCTTCCACTTGAGGAGATCACAAATCTGAGCATCATTAATGTTGAGCCAGTCCTGGTTCTGTCATGATGCGAACCCAATAGTCTGGGTGCAGGTGTCTTGGACAGCGGACTTGAGTTGGTCCCAGTGTGCCTGGATGGTGATGTCACCAGCACTATGGACTTGCTCCAGTGCACTACACAACTGGGCCTGGAACTCCTCCCACTGTCCAGGGTCCTTCAGAGCTGTGATGTTCAGCCACCTCCGGGTGGTCTTCTGGTTTCTTGGCACGAGGCAGATGTTTATCACTGAGCATGCAAGTTGGTGGTCTGTCCAGCAGTCTTCAGATCCATTCATGGCCCTCATGACAAGCACATTCAATGGTCTCTACCTTGGATGATGATGTAGTCCAAGAGGTGCCAGTGCTCTGACCTTGGATGCCTCCACATGGTTTTGAGCTGATCTTTCTGGCAGAAGACGGTGTTTGTCATGATCAGGCCGTGTTGGGCGCATTTGGTCAGGAGCAGGATACCGTTGGCATTGGCCTTCCCCACACCATTCTTGCTGATAGTTCTGCTCCAGATTTCATGGTCATGTTCAACCCAGGTGTTGAGGTCACGCAGGAGAATGACCTTGTTGTCCCTGGGGATGGAGGCAAGGACGTTGTCGAAATCGAAGTAGAACCTTTCCTTGACTTCCTCATCATAATGCAGAGTTGGAGCATATGTGCTGATGACAGTGCATGTTGGTTTTGGCTGAGGTGCAGGCAGAGGGTCATCAGCCTTTCACTGACACCCGAAGAGAGTTCAGGGAGCATGTCAGTGATGTAGTTTCTGATGACAAAAATGATTCTGTGGATACAGGTGTCATGGTTTGGTTTCCTTTTCCAGAAGAAGGTGTACCCTCTGCTGACCTCCCTCAGCTGTCCCTCTGCAGTGAACTGGGTTTTGCTGAGAGCAGCAATGTTGATGTTGTGCCTTGCTAGCTCCCAAGCCACGATGGCAGTTCATTTTTCTGGGCAATCACTCTTTGGGCTGTTGATGAGTGTTCTAACATTCCAGGTTCTGAAGCTTAGCCTTTTCTTATTTCGACTGCAGAAATGGTGATCCTGCTGGACGTGGCTTCCCATCCAGGAGAGACCGGACAGCCTATTTTGGGGGCACCTTTTCTAGCGCTCTCCCCATTCAGGTGAGCACAGGGTATCCTAAAATGGACCGCTCAGTTGTGTATGTAGCTGCCAAAGGACACTCCTGTCCTGACACAGGTGCCTGACGACCATTGCACATCTGCCACCTGCATACAGATTCTTGGTTGGGGGCCTCCAGGTATCACAGCCCTGCCCCTGTTGCCAATCCTCCATTGCCACAGGGCTTTTTAACCTGACAGAAGCCTGCGCGTGGCATGTGTAGTATGGGGATTCTGGTACACAGTCGGGCCCACACAGTCTTGGCAGTTGGTTGGCGGTTGGTGGCCACAGTCTTGGCGGTTGGTGGCATGGCAAGCCATAACGACTGGGGCCACTTCTCCATTGCAGCCTTCTTCCACCTTCCCAGCCACTGGGGCTGCAGCCTTCCTCTGCCTGCTCCGCTGTTGAGGAATTCTTGGATCATTCTTTGTCTGGAACCTCCTCCTTGACTTTGCTGCCATGTGTGGCCCTACCAGGAGCATGAACTCCAGACAGCATCGCTCTTGGGATCATTGGAACATGCAAGCCTCTCCACCACGACAACGTGACGATTCTCAGAGAGGCCAGATCCCCTCCATATTCAAGTTAACTCACAGCCCCCCAGCATCTCAGGATACTTTGCACCTCCTCACAAACCCCCTCTTCCCCACAGGGTGAATGAGCTAGACTTCACCTAAACTCTCTGCTCCAGTTGAGCACGGAAGTGTGCTCTAGTGCTCTCCAGCTTCTGGCCTGGGCCACTGCAGGCATGTGGCTGAATTTCATGAATTAAAAGTGAACGTCTGTTCACTTGCTTATCAGTTCAATCTATACAGCTTCGACTAACCTGTGAAGATTGAATCCATTCAGCTGTGGGCCTTTTGACTGTCTGTGCTTAGTCAGTTTGACTTTCAAACTGCCTTTGACAGAGTCTACACAAGAAGATAAGTAAATCATTTGGTGAGAGATAAAGTACTATCATAGCTTAGAAACATGCTAAGTAACAGAAAACTAGAAGTAGGAATAAATGATCATTTTTAGTGGACAAATATATTTGGTATTGTCTCAAAATTCCAAACTAAAGCCAATGGTGTTGGTCATTTATTTATGATTTGAGTGAGATGAACATAGGGATTGACAAAATGTCTTTAATCTTGGCAAAATTAGGCAAAGAGCAGGACAATGAATGATATTCAGCCTTGACAAAAACAAAATTATATATATAAGAAGGAATCATCTGAACTACTTCTCAGCATTACTAGGCTCTAAACTGATTGCAGTCAAAAAGGAAATTAGATTTCCTGTTAACTTTACAAAAACCAAGATACTTTCCCAACCGACCCCTAATCATTTAGCTGCTTCCCCCCACAATTACAATTAGAGGGTATTTCCCTTACCTGGGTAGTCACCTTTCCCAAAAAGTAAACATAGATGATGATATTCAACACCAAATAAAATCTGCCAGTGCTGCCTTTTGACATCCCCAAAATTGTGTCTTGGATGATCCTGACATCAGGACCCAAACCAAACTTCTCATCTACCAGGCTGTTGTTGTTTCTACCCTGTTGTATGGGTGTGAAACCTAGACAACACATTGAAAATGCCTGAAAACCTTGGATTGTTACCATCAGTGATGCCTTTGGAAAATCCTCCATATCAACTGGAAGAACAGAAGAATGAAGGCCAGTGTTCTGGCTCAAGCAAACACCATGAGCATTGAAGCCATGTTTATACAGCACCAGGTCTATTGTACAAGGCATCATAAGGATGCCTGACAACTAACTCTTGAAACAGGTCCTATACTCCCAACTTAGCAATGGCCACTGCTGTCGAGGTGGGCAAAAGATTCAAGAACACCTTGAAGGCAAATCTAAGGAAATGTGATATTAACATTAATATCTGGGAGACTCAAGCACTGAATTGTCCCCAACAGTGCCTGGATGTACAACAAAGCACCAACCATTTTGGGCAAACTTGCCTTCCTATGGTGAATAGGAAAGAGAGACAATGGTAAAGAGCAGTGACCCAACATCACCAGGATCCACTCCTTCCTTCAGGAACTGTATGCCATATCTGAAGTTGAACATGCAAATCTTAGATTAGCCTTTTCAGCCATCTCCAGACTCACTAAAGACTGCTATATCTACTGGATGACTGTCATCATCTTATCGAGGGATCACTGCCACTGACAAATCATGGTCAAGGAGAGCCTAGGCTCAGTACAGAATAGTGGTGCAAAAAACAAACAAAAATAGCAAACAAAATGGCATAGAGATAAACTGATTACATCCTTATCTAAGTGAAATGTTCAGCCTTGCATTGAAAAGTATGTTCAGTGATAATTAAGTTATCTACAAATTATATCGGTCAGGCTGCAGTTGGAGTACTGTGTCCAGTTCTGGGCGCCACACTTCAGAAGGGATGTGGACAGCATCGAGAGGGTCCAGAGGAGGGCCACTCACATGATCAGGGGGCAGCAAGGCAGGCCCTACAAGGGGAGGCTATGGGACCTGAACCTGTTCAGCTGCCACAAGAGAAGGCTGAGAGGGGATCTGGTGGCTGTCTACAAATTGACCAAGGGGGACCAGCAGGCAGTGGGAGAGTCCCTGTTCCCCTGAGCACTACCAGGAGTAATGAGGAATAACAACCATAAGTTGATGGAGAGTAAATTCAGGCTAGATATCAGGAGGCACTACTTCACAGTCAGGGTGGCTAGGATCTGGAACCAGCTTCCAAGGGAAGTGGTGCTTGCTTTTACCCTGGGGGTCTTCAAAAGGAGGCTAGATAGATCCAGCATTCATTTGACCCCAGCACTCTTTCCTGCCCATTGCAGGGAGTTTGACTTGATGATCTGCTCAGGTCCCTTTCGACCCTACCAACTATGAAACAGCTATGAAACTATGATATAGCATAGAGAGATGGAATTTGGAAATGGAGAGTGAAAGGTACAGAACGGTGATGGTCGGCAAAAACTTTCATATCAGAAAGGACTGAAAATACTGGAACTGTTTAGAGGGTAAATGAATAAATGGGAGGTATACAGTTAATGAAGTATACAGAGACATTCCTATTTGCTGCCTATACATGTGACAACACATGAATTTAAAACACACAGACACAGACACACACACTTTCATTCTTATGCTCCTAATTATAATTTAATACATAGCTGAAGTGACTATAGCATCTGAAGAAAGAGGGAAGCAATATAAGACAGTATAAAGGAAACAAATTATAATAGGTCTACCTGCTTCAGCTTCTCTCCCCTATCTTGTATCTTTTTTGTTCATTTTCCATTCCTAATTGAAAAATTTTATGTGTATTAGTATCAACTTTCCCCTTATTACCTGCAGTCCTCTCACTAATGCATCCAGAACATTTTGCAATTTGTTTCTGTCCTCCCAAATGTTTACTAGTCTCCAGATTTAATGGCATTGGCAAGTCTGATGACAATTACATTCACACAATGAAACAAAAAAAGCTGCTAGACTGCAGAATCCAGCAATGTCTCTGGAGAACCTAAATGACTGGCCTATAACTATTAAGAAGCACTGCTGCTTAATGATGAGCAGAAGATCAAGAATGATAGATTTTGCTCCATTTTGACAGAAACAGTTTTGTGGACCACTTGAAATATCTTTAGGACCACCAAAGACTATAGTATTCACTTGAGAATCACTGGGTTAGTGTAGTATAGATTGTAATTGGATACTGCAATAAGGTAAATTTGATTGCAAATCTTAAAAAGACTAGAGAAGTGGTTGTCTGAAATTGGAAAAGGCCAGACTCATTAAAACATACTTTATACTATGTGTACAATTGTTTAATATTTATGAGAACCTTTTTGAGTCTGCTAAAGTATAAGTATGCATCTGTTTCTATTTTCCAGGTACATGAGTCATACTATTTAAAATGAATTTAATAATCTAGTTTATTCATATGTAAAAGGTACACTGAACAACATTAGAAAAAGAATCTAACAAGGGAAATCTTAGTGCGAAATATCCCAGGTTTTCCTATTCAAACAGTTCAACCATCCATACCAGCCTGTGTCTGCAACATGCATATATGAAAGCCTCTTCTCCACTGCGCCTAATTCAGAACACTAATTTTATTTATTAAAGGCTCCTCTAATCCTAGTAAGTCTCTCATATAGTCTTCCTCCTTATGTTTCATATTTTTAAAGAACAATGAATAGAATTGATCATGGGCAGATCTAGGATTTTCAAAAGGGGGTGCAGGTCCTGTGGTACATTATTGTATATAACACAACATATTTTTCTCCAGGTCAAAAGAAATTATAAGTTTTACTAATATGATAGGGACCTAGGGCTATATTATTCAGTTTAAGAACAAAAGGAAAAACAAATATAACTTTATTGAAATATGCATTAATTTGCTGTATCATTCATTATGTATTAAAATCACAACTAAGGGAAAAGTAATCAAACTATGTTGTTTCGTTAGCTCTGTAGTCATGAGAATCTTTGATTTGAAAATCAAAAATAAACCTTCTTGAGAATCTTGACAGTGCTTCCAATGCTTCACTGAAAGTTCTTTGCACACCTGAGTTAATGTTTTTAGCTAATGTCAAAAACAGTCAGCAGAGCTGTGAAATAGGAGCTACATTACCAGAAGAAGCTAACAGACAGCAGGACTGTAGAAGAAAGGATAGCTTGATTAGTGAAGTATTGAGGCAATGAAAAAAGGAGAGAGGGCTGTGGCAGGGCACTGTTGGTGCCTGCCACTTTAAGGGCTGGAGCAGGCTACAGCAAGGTGCTTGTGAACGGTGGCCATTTTGAGACCCAGGATATATACATGGTGAAGCAGCAATTTGCTGCTAGCAGCTGTGACAAAAACATTAGCTAGCAGAGCTGAGGCTCAGGAACAGATTGAAGGTTTATGGGCTGGGGCTATGGGGATGGAGGAAGCTCCAGGTCCTGGGCATGACCTAAAACTGCACCCTTCTGCAGATGGGTGGCTTGGTGGGGCAGTTGATTAGGGGTGTGTGAAGTGGGCCCTATTTGATTCAGATTTGGATTTGGCCCAAATTGGGGACAGAGATTCCATTAGTTAATTCAGATCACTGTCCCTGATTTGATCCAGCCAAATCCGAATCTGAAGATTCAATGCTGATTTGGAGAATCAGTGATTTGGACATAGACACAGCTTTAAATGTTTTTTCTACATACCTCAAGGTACCAGTGCAGCTCGTAAATGCTGTGATACCGGGGCGGATGGAGCATCCCCCGGGAGTGCGGGGGGGCCCTGCACATACTCGTCGGTGAACACAGAAGTGGATCGGAAGTACTTCAGGTCCACTTCCGGGTCCACTGGGGAGTGTCCTGGGGGCCCCCCTCAACAATCAGCCATGGAGGGACCCAAGTGTCCCCCCAGACTCAGGAGGCACAAGTCACCGAGCTGGGGGGGCATGGAGGGGCCCCCCAGTGCACTCCCCGGCAGGCCCATAAGTGGACTGGAAGTGCTTCTGGTCCACTTCCAGATCTGTTGCCAAGTGTGCTGGGGAGCCCCCACATTCCTGTGAGACACTCAATGTGCCTCAGCTTTGTAGCACTCACGAGCTGCCTGGTACCTTGAGGTATGTAGAACAAACATTTAAAGCTATGTCTACGTCCAAACGTTGAATCTTTCCAAATCTCTCCGAATCTATTTGGAGGGTTCCAATTTGATTCAGAGACATTAAAAGGTCCTCTGATTCAATTCAGATTTGGAGATTTGGCCACCGAATCAGGCTGAATCTTTGCCAAATTGAATTGGGGACCAAAGCTTTGCACAGCCCTATTGTCCATGGCAGAACAGTCCCCCATAACTGCCAGGCCAGTTACTACCCTGGCGAAAGGTGGGTTGGGGGTGCCTAATAACCTCCAGCCCCTGCAAAGTCCTAGCTGGGGAAAGCCCAGGCCAGTGAGGGGCCTGAAGCTCATGTGATCCAGCAAAGTTGTGAGGAAAAAACCATGCAAGCATCCCAGGCTTGTTTCAAAGTACTTCAACTGGCCCATGCTGGGGCCAGGACCCAGAATGGGGTCAAAGGGCCAAGGGCCCATCATGAGGGATGCCCAAAAAGCAAAAAGGCTCAGGGTCCCAACTGGCCTGAGACAGAGCCAGGGCCTAAGGGGGAGCTGAAGGTCCCAGGGAGGGGACCACAGTGAGTGGGGTGAAGGGCACAGCTGAGTTTAGTTGCCTGAGATGCCAGCTGTGAGGCTTGGGCAGTGTAGGGGTGGAACAGAGCTGCAGAGATCCCCCTAAACATTGGGGTGCAAAATGGGCAGCTTCCTGCCTACTTAACAGCATAATTATGTATCATTGAGGTGTGGCAGGAAAGAGAGGTAGGCGGTTAACATGGAGACAGGTGGGCGGGCCAACATCAAACTGGCCCCAGGAAGGCTCACTTGTTATAGGGTCATTAACATCCGTGGAATGAAGAATTCAGAAAGAATCAGGCAGATTATAGTGCGCCATGAAGTCAAATGACTCCCTCACTGCTGCCTGAATAGAAATGCTGCTGACACTGCCAAGCAGTTTTTAAAAAATTTTGGGTGAAGCAGAAATCAAAGGAGGGGTTGCAGCTGTACCACTGCCTCCATCTAGATCCATTCCTGGAATTGATCACAGGAAAGCTGAGCCTAGCTAGTGCAATACATGATGCACGTTGTAGGTCAGGGAGACACCTGGGGGCTTTGCTGATATACCTCTAAGGGTACATCTTCAGGAAAGAGGTGTTGAAAGTTAAATATGTGTTTACATAAATAAATGTGCATTAATTTCACATCCTTTTAATCTTTTCTCTCTCCCTCCCTCTTCTTTATTTCAAGCCTCTCTTCCCTTTGAATAACCTTTCCTACAGCAACTGCAGCTTCCCTCCCACCTACTTTGGTTAGCACACCACTCCTGTCCTCATTCTACTTGCCATAATGATCAGCAATGAAAATGTTAGTGTTGACACTGAAGTGCCATTAGGTTGTGGATGCGTTCTGATGTCATCTTCGGTTGTGTGATCCTACTTTGCTTGTGGAGAAGTTCCTGTGCACAAGAGGGACTCACAAAGGGGAGGAATTAAAAGTTCCACAGGCAACCACAGGTCTGGGATTTTTTAACTTTCAGCAGTTTGCCTTTGCAACTTAAATAACATTGTTTCAACTCAGTTCTTTATTATGTCATTATATAGAGAGAATTATTGCAGAACCTAACAGATATCAAAAAGCTACCATGGCAAAGGTCACCGATTAGCAAATTGATGAGTGAATGAAAGGACAGTGATTAAACTACCTCAGTGATAGAAGCAGTAATAGTTCAAAAGTTGACAAATCAAATTGCTCTATGCACGCATGTACCAGTTAAGTGTACAAACTCACCAGCTCACTACAGTTTGGTTTCATTGTTAACTAAAATGACAACAAAGCAAGTCTCAGTCTAAGCTTATTCCTAAATAATGTTGGTCAGAAAATTGTTCTGCCTTTAACTAATGCAGCACAAAATTAAACTATTTTTATTTCAAAGCCATATAAAAACCCAGCTCACCCTTTATAATGATAACATTGGGATCTACCAAATTGTTACAGGTTAAATTATTTGTTGTCATATTATATGAAGGGAAAAATGGTAAGACAAAAAGTATAGTAAAGAATTATGAAATATGTGTGCAACTTGCATAGTATTATATATTTACATTTTTATTAGCCCCAAACTTTAATAGAAAGTCTCATGTTTTCTGCTGTAATGTTTCCTTTGCCTTGTTTTGTGCTGGCAGTTAGCCACAGAAAATGAAGAACAAGTTGCATTGTTATGGCATTTAAATTATATCAATGTTGAAATGCAAACTAGGTACCTTTTTCTATTTAATTTTTAAGGTGAATACTTTCAAAGTAGCATTGTTGTCTGAATTACGATTTGAGAATTATATTAGTGAACTCTGAATACTCTAATTCAGAGCATTCAGCTCTTTAGATGGGTGATTGAGCTCAGCACAAAAATATAATAAAAGCTAAAGATATAGCTTTATTTGAAATGAATCTGAATTTTGGATAACATCTTTGGCTGAGAACCCAAACTAACCCTAACTTTCTAGGGAATCCTTCATCTAAAGTGAATCTTATCTCCAAGTTCTTAAAAGACGTCTATTTAGGACCTTCAAAACTAGAAAAAAATGTGACTTGCAAAGGATTCTCCTGGCAGTATTTCAATGTCAAGTGGGAAATTTTATGAATCCCTCATATTACATAGGCTTTGGGGAAGTGTAAAAATGTCCTGGGAATAGAAAAAGTGCCAACTTCTGAGGAACAGACTTTTATGGCACGTTGCAAGTATACAAGTGTAAAGTTCAACTGCTCCCAAGCTACAAGATTTACCTTGAATACAAAGAGCAGCAGAGCTTGATTTGCAAGTTTCAGAGGTACATCAAAGTAATTCTTAGGCTTTAGCCTTAGGATATCAAGAAAGTGGCTACCCTCCACTGCATTCCAAGTTTCTTTTTTCCCTTAACCAAGATGGATTATATTAGGTTTCCTGGATACTGCTGCTTATTTAATATTGCATAGGTTATTTCATTTTAAAGTTGTCTTAACTTGAAAGCACTAGTTGATTTCTGAGGGTGAATGCTTATCTGCTGTTGTTTTCCATGTGTGCATGGGGTTACCATTCATGCTGTACTAATAAACAGTTACCCATCCCTTAAACGGAATACAGTAGAGGATATTCCCTCATTTAAAAAGAATTAGACCTGGTCTACTAAAGTTTAACAGCCATATGTATTGCCTGGAATGATGAAAAAACCTCCTTTACTTCCCCATCAAATATAGCTATACCAGCAAAAGATCTAATGTGGACACTTAGTCATTCAAGGAGCTTGTATAAGCTAAACTGCTGATATGAGTGGTCTCCCTCAGAAGTGTCATGTGCCTATATCAGCAGGGGTGGAACAGCCGTGGTGCCCAGCTGCAGGTCCAGCACCCCTTGCATGAAGGCCCACTCTCCACGAGTTGCATCAGGTCAGAGTTGTAAAAGATGCAGGTGTAGTGTGCACTGTCCGCCCAGCTGCTGCTCACATGAACATGCCCTGGTGGTCCACCATGACCTGCAGGACCATGAAGTGGAATCCCCTGCAGCTGTAATAAATGAGGTCTCCATGGGGCAGGCAGGTGACTGGTATGTGGGTCCCATCCAGGGCCCCGATTACACTGGGGGAACCTCAACGCACAGAACGCTGCCACCACCTCCTGGAAGTCTGGGACACAGAGGATGGTGTCCACCAGCACATCCCAGAGGGTGCCACACACCTCCAGAATGGCTTCCCTGGCAATGGCCTTGCCCATGCCAAGCAGGTGTCCCACATACTGGAGGCTGGTGGGCATAGCCCGCTTCAGCAGTACAAGGGCCAAGCAGGTGCCAGTTGCAAGGACTGGGCACGTGCCAGTGTCCTGGCACTCCAGGTGGGGCTGGAGCTGGTGGAGCAGGTCTCAGAAGCTGGCTCATGTCATGCGGAAGCTGTTCACCCACTGCTTGTCATCCCAGGTGTACTAGACTAGATGCTGCCACCACTGCTTGCTGGTGCTGTGGGCCCTGAGGCAGTGGGACTGGAGGCCCAGGAGGGTGATGGTGGCCCCAGTGGTGGCATCCTGGAGCCCTTTGTCAGCATCCCTGGCAGTGGCAGCTGCATGGTGGCAGCAGCCCTGGGAGGGCATGCTGCAGGTGGACAGGCAGTCGTTGGTCATGGGGGAGCCAGGCAGAGCGAGATGGCCATGGGCCAGGTGACGGTCAGCATGGCAGATCAGCAGGGTGATCGCAGTGGCCAGCAAGATCCCAGGACACTGTCTGTCATTGCCAGGGCCAGAGGCTGGTGCAGCCATAGCGCAGGGTGGTACAGTGGTACCGACAAAGCTGCCACATGCTGCCTCTGCTCTTGCCATGTTTTTTAAACAAAGAAAGAGGCTGCCCAGAGAGCAAAGAGCAGGGCTGGCTTTTAAAGAGGGCTGCCAGGCTGGTGGCAGCTGCAGCCAGAGCTTGGAACTCCCCGCAGTGGGGGCAGGGGTGCATTGCAGGGCTGCAGGCTCTTGGCAGCAAATTTTCTCCTTAATCTTACCCAAAAACCCTTACTGAGCAGTAAATCTAGGCTGAAGTAAATGCACGAGTAGATGTACCTTGTGTGGAGAACAACTTTGTTCTCCAAAAGGTTAAGGATACAACTAGGGGATTGTCTATCTTCGATTATGTCCTGACCAATAGGGAAGAAGTGATAGAGGATGTGAAGGTGATGGGGAACTTGGGAGGAAGCATTTATGCTATAAAAGTATTCCAGACCCGGAGCTGGGGAAAACATGAGGTCAGTAAAATTAGGATGCTAGATTTCAAAAAGGCAGATTTTCAAAAAGGTGTTAATAGGTATGGTGCCATGGGAAGACCATATGGCAGGGCACCTTTGGGTGCCTACCACTTTAAAGGCAGAGGCAGGTAGCTACCAGATGCTTAATGAGGGCAGCCATTTTGAACACAAGGCATATAAAGGCTGCAGTTTGCTGCTGCTAGGGCAGACAGAAACATCACCTAGCTGAGCTGCAGCAGGAACCTTGGAGGTATGGACAGGAGCTTATGGGGATTGTTTGGAGGCTCCTGGTCCTGGGCATGGCCTAAAACGGCACCCTGATGGGGAAGGTGGCTTGGTGGGCTCCTGGTGGTGTGGGAGTCTCCAGGAAATGCCAGGTCAGTTACCTCCCCAGTGAAAAGCAAGGAGGGGCACCTTAACCCTACCCCCAATCTTCGGGTGGGTTTTGGAGGCAGCTGGGGAAGTAATGGGGGCCAGGTATATCCATGTGTAGGTGCCTGAGCCCAGCAGGAATATGAGGCCCTGGAGACCCCTAAGGGAATAGTATGGAGAGCATTGGGATGCCCTGCACAGAGTAGGCCTGAAGGGCTGTGTGTGAGGTGGCTGAGTAGGGCTGAAGTTGGGGTAGGCCTGAAGGACAGCCCAAGAGGCACACTGAGTAAGGTCAAATGAAAGTAAACTTGAAGAACAGCATGAGGGCCAGCCCAGTGAGAAGTTGTGCCCGGTGAGAGGCTTGGGGCAGAATCAGTCCAGGGTTTGACATAAGGCTGGAACATGCAGAGTAGGGGAACTCGTGGGAACTGAAGGTTCTGCATGGTGAGGCCAGTATAAGCGTAGCGAAGCCTGATGGCCCAAGAAGGGCTGCTCAAGGAGGAGCAGGGCAGTGGAGTCTGGCCTGGTAATGGGCAGTATGCCAGAGGCCCCAGTAAGAGAGGGGTGGAGTGGAATAGGCTTTCTATGAGAGGGGAGGTGGTGTGAATGTGTGTGTGTGGAGCCCAACTTTAGACTCAGTTTGCTCTGGTCTCAGACTGGGTGTAATATTAATCTGGATGCCATCTCTGAGGCATGGGCTGTGGTGTAGGGGAGGTTCAGAGCCACAGAAAGCGCCCCTGGCATCGGGACATGTAATGGGTAGTCTCCCGTATTTACCATCCTTTGTAGGAACAGCAAAGTCATAGCAGGTGAGACCAGGTGGATTGCCTGTAGCAACAGGTGGGCAGGTCAACATGAGACCCAACCCTGAGAACTGCCCCTTGTCACAGACAGATTGAAGGATGCTCAGGAGGGCTGGGAGCTTCAAAGGCCACAGTATTGGAAGCCCAACAAGAAAGTGTTCCCACACAATGGAAACCCAAGAAAAATGGCAAACGACCAATGTGGTTGCATAAGGAACTTCTAGAATGCCTCAAATGCAAAAGGAAAGCATATGGGCAATGGAAAAATGGGCAGGTCACCAAGAAAACTGACCAGGAAAGAGCAAGAACCTGTAGGGACAAAATCAGGAAGGTTTCCTGTTTCAGCAATAATGAATGCAAAGAGGGTTAGGAATAACAAGAAGAGGATTTATTGGTATGTTGGCCAGAAAAGAAAGATGAAGAAATCTGTGGGTCCACTGTTAACTAGCCAGGGGAACTCTTACCAGAAGATGCAAACAAGGCAGAGCTACTCAACAGCTACTTTGCCTCAGTCTTCACAAAAAAAATTTAAGCTGCAGCCAGACCCTAATAAGATTATTTGGACATGGAAGAGGACAAGCTGAGGGGTAAGATAAAAGAGACAGTCAGAGAGCTTTTGATGGGTCTAAATGAATCAAGTCAATAGGACCTAATGACCTTTATCCCAGAGTACTGAAGGAACTGCTAAAGGATATTACAGAGCACTTGGCAATTATATTCGTGAAGCTGTGAGAGACAAGGTACCAGAGGACTGGAAAAGGGCCAACAAAGTGCTCCTCTTTAAAAAGGCAAAAAGGAGGACCCAGGGAATTACAGACCAGTTAGCCTCACCTCAATTTCCAGGAAGTTACTGGACCATATCCTAAGGAAGGTCATTTTCAAGCATCCAGAGGAGGAAAGGCTAGTCATAAGCAGCCACCATGGATATACTAAAAATAAATAGTGCCAAAAATAATGTCATTGATAGAGTAACTACTTGGGTAGATGAAGGGCATGCTATGGATATAGTGTATCGGGATTTCAGCAAGGTTTCTGGCAAGGTCCCACATGACCTTCTCATAAACAAATTGAAGAAATGTGGGCTGAACAAAACTATAATAAGTTTGGATAGACAACTGGATCAACAGACACAAGCAAAGGGTATTTATTAACAAGTCCATGTCAGAATGGCAACAGGTCTTAAAGGGAGTCCCATAGGGGTCTGTCCTAGGTCCAGCACTCTTCAGCATGTTTATTAATGATTTGGGTGCTGGCATAGAAAGTTTCTGAGCAAGTCTGCAGATGACATAAAACTGGAATGTTCCAAATATGTTGGAGTATGGTTGTGCAATTCACAAAGATTTTGACAGATTAGAAAGCTGGGCTAGAACTAACGAGATGAACTTCAATGCAGACAAATGCAAAGTGCTGCATACACCTCAGGAAGAATAATAAAAAATACAAATACAAAACGAGTCATACCTGGCTGGCTGGCAGCTCTATAGAGAAAGATGTGAGAGTCTTGGTATATCACAGACTCAATATGAGACTGCAGTGTGATGCAGCTGCACAAAAGGTGAATGCAGTTTTGGGATGCATCAATGGAAGCATTAGGTGTAAGAGATGGGAGGTGAGAATGCCTTTCAACTTGGCACTGGTTAAGCCTTATCTAGAGTAGTGTGTGCAGGTTTGGGATTCACATTTTAAAAAGGACATGGAGAAGTTAGAGAGGGTCCGGAGGTGACCAACAAAAACAATCAAGGGCTTGGAAGGCAAGTTGTATGAGGAGAGGTTGAAGGAACTAGGCATGTTCAGCTTGCAGAAAAGGTGCTTAAGAGGGGACATCTTAGCAGTTTTCAAATACTTGAAGGGCTGCTATAAAGAAGATGGAAAACATTTTTTCTCTCTCGCTACAAAGAGGAGGACATGGACTTGAAGCTGGAGCAAAGTAAATTTAGATTGGATATCAGGAAATACTTCTTCACCGGTAGAATAATGAGGCAGTGGCATAGACGGCTTAGGGAGGTTGTGGACTCTCCATCACTGGAGGTGTTCAAAAAGAGGTTGGACAGCCACTGGTCAGGGGTCATCTAGGTATAGCTATGCCTGTTCTGCTCTGGGTGTTTCCCATGCTTCTGGGCTTTGCTGGTTGCTGCATGGGGCTGGGGGAAATTTCTCCATGCTGTCACATGTGTCAGGGTTTTTTAGAACTTCTTCAGAGGCACAGGGCTCTAGACAAGGTTGGGGATTTTGACTGGGCTGTGCCAGTGTTCCTGCTGGGACTAAAATCAAGAGGTTTGTGGCTGGCTGGTGGTTCTTGTCGCTCCACTCAAGGTGAGAATGATTGCCATATCTGGGGTCAGGAAGAAATCTTACCCCATGCTCTGATTTGTATGGACTGTGAGGGTTTTTGCTGCCCTCAGTAGAGGGCATGGCTCTCTTCTTGGTATCTCTTGAGCACATATTAAAACCCTTACAAGTGACAGGACATTGACAGCTGTGGTCTTGTTTTACTTGTGGCAGGTTAGAGTGTCATGTCTTGTGTTGTGACCAGGTTAACTTTGTAGTTTTGCTAAGAGGTTAGACAGTAGATTTGTTTGGGATGGTTTGCATAGAGATGATCCTGCCTCAGGGGAGTTGGATTAGATGACTTCTAGGGGCATTTCGAGATAAGCCCGCAGGTGCCTCTTGTGGCATCTCAAAGCAGTTAGAGACACTGCAAGAGGCACCCTGGGAACAAAAAAAAATTCCCTGCACTGCATATTTGCAGCATGGGCTCAAAATTTGATACCTGGGAATCCAGCTACCAAAACCTGCCCCTCCCCCATAAAAAACTGGAGGCTGGGGTCCTCCAAAGAGATGTTCCGGTAGCCAGGGCTCGCAGGGTCTCGCCAGTCTAAAGACGCATGGCTCCACACCAAGCCAGATTGGGCTGTACAATATGGCACAGGCAGCACCAGGTGCCAGGAGGCTGCCCTGTACCATTGTGGGGCTGTGCCAGGACTGCCTGGAGCACCTGGATGGTGACTGCTGCTGTGGGGGGCTGTGGGCCATGGGGGGGGCATGTGTGTGGTGCAGGGGAGGCATGTAGGCCCTGTGGGGGGGGGCACGTGGGCTGTGTGGTGGGGCACATGTGAGCCCTGCGGAGTGCTGGCCCTAGTCTCTAGCTCCCACCGGCTGCAAATCTGGAAGGAGATGGGCAGGGTCATGTTTCCCCAAGTGGCACAACTTGCCCCACATGAAAGTGCATGTCCAGGCATGTGTGCTGAGGCAAAAATCCTTGGTACAAATTTGTGCCGCTCCTATTTGAGCTGCTGCAAGCACATGTGCCTGCATGTGTGGGCATGCCCTTGAGGTCCCATTTGGCCCCACTTTACTGTGATTCTATGATGTTTTGCTTCTGTTTGTTCCTGATTATCTGAGGATGGAGACCAGCCCTTGATGGGGAGTAGACTGTATTGCTGTGATCTGAAGTAGCTGCACAGTTTCCTTCTTGTCCTGGCCTCTCCTTGGGTTATTTGAAATTAGGAAGGTGATGAAATGCAACTGTGATTCTCCTATAGCACCACAGAGTAGTTATAGAAAACCATTTTTCTCCCAAATGGAAGCAAGTAGCATCAATTGTGGGCTAACTCTAGACACAGATGATTAGGAAACATGCTAATTGTGCTGAGGTGATGGAAGATAGATATTAACCTCACTCACCTAAATGACCTGCATTTGTTCCAGCTATCACATGCAAAGTGGCATCTCTCTCTGTGTACTTCAGGGACTGCTGCAGCAGCCAGAATTACAAAACTGTTTTTATTTTTTGATGACCACGAATGGCCACGGCTTCCATAAAATTTCCCATTGTAGCACTGAGAGATACGAGAACTGACTTGCCTGGTGATCAGATATCATTATATATGAAGGTCACATACACATGAGATTTACACCTCACGTTCTTAAGCAACACTGTTCATTGTCAAGGCCTGTGAGAGAAATTTCTGGGTCCTATACATCCTGGTAGGGGGACCCAGAGTTTCCCAATTTGGAAACAGGAAATATAGGAAGTCTATTTAAATTTTAAGATGAATCCAAGTTTTGAAATACATTTCTAGAGACCACAGTTATACTTTTTTTACACAGATGTTATTTCCAGTTCTCATCATTTTGGGGAGCCCCTGATCTGGAGGTAACAGTATAATTATATCCACACTTCCCCACTTTCTCATAGGCCCAGTTCATCCTTGGTGGCATTGTTTGTGAAAGCACATGGAAGGGGTCAAATGACATTCATTTCATTTTTCCTTTTGGCTTTTCTTCTTCTGACGCACTCCCTGAAGCAAGCTCTTTCAGGGACAGCCACCACTGCAAACACTTGAGGAGGGAAAACATTGCTGAAAGGAAAATCTCACCAAAGGCAAATTCAGCTCTGGGATAGCTGAGAAATAAAACATAATCGAGCCAACCTATTAGCCAAACATTTCTTTTCATAAAAAGCTTGTTTCTTTCCTCAGAAAGACTTTGCAGAGCATAGGTCTGGCTGAGCTGCGGGCTATGAGAGAAGCAGTTAATGAGGAGAACTTTTAGGTATCAGGACATTCCCTTTATGCCAGGGATTGACAGGTCTGCAAATAAGGTGAAGTGCTTGTAACCTTCATGCGATGAAGAACATAGGGCTTTCTATCCAGTGTAACAGAGTTAATATGGATTAGTTAACATGGATTAGTTCCACTGAAGTCATTAGAACTATATAAGCAAAAAACTAGCATGGAGGGAAATCAGGTCCTATAGATTTAATTCAAGCCTCAGAGATGTATACAGTTCACTAGTTCCAGAATTGCTAACAACACTGCAATATTAACACACACCAGATGATATGTTTCACTCCAGGACATGGAAACACAGGGAGGTGCAAGAAAGCACACAAGTTTAGCAGATGAGGATAAGAAAACTTAACGAATGAATAACAGTAACAAGTACAATGGCTCAGAGTAGTAAAATATGAAATAATGAAATCTGAATACTGAGAGATGAAGGTGACTGACTATAAGTATGACTAACAATATTATTAGAAATATAAATAATACTTTATATTTTGTTGATCCTCTCACATTAAAAACACAAACCCCATTATATTCACTTTGGTCAAATCCTGTTTGTTTTCTCCTCTGAATAGTTTGGTTGTAGCCAATGGGTCCTCTTAGATGAGTAAGCAAGAGCAGGAGAGTATACTTTGCCTTTTAATCTGTAAATTAATATATTCTAGAATCCTGTCTTCTGTTAAGAATAGAAATGAGAATGCTTACGACTCTGAAACACAACCTCAATTTGAATGCATTATATGAAATATACTTGGATTGATTATTGCACAAGAAATTAGTGGGTATATAATTAAGATGCTAGTCATGCCTCGATTATTTTCCTGGCCTGATTCCTGATGGGTTGATTTGCTCATAGGCTAAGTGCCAGCTGTACCCCTTCTGTTAATCTGTGTCAACATGACCTTCACCTGCACAAGGATTTGGATGGATAAGTCTACACTACAGTCACCAGAGGCATAACAAAGCAGCCAGACACCCAAGGCAGTGGGACGCATGGAGGCAGTGGTGACTTCTGGTTGTCACTGTGCTGCCGGCATAATCATGCAGCTGTGGCATTAGCTGATATTTTTCCACGCAGTTGCTGCCCATACTAGCTGCCCCCATTGTTCCACCTTATCTGCACTACTGACAGTCAAAGCAGTTTAAAGCTAGGTTGTGTAGTTGTGGCAGCACAGATCTCAGTGGAGACAGTAAAACGTAGCTGAAAAGCTCAGTAAATACTCAGGTGCTTAGTTTGTGCTGAGCGGTGTGCTATGCTGTTAGAAGTGCCTTAGGTGCTGAATTTAAAGCTACCTTGGTGTGGTGAATGAACCGCATTGACTGCAGTATGGAAAAACACTATGAGACAGCTAGCATAGGAAGTTTGCAGAATTATTAGGAATGAAGCAGATTACCTTCCATTGTGAGAACTTCTGTCATGGAGCCATGTTTTACTTCCATTTATTATAAAAACAGCACTTCACCAATTGGTTTTATAGAGTTATGGCAAATTATATAGACATACAATACTTTGAAACAAAAATCTCTGATTTCCCTACACGGTACTGTGATTTCTAGTTACAGGAAGCAGTTGCCTTGTAGTAGTACCCATAAAAGTAATTGGCTATCATTAACAGTGCCATTAATTCATGTCACCACACTGCATGGAAGTCATTAGCATGCTCAGTACAAGTGACGAACAGCACAGCTCGCTTCTCTAGAGGTCTCAGAGAAAGTGGAAGCCTACATTAAACTTTTTTTTTTTGTAAAATTGAAGGCAACTGTTTTGTTGCCCAGCCTCCAAACTGAACAGCTCTGTACCCAGCTTTCAGTTACAGATTTCAAAGGCTACTGGGGATGTTTGTCCAGGTCTTGAGATATCAGCAACTTTGCCAAGGTGACAACACCTGCATCCTGGTGTTGAAACAGAGCGTGCAGTCTTTGCTTCCTGGTTCCCTGAGCTCAGTCTGGATTCTAGAGCGTCTTTGCCAAGCGGCAAGTTTATCCAATGCCTTGACTGTGCTCTGTGCCCAGGGGAAAACCAGAGGAGAGCTGGCTATTTTCAAGCTATGTTGTGCTTTGTTGCTGTCTGATAATGGCATCCCAAAGAACAGTTTAAAAAATAAAGACTTATTATTGGATTATTTAAACACTTCTCAGGTCTCAGTACTTCCTACCTGACAAGATTTTTTTTAGGACCAAGAACATACTCCAGTTTAAAAGAGAATGAGATCCCTATAAACTCTGTGAACTACAGACCAGGTTCTTTGGGTGAATCCGATAGCTTTTATTAGACCAACTTAAATAGTTGGAAAACGATTTTTAAGTAAGCTTTCGGGTTCAAAAACTCTTTGTCAGGCTGAGGAAGTTTCAGCAGTTGGTGTGTGCTCTTCCTGGCTGGAATGAAAAGTAAAGAAGCCAGAGGCTGGGCTGGTGTGCATACAAGACAGGCAGACAGTGAAGATGTAGACTGAGGAGTCAATGGGTGAGAGACGGGCTGGGGTAGAAAGCACCCTGTTCAAGTTTGCTGATGACACTAAGATGTGGGGGGATGTGGGTGCACTAGAAGGGTGCAATAGGCTACAAGCTGAC
>NW_017728931.1:122523112-122564495 GCF_001723895.1 Crocodylus porosus
TGACCCCGGTGCTCTTTCCTGCCAAGGCAGGGGGTCGGACTAGATGATCTACCTAGGTCCCTTCTGACTCTAGCTACTATGAAACTATGAAACAAAAGCAACCAAGCCAACTATCTCTAAAAAGTTTTAGACTCCAGTTCTCAATTAGCCAGCCTAATAAATTCCATACTGGGTGTTTCTAGATCTAGCTGGCTTTTTGATACAGGTTTTCTCCCCCTACCAAAACATACATACGTTAAATCAGTAGCAGATCTAAGAATGGGGCAAAGGGAGAGGGGGTGTATCCCCACCCAACCCAACTTCAGCTGTGCTGAGTGTGCTCTGAACTTCGAGTTCACTGCAGATTGTTACTAGAGCTCCATATGAAGAGTGAGCTCTGAGCTTACCCACTGATTGTGTTGGGGTCTGGCTGCCGCCCCTTCTTTCACGCAGCTCTGGAGCCCAGGAGGTGAATGCTGCTACTGTTTCCCTTTTCCTCCTTCCCCTCCCTTCTTCCCCCTCCTTCTCTCCAGTGAATTCAGCAGCAGGGGAAAGGAGGGAATGAACAGCAGTAGCAGCATTCATGCCAGACCTTATGCTGAGAGCTCACATGGCACAACCAAAGGGGGATGCAAGTGTGCCATTGCACCCCTTTGAATCTGTCCCTATAGGATATAACCCGGTGATTCTCCACAAGGGTGCCATGGCACTCTGTGATGCTCCCAGATCTTTATAGGGTGCCCCACAATATTAGCACTCTTATGTGTATAGACACCTCCACATCATTCCCAAGATAAACCCAGAGATTTCAAATAGGAATCCTTAGTGTCAGAAACATGCTGACTGGCTGTGGTTTGAGTTCTTTGCAACAGAAGAATCGATCTGTTATTTTTTCGTAGTAAAAAAATAAGCGAAAGCTAAGAGCTGGCATTTTCTGAGGGGTGCTTTGAGTCTAAAAAGTCTGGGAGCCACTGAGCTATCCATTAGAAAATACTGCAGAAATAGAAATTTTGATGTTTCAAACTATTATGAGATTAATGTCTTGTCTAATGACCTCCATCATTCCCCCCACATATCCATCTCCTTTCTGGAGACTCTAAGTAAGAAATCTGAGGTAAATTAATTTAATTCTGAAATAGTAGGTGTGACATGTCAGAACCCCCCCCTCCCAAAAAACCCTTTTCATAATTCCTGCTTCTTCATAGTTAGGTTTTTTTGTATAAGTTCCTGAAGAGAACATCGAAGAAACATTGTCAATATATATTGTGTGTGTTACTACCAGGGACATCAGTGAAATGTTGTCACAGTTCTGAAATCCATCCTAACAGGAAACCTGGGAAGAGAATAATATTGGACACAGTGAAATTAGATTTATATTGCTAATACAATTTTTGATTAACAGAGCAATGCTTTTGAACAAAATCTAAGGCTGGAATTGAAAATCTGTTTAAATACTGTTTTGTAACTGCACAGATTCAAAAGTTTTCAGATAGGGGGACAGCCCCAGCCATCCCCCCACTGAGAATATAATGATTCAGAAATAGAGACCATAAACATGACACACATGAAACTTTATCTCCTTCAGCAATAGTCCTGTGAGGTCTGAGATGTCAAGGCCAATCCAAGAAAAGTAAGACTTTAGCACAATGCAAAACAGATCAACATCTAGGTAGAGCCTATCAGACCTTGCTATGTTAGCTAAAGCTCTGATCTCTAGAAATATAATTTTCCACTACAGCAGCAGGATCTGCATGCAGAGGTTTGATGTCAGTGTCTTCTGCAGAGTATGAGCTTTCATTGTAACAAATCAATTTCTAGACACTCTTAGTTGCACTATTAATATTCTGCATAGGGATTTTTATTTGCTGCCTGAGTGTATGGGCTGAAACAATAACTCAACAGGTGTATCAACTCTAAAATTATCAACACAAGATGACAATGTTAGCATGTTAAACTTTTGAATTGCTGATCATAAACTGCGGCCTGCAATCTTTACTCAGGGAGCTTTTCTGCTCCCTTGAATATGAAAGCAGATCCAGGATTTTACAAAGGGGGATGTGGGAACAGTGACCAGCGCAACGGAGTGGCTGTAGGAGCAACAGTCAGAAACTTTTTTAGTTCCTCAAAACAGATAAGAATTCCTTTTCCTCCCTGGTCAAAGGCACATCCCTTCCCCCTCCCTCCCACTGCTGCTATACCAGCTGTCCTTGGGACAAGAGAAACTTCAGAGCCCCTCCATCGGGGCTGTGCCAGGACTCAGCTCAGCTAGGGATAGCAGCAGCAATTGTAGGCATGCTGGTGGGTTCCCTCCACTTGTGCCTACTTTCAGGCTGTTTGGAAGCACCCACAGGGACCAAGCAGGGAGGGGAAACCTGCTCACCCACCACTGCTGCTGTTCTGGGATGGGCCCAGCCCCTGCACAGCCTGACTGGAGTGGTGCAGGAGCTCCTCTTGCCCTTGGGACAGGGGCAGCAGCAGGTGGTGGGGTGGGAATAGCAAGGGAGGGAACATGCCTCTGAGCACAAAGGAAATGGAGTGGGTGGGGGGAACCCCCTTTTTGGGGACTTAAAGAAGTCTCCAGCTGCTGCTCCTGTGACATGGTTTCTAAGCAGGCAAACTTTCTACTGACTTTTGGCAGTCAACATGTTTAACTATTTCAGTGCTAATACTTCTAAGGATTTTGCTTCTGATCACTGATACAAAAACTGATACAATTTGAAAAGGCCAGCGTTACTCCCATGAAAATCAATGGCGAAGCTACCATTATTTTTCTTAAGTCAGGAAGGGCCAGCTGACCAAAGGAGTAAATTTTAAAGAGCAAGTAAGTCCATGATCTTTCAGATATCATATTTTCACACACAAAATACATACTTCTCCCCTCCAAAAACAGTTGGTGGAAACTGCCCAGTGTACTATATGAGAGAAATATTGTAAGAGCAGTTTCTGCCAGTTACAGGCAAAAGTGAAAAAAAAATCTGCATACAACTCACAGGGAGCAGACCAATAAGGGGGCACTGTTCCCTAGCTGCTGCTGCTCAGTTACTTCAAGGAAAGATCTTTTTTCCTTCATTCTGTCTTTCAAAAATAGGGTGTGTATTATATTCTAGGGCAGAGGTGGGCAATTATTTCAGCTAGAGGGCTGCTTAACAAATTTTGGTGAGCTATTGAGGGTCACAAGGGTAGCCCGATCTCTTGACAGGTGCTCTGCCCTCTGGTCGCCACCTTGGGACCAGAAGTCCTGACCCTGATCTTTGCCACAAGAAGTCCTTCCCCCTGCCCCTGGGAGAACTCCTTTGGGGGGTGGGGGTGGGGGTACGATGTTGGAACTAGAAAGAAACCAAACCACCAAATCAAACATCTACTATAAAATATTTTAATTTTATTTAAAAAAATATTTTGTCTTAATTTGTGTGTGTTTGCATAGTGCATATAGAGATGATTACATAATAACTCAAAATGAAGTCTTACTTTTGTATATTGTGGTGGGTGGGTATGCGATTTGTAGGGGACTGTGTGTGTATGTGGGGTGTGGAGGAGTGTGTGTGTGGATGTGTGGGGTTTGTGGGGGCATGTGGGTGTGGGTGACTACAGGGTGGCTCCAGAAACATATACATAAGAGAATCACATCAATATATAAAGCCTGGGAAATGCAGATATGATTAACTACCTAAACACTCTTGATTCCCCAAGGATTCTATGAAGAATGAAGCAGAAATACTGACAATACAGGAGGTGGAACATTCCCACCTGGAAATGGAAAATCTAGTTCTACTCCAAGGGTGAATACAGACATTTGGGGAGGTAAGGGAGAAGGTAGATTGCTCTAAAGCCATCCCAATCTAAGGTAAGTCAGGATGGGAGGGTCTAGTGGTGAGGGGGAGGAGGGTTGGGGAGCTTAGTGGGGCAAGCAGGCTCTGGGGTGGAGGGTCAGAGGGATTGGGTAGACTGAGGAGGCAGCAGGGTCTGTGGGGTGGATTGGAGGGGCAGGTGGGGTCTGTGGGGAGATTGGTGGAGTCTGGGAGGCTTGTGGAGTCTGCAGAGGGGAATGGGAGACTCTCCTCCACAGCCCCAGAACCAGCCCTCTGACCTTCCCACCCCAAGACGAACAACTACCCCCCTTAGCAAACAAACCTTCCACCCCATCCATCCCTCTGTCTGTCCTGACTTACTTGGCTCCTGGCACTGGTAAATCCTGGTAACACTTGCATCAGGAGCAGCCTGCAGGATGGGAAGTTCAGCAGACCCAGGGGGGCTAGCTGATTTGTCTACCTGGGGATGGGGAGAGGAGCTGGGTTGTTAAAATAGCCTGATTCCAAGGAGGGGCTAGGAAAAGTGCAGTCCCAGGGCTGGGACCAGAGGCTGGGCTTTCCCAGCCCTGAGGTTGTGCTGGGAGCTGTCCAGAAATTTAGGACCCTTGCATCAGTCTAAAAATGGCCAACCCAATTTAAGTTAGGTGAACTTTGGTGCCACTTAGATTGGGTTGGCCATTTTTAGACTGATCTAACTATCCTGAACTTTTGTACAGTTTGCAGTTAGATCGACTAAACTAGTGGTCCACACCTAAATGAGCTAAGTTAGATCAAGTGAGCATTTTTAATGCAATCTAACCTCCCCCTAACCTCCCCAAACATCTGTATGCACCTCAAGTTATATTGGTATAAATAAGCAGCATCTTACAAAAGCCAGTGGAGCTACTGCTGTGTAAAACAGGTATGAGTGAGATGAAAATCCAAGGCCAGTATTTCTTCACTATTAATTATAGTACTCCATCCTCATGTCTTAATGTAAGACTAAATAGGAGCCCTGTCGCTCTTGGGCTTGATTTTCCACTCCACCACAGAGGCATAATTTCACTGATTTCAGTACAAAGACACCAAAGGAAATGCAGTATAGAAAATCAGACTCTTGGGGTGCATCTACACATTGCTGCACTTGGGTACTTCCTTTTGGAAGTACTAAGACACGGTGCATGGCACACGGTCAGATTTCACCACTGTGTCACTGTAGTGGTGTGCTATACTGGAGAGCACACTGCTACAGTGACATAGCTGCTGATCATGTGTAGAACCATGTGATTGCTACAACACTGCAGTGTGCTACACGGCAATGTAATATGTCACTATGTTGCTGTAGGGAGATATGTAGAAGAGCCCTTAGTCTTCCAACTGAAAGGTTTAAATCCTTGGAAAATATCATACTAGGTATATATATAGTTCCCAGGACTCGGATATCTGAGTGCTTCACAAAGTTTAGTAAATTGATACAAAACCATTACAAGGTAAAGCACTGCATTTCTATTTTCATAGATGAGAAACCAAAGTACAGAGACTGAATGACTTGCTCACGATCACACGGGCTGTATAGGGCAGATAAATGGGTTTTGGCTATTTCTACCTAATTCTTCACTTTCTTTCTTTGGGGTAAACAGATACCATTTTCTTGCCATGTTTATGCTACTAGAACAGCTATTAAATCAGTCTGGTACCAGGAAAAAGAAAAGGAACAAAGACATGCTAATACTATGGAATAGTCTAGACACTGAAATGTAAAAAAAAAAAAGGAAGTGGGATGTGAAATAACCACAGCTGACACATGATTTATTGATTAAACTCCATTATGTGACAGGACCTCAGCTAGCAAAAATAAGAAATCAATATATCATGCAATAGCATACACTATATCAACATTCTCTTGGCAGAAAGAGATGCTGGAATTTGAACTGAGACAGCAAGAAATGATTTGATCTATTTCTGTGAAAGAGATAGGATTAGTTATATTGAAGAATGGTTCCCTGCACTCAAGTGGGAGGTGGATTTGCCAGGTGGCTTCTGAGCAATTAGTCATGATATCCAGGCAGTGGCAGTACTCTTGCATTTGAACACATGTACCTGGAATGCCATACAGGGAAATAAACAACTCATTTATTTTAATGATTACAGATTCAAATAAAATAGATTTAAATAAATGCAACAATGGCAAGAAAAGTGAATGTTTGGGGGTTGGACATTATTTACAAGATCAGTTTGTGAAATGCAGGTTCTAGCTTATGAGTTCTGAAGTACAGCGCATTTGAAATTTCATGCAGAAATACCACAGAAGACATCTTTGATGATTTCTCCTGTAAACTACATTAAGGAATATTCTTAAACATATATTTAGTGGGGACTGGAACCCAGGGCTCCTTTGCTGCGGGGAGTGCCACTTCTTTCACTCCCTCGTTTGCTCTTGTTGCCCCATAAATCTTGCATTTCTTTATTGGGCATAGACAGAAATGACATTTGTTATGTGATTGGCTTCTTGGAAGTGCTCTAAAACCATGCTTAAACAGAAAAGCACAGATACAGAGCCTTCTGATTGGGCAATAAATTAATGCTCATTGTATGGGAGTTCAAATGAAGATGCTTCTAAGCAGAGGGACTTCATTAATTTGTCTGCTCCAGCTGCAACAGCAGCCCAGTGGAGCTGCTGTCACTGGATGGGAGGGGGAGAAGGCATAGGAGGGAATTCCCTTCTGGGGTTTTCTCAGCCCCACTGGAGTGGGGGGCCATGTGGACTGCAGCCTCTCACCTCAGGGGGAGGGGGCTCCAATCACACATCAAATCTCATCATGGGAAGGACAATGCATCAATGCGAAGGACATCTCATCAACAAAGGACATGAACAGACCAACCTAGAGTCCCATCCTGGAGTTGCCTAGAAGACAGTCCTCTCCAGTCCCAAGGTACGCAGTGCCAGGATTACTCCTCCCCTGGAACTGCATGACAGGTATGCACTTCTCACAGCACCAGCAGACCCGTTAGCAGAAGCACAGGCTCCAGAAGAAGGAAGGCATCCAGCTACCACCCCAAAGAAGAGATACATGGTGGTCATGGTGGGCGACTCCCTCCTGTGGGGGAACTGAGGGAGTGATCTGCTGCCCTGACCCCCTAACCTGTGAAGTCAGCTGCCTCCCAGGGGCTCATATCTGAGATGTGGCTGAAAGTATTCCCAAACTCATCCAGCCCTCCAACCACTACTCCATGCTCCTCACACATTTGGGCACAAATGACACAGCCAGGAACAATTCTGGCTGGGTCATGAGTGACCTCAGGGCTCTGGGGGCTGGGCTCAAGGGGTTGGGGGCACAGGTAGTTTTCTCCTTGGTCCTCCCAGTCATGGGTCATGGCATCATGGGTCACAGGTACAGGAAATACAGATGCATAGAAGAAGCAAACAGAAAATTCTGGCGCTGGTACTACCATGAGGGCTTTGGCTTCTTTGACCATGGCATGCACCTGTGGGACTCTGGTCTGTTGGGAAGAGATAGCATCTACCTCATGCCAAGGGGAAAGAAGATTTTATTGGCTAGAATGGTGGACCTCCTGAATAGGGCTTTAAACTGAGATCACCAGGGGACTGGCCAACAACTACTAATACATGCCCAAGAAATGGCAACCTTGGAACCAGCATACCAGGGTACAATAGGAAGCATACTCCAACACTGGCCAAAGGACAGATTATTCCATAGCTCACCAGGAAGCCTAGGACCTCCAATGGCAGGCGTAGTTGCCTCTACACTATGCAAGAAGCATGGGAAACAAGCAGGAGGAACTAGCCCTCCTGCTAACCAATAAGCAATACAATCTTATACGGATTACAGAAACCTGGTGGGACTCTATCTATGATTGGACCACAGGTATAGGGGGATACACCCTGTATAGGAGGAATCATATTGGGAACAAGAGCGGAGGAGTTGCTTTCTACATGGAGGGACATTGTGCCTCCCTGGAAGCAAAGATTGGAAACAAAGAAGGGTGTCTCGAGACCCTCTGGATCAAGATATGGGGAGAGCATAGGAAAGGGATTTGACTGCAGGAATTTACTACAGACCTCCAAACTAAGGGGAAGAGCTCAACCAGGAATTCTCTGGAGAACTGGCAGAGGCTGCATGCTCTCAGAGCACAGTCATCATGAGTGATTTCGACTACCCAGACATCTCATGGGATGACCACTCACCAAGATCTGATTGTTCACAAAGTTTTCTCACTTGCATTGAAGAGCTCTATCTAACTCAAGAAGTTTATAGACCAACCAGGGGCAGGGCACACCTAGACTTGGTTCTGGACAAAGGGGATGATCTAGTGAGCAACCTAAGGAACGAAGGGAAACTAGGTGACAGTGAACATGAGATGATTATTTTCTCCATTCACCATAAGCTGGGGAAATCAGACAGTAGGGTAGAAATCCTTGATTTTAGGAAAAGTGACTTCCACAAACTCAGGAGAGTAGTTGGCAAGGCCCCATGGGACCATGGTCCAGTGATGAAGGGAGTACAAGAGTGGTTGTTCCTCAAGGAAGTGACTCTAAGAGCACAAAGGAAGTCCATCCCATTTCATAAGAAAAGCAGCAAAATACCTCTAAGGAGGATTATGTATCACTGGCCCACACCTGCAGGGAGAGGACCAGAAAAGCCAAGGCTGAAACCAAGCTCAAACTGGCTACAGAAATCAAGGACAGTAAAATGTCCTTCTTCTGATACGTGGGAAGTTGAATGAAAAATAAGGGCAACACTGGACCCCTGCTGAACCAAACGGGGCAGCTGACAACCAACACCCAGGAAAAAGCTAATATCCTCAATGATTACTATGCATCAGTTTTCCACCAGCCCAAGGGGATCACCCTGCCTGACAGGACACAGGATTACCAGGGTAAGGGCAACCATACGCTTACAATTGGCGAGGACCTTGTGGGGGAACACATTGAGAGGCTGGACATTCACAAGTCAGTGGGCCTGGATGGAATACACCCAAGAATGCTAAAATAATTGGCTGACATCATAGTATGATCAATGGCAAAGATATCTGAGAATTCATGGCACTCAGGAGAGGTTCCTGAAGATTGGAAGAGGGCTGACATGCCACCTATCTACAAGAAGAGAAGGAAGGAAGACCCAGGGAACTATAGGCCAATTAGTTTGACTTCAATCCCTGGGAAGATCTTGAAAAAAATTATTAAAGAATCCATCAACAACAGGCTAAAAGAAGGCACCATTCTGAGAGAAAGCCAACACTGCTTCATTATGGGTAGGTCATGCCTGACAAACCTCATTTCCTTCTATGACCAGGTGATGCATCCCCTGGGAAGGGGAGGAGAGGCAGATGTCATTTACTTGGATTTCACGACAGCCTTTGACTTGGTCTCCCATGATAGCCTCATGGTAAAAATGGGGAGCTGCAGCCTCAACAAGCTTACGGTCCGATGGCTGAGGAACTAGCTCTGTGGTTGGACTCAGCAAGTGATCATCAATGGAACTGAGTCAACATGGCGCATGGTGACCAGTGGTGTCCTCCAAGGTTCAGTTCTCAGACCAGTACTCTTTAATACATTCATAAACAATCTAGATTCAGGTTTCAGAAGTGGACTGGCTAAGTTCACAGACAATACCAAATTATGGGGAAATACGGTCACTCTAGAGGATAGGCTGGCAATTCAGGCTGACTTGGACAGGCTTGCAAGGTAGGTGGGTGACCACCCTGCTATAGTTGGTGAAGATCTTGTGAGGAAGCACCTAGAAATGATAAATATTTACAAGCCAGCAGGACCTAATGAACTACACCCTAGAGTGCTAAAAGAACTGGCTGACATGATCGCGTGACCTATGGCAAAGATAGTTGAAGATCCGTCGCACTCAGGAGAAGTCCCAGAAGATTGGAAGAGGGCCAATGTGGTGCCTATCATCAAGAAAGGGAAAAAGGAGGTACCAGGGAATTACAGGGCAATCACTTTGACCTCAATCCCTGGTAAAATCCTGGAAAAAATTATCAAAGAATCCATTACTGATAGACTAACACAAGGCAACTTTCTGAAAGATAGCCAACATGGCTTCATTATGGGCAGGTCATGCCTGACCAACCTCATTTCCTTCTATGATCAGGTAACTCACCACCTGGATAGGGGAAATGAGGTTGATTTCATACACTTGGACTTCAAAAAGGCCTTCAGCCTAGTCTCCCATTACGTCCTCATGGCGAAATTGGGAAAATGCGGCCTTGACTACTTTATGGTCCAGTGGCTAGGTCTAGTGGCTCCAAGATAGGATCTAGAGAGTAATGATTGATGGAACTGAGTCAACATGGCGGAAGGTGACCAGTGGCATCCCTCTGGGTTCAGTAGTAAGACCAGCGTTTTCAACATATTCATCAATGATTTGGATTCAGGTATTAAAACTGAACCGGCAAAGTTCACAGACAACGCCAACTATGGGGGAGTGTGGTCATGTTCGAGGACAGGCTGGCAATGCAGGCTAACCTGAACAGGCTTGTGAGGCGGGTGGACCTCAACTTGATGTTTAATATGGAGAAATGTAAAGTGCTTCATCCGGGGAGAAATAGCCCACAACACACTCACAGGGTCGGCAGTGCTACACTTGCTAGTACCACAACTGAATGAGACCTGGGTGTCATGATAGATAACTAAATGAACATGAGCCACCAATACGATGCTGTAGCTGGCAGAGCTAATCAAACACTGGCATGCTTCTACTGATGCATCTTGAGCAAGACTAAGGATGTTATCCTCCCACTCTACTTGGCCTTGGTGAGATCGCATCCAGTTCTGGGCACCGCACTTCAGGAAGGATGTGGAGAAGCTTGAGTGAGTCCAAAGGAGGGCCATGTGCATGATTAGACGCCTAGAGAGCAGGTCTAAAAGACTTGGGACTGTTCAGCGTAGAGAAAAGAAGACTCAGAAGGGACTTGGTGGAAGCCTATGAGTATATTAGGGGCTGACATCAGGGCCTAGGGCAGCATCTGTTCACCAAGGCCGCCCAGGGGAGGACAAGAAACAATGAGCACAAACTAATTGAAGATCACTTGGGACTGGACATAGGGAAAAATTTCTTTACAAGCCAAGTGCCAAGGGTTTGGAACAGGCTCCCCCGAGCTGGTACAGTCACCCACCCTGGCAATCTTCAAAAAGCGTCTTGACGCCCACCTTGCTGGGGCCAGATGACCCCAGCAGTCTTTTCTGCCCAAGTGAAGGGGGGCTGGATCCAATGATCTGTAAAGTCCCTTCCAGCCCCTAACATCTATGAAACTATGCCTTACTGCCTGTGAAGGGGGAACCTGGGATCATGAAAACCTGGTCATTTGAGCTGGCGAGTCCAAAGTTTGCATGAAACTAGCCCACTATTCCTTTCAGTGTCATTAGCTTCAAAACTGGTGCACACCCATGGCTGGGAGCTGGCAGCTGGTCTGAGTTCCCAACTGCTGGGGTGCACCATGTACTCCTGCAGCTGGAAGCCCTGTCATCTGACCCAGGCTCCCATGCAGAAGCAATACTAAGTCTCTCCTTTGTTACAGCTGGCTTCTGAGAAACTAAGGAAAGGATGTACAACTGGCCCTAATGAGTAGATTTCAGGAAACAAGCACTAACTATTTAATAGACTACAAGACCTAGAATCATAACAACTACAGCATAGTTCAAAACTCAAAAAAATAATGCAAATATTTTTGGTGCTAATAACAAAACAACCCCCCGCAAATTGATTGAAATTTTGTATCCCAAAATTATTTTCAACAATATTCTGTTAACTTGCATACCTACCAATTGCAGCCAAAACACATTGTACTGTTAATATTTCAATAAACTCTCATTAAGATGCTGAGTTCTCTAGATGAGAGGTAGTGGTAGGGTGTTATGGACAAGTTTGAGTTATTTTTTATGTCTCTGTCTTAATACCTCTCCACTTCTCCATACTGTAACGACTGACTTTGATGTCACCTCTATCACAAGAAAGCAGCTAAGTGATAGGCAAAAGCTCAGTGTATGATGCACATCAGTGGGGTTTCTGTTTTTCACATCACAACACACACCTCTATTCTGTTAGACTAAAGCAGTGAATTCAGAATCCTTTTTTGAATAAGGTTGAATTTCCATTTTCTTTCAAGAATTGGCATCAATAATTTGCCCTGGTTTGTAATAACTGCTACTGTTTTTTTAGTAAACGATTTATCAGCATTCACTTAAGTTAGAATTTAGCATGATGCAAATTTCATTTGGTATCTAATTTACAACCAAGGTACGTTACTTGTCTCAAACCCAGCATCACACTGATGCTAGCTGGCACCCATGTTGGCATTCTCAGCAGGCAAGCCAATGACTGAAAGGACAGGGACACTCAATTACCTGCTCACCAAGAGGACTGGCACTTTCTATGCTGGGATAAAGCAGTGTGGGGAAGGTTACACTACTGCTGCCAGAAAAATACCTAGCATGTGGTTTAAAACAAGGCTTCAGTCTCCAGGGCAATAAGCTGCATGCTAAAAATAAATTTAAAATAGACTACTGAGAATTGGTTAGTCCATGATTTAAATAATATATGAGGATAACAGCTTAATATGCTGTTATGCACGAATGGATTTTTACAATGCTGATTTTTACAAAGTACCGAATACAGAGTTAAATTGATCTTAATTTAATCAATAATTATCTATAAATTTGAACCCTAACTCTTGACTTGATTTTAATGGTTTCTAAAGTATGTAACTGTTTCTATAACTATCCATGTGATCAACTAGCTGATTACTAATATACTACTGTGCTAAAATAGTCTGGTACTTAATGTGAAAACTGTGTTCTATGGCAAAACTTAGTACCAATAGAGAACTTTACATCTTTAATATTTTATACAACTAATTGATCCTTGCCACCTCCTTGTGAGATGCAGTTGTCCAACCATGTAGTAAGCTCACTTATTATACAGAAAACATTGTATAACACTTGGGATCTTGCAAACTACTGTCTAACATCTACTTCACTTTTTCTAAGCAAGCTAACCAAGAAGCTAGTGGAAGGGGTCTCTCGTGCCACCTGGCTGTATCCCTGTCTGGCTACAGGCTAGGTCATGATGTGGAAGCTGCACTTGCTGCTCTCATAGATGACAGGCAGGTGACATGCATTCAGGCTCACCTTGCAGAACTTCCACCCATCTTTGGATACAGTTTGCTAATATCAAATACCACTGTCCCATCTCCCAGGAAGTGCTGAGACAAGTAGGAATGGCCTAGGTCCTGACTCCATTATAAAGACTAGTCAGCCCAGCTAACTAAATGCAGGTAGAACTACAATCTGCCCTGTCCACACTGGATTTTACAGTACTGTATTTGTCTGCATCTAAGATGACTGAATTTAAGATAATCTCCCAATAATAACATTCTACATAGAGAAAAATAATTTATAAATTTGTTTTAATTTTCCATGTATATAACTAATCCTGGAGATTCATCTTCAATTTGCATACCCCGCATTGATGCAATGGCGAAAACAGTGGCAAGGGGCAGGTGAGGGGGGCAATTAGGTGGAAAGTCAGTGAGGGAGGCAGTAGGAGGTGGTAGTGGGGCAGGGAAGGGGGTGGGGTCAAGTGGCTTGAGCTCTACCCCTTGTCCCATTCCACTTGTATGTCCTCACCACTTTTTCCCTTGTGCTTGCTCTCCACAGCCTTGGGTCCCCTTCCCCTTGTCACCTCCCCCCTCCTTGCAGATGAGGGGAAGAGATGGGGGGACAAGATCCCAAGGCTGCAGTGGAGACAGGTGTGGGGGGCAAAGGCTGTGGGAAGGAAGGGTAGAGGTAGGAGGCCAGAGGCAGCAGGGGTGCAGCCACAGCAAGTGCAGCACCCCCGCCCCCTCCAGCCTCATACTCAAATCAGAGACAAAGGGCTTTGTTTCCCATATTAAATGGGAGAAAAAACCTTGTCTTGGGTTTGAGTAAATATGGGATGGCCTAATCAGGGATGATCCTACCTTGAGCAGGGGGATGGACTAGATGATTTGGGAAGTCCCTTCCAGCACTACTTTCCTATGATCCTAAAAGCTTGTAAACTAATCAGTTTTGTTCTATTGCTGGTTTGGGAAGGGAGGAAGAGAGCTGAATAGGGGTTACTGTTAAGAATGTGCACCCTGGAATCATTTTCTCACCTTTAGCACCTTCGTGGATGCTCTTCCAAAACCAGAGTATCTCCTCCAATGGCCTCACCACCTTGCCAGTACAATAGCAGCTGCTCCACATGTCCATTGTATTCCAATCTCATAATAGAAGAGCATAAGGCTGACTCTGACAGGCTCAGTAAATGGGTGGATGAGAACCTGATGGTGTTTAACACCAAAAAATGCAAGGTTCTCCACCTTGGGAAGAAAAACCTACAGCATGCTTATAGGCTTAGCAGTGCTATGCTGGCTAGCACTATGGACAAGAGGGACTTGACCACAAGATAAACAAGAGCCTTCAGTGTGATGCTGCAGCTAGTAAAGTGACCAAAATGTTGGCTTGCATCCATAGATGCTTCTCAAGCAAATCCCAGGACATCATTCTCCCGTTGTACTCGGCCTTGGTGAGGCCACAGGTGGAACACTGACTGCGTCCTAGTTTTGGGCTCCACAATTCAAAAAGGATGTGGAGAAGCTTGGGAGAGTCCAGAGAAGAGCCATGCGCATGATCAGAGGTCAGGAAAACAGACCTTACGATGACAGGCTGAGAGCCATGGGGCTCTTCAGCCTGGAAAAGCGCAGGCTCAAGGGTGATCTGCTGGCCACCTATAAGTTTATCGGGGTGTTCACCAGGATCTGGGGAAACGTTTGTTCACCAGAGCGCCCCAAGGGATGACAAGGTCAAACGGTCACAAACTCCTCCATGACCATTTCAGGCTGGACACGAGGAAGAACTCTTTTACTGTCTGAGCCTCCAAGGTTTGGAATAGCTTGCCGCTGGAGGTAGTTCAAGCACCCACTTTGAACGCCTTCGAGAGACATGTGGATGTTTATCTTGCTGGGATCCTACGATGCTTGCTGACTTCCTGCCCCTGGGGCAGGGGGCTGGACTTGATGATCTTCCAAGGTCCCTTCCAGCCCTAATGTCTATATCTATGATCAGAACAATACTGGTGTGAGACTGGAATGTGATGCACCTGCAGAGTGGCTGCTATTGTGTTGGCAAGATAATGGGTCTTAGGAGCCTTAAGGTCACTCTGCATGTAGCAATGCAGGGGTTAGTTTGTTGGCCTACAGCTTGGTTACACCTGGAAATGTAGTGAAAAAGATAATTCAGAATAAATTACTTTGAAACAGTCTCTTCAATGAAACCACTACACAGACACGCTTACCTCCATGGAGACATTCTTATTCTGGTTTTGGAAGAGCATCCAGAAACGTGCTAAAACTGAAAAGTTATTCTATAATTATTATTCAATAAATTTCAGTAAATTTCTCAGTGTCCCAAACCTGAGAGTCCCTGCTGCAGCTAGGAGTAGGCTCTAGTCTGCATGCTGGTAGGGTTATATAAAGTTATCATTAAATTCTTTCTATACTACTGTAGAGAAAGCATAGCAGCAGCAATTTTGAAAGGCAGATAGTGCCTCACTGTGAAATGCTGTGCTGTTCAAGCCGTATTTTAACTTCTTCACCTTTCTGCATCTGTAAATTGGGTATGATATATTTCTCTCTTATGGTTATTTCAAGCCTTGTAAGATGCTCAGATGGAAGGTGCTATACAACTTCATTTCAGAGTGAGGCACTATATCTGCTTTCCAAAATGGCTGCTGCTTCTGGTGGGCTCCTTAGAAATGGTAAGCTTTGGTAGAAAGAAAACAAGGTCATCAGAACAGTAACAAGGCTGCATACACTGCACTTCTAAAGGAGTTCCCAGTAGCCAGACAAGGAACTGTGGCAGATGTAGCAGATTTCAGTTCTTGGTTTCCATGATCATATTCATTTCACTAACAAGAGCTGTCTCTTTCTTTACCTAAATCTGTTTCTTTACCATATCTGTTCTACGGTATTTGTTGGGTTCCATGCAAGATGTATCATTTCCCACCATAGAAGGGAAGACATCAAAGTAAAAATTATTACAGCAAGCAAGTGTTAAAGTAGCAAAACTACTTTATTCTTACAAGTCTGCTGGCCAGTCATGTTTTCAAAGCTGCATGATTCAAACATTTCATACGGTATCATGCTGCAGTATGATATACAAGTTGGGATTTCAGAGGGAATTTTGAACAATAGTAAAATTAAAAATTTTACAGACCTGCAGATTTCATTTGCAATTTTAAATATTTAGTCAAACTGGCTAAAACAAAACAAAGGAAAACATTCTTTAGGCATTTATTCCTCTGTGTGAAGTGGTGGATTTTTACATTTTTTCATAGATGACATAGTTCATTTAAGATTCCTTGAAGCTTAAATCTCAAACACTGAGGCCAGATATAAATAATTGACCATTGTTTTAGATTTAAACCTCAGGTGGTATGAGAAACTGAAGGAGTCTGGCAAGCTGAGGTTTTCAGTTACATCTGCTTTTTAAGAATAATTGATGCCAGAGGGTAAATGAATCCTGTGTCAAGAAAACTCTACATTAATGGCTCTATGGAAATGATAGAAAGCTTTCTGGGATTCAGGAAACAAAACAAAACACAGAGAGAAGCAGATTTCATCAGCATGTGGACTGCAAATGGCACCAAGGAGATGCAGAGACGGGATCAAATGCAAGCTGAAAATGAAAAATTGAAAAATATGAAGCTTTTGGGTTTTGTCGTTATTATGTGCCCAGTCCTGAACAATACTAAAAAACTGGTATTGTGTTTCTCCCAAATGTATGCTGTCATTGCTGTATAAAATTTGAGCATGAAAGTAAAAGACAAACAGGCTTGACTATCCCTGCACAGTGTCCGTTCAAACTTCCTTCCAGGGCTCTGCCCAAATTCCTGAACTTTACTAATCCACTGTTTTAATGTTAAATGTTCTTCTGAGCATCCTCTTTTAGACTTTTTGGGGTGATATATAACTATTCCTAATTTCTCAGTAAAGCATACCACCCATTTCACATCCAAATTAATTACAGTCCCCCTGAAATCTGTAGTGGGCTTTAAGGATCCCCAAGGCAAATTTATTCCTCACTTCCTCCTCCATATCTGGCTCAACAAAGGGAAGCCCTTCCTCCTCATTGGAAGTAGGTAATGATCTGCATACCCCCGGAGCACTTCCTCTCAGCTGTCCTTTCTCCACTTAACTGCTCTGGATTCTAGGCCCGATGCTTCATACACCCCAAGCTTCTAGATTCGTCGTCTCCAACGTTTTTAAGATGAAGATCACTTTTTGAAGTAGAGGAGCAACCCAGGATCTACCAGGCCTCCTCCCCACCCCCCACCCCACCTCCAGCCTGCCCTGCCCCTCTGCCTCACCCCCTGCCCAGCAGGCCACTTCGTCTGGCAGGGAAGGAGTGGGGGGACAACTGAGGCCTCCACAGTGAGGGAGGGAATGGGGCAGGGGCAGGGGTGAGTAGGGCCCAGGCCTGGCTGGGTGGTGGGAGGGTCAAAGGCCAGGAGGCTCACCCAGGCATGGGGGGAGGGGGGCTCTCACCACTACACACACCCTGACAGAGGCCCGGGGGGCACGCACCACCCTAATCTGTGTACAGGGCAGAGGCAGCTGCAGGTTGGGAATGTGGGGCACCTGCATGGCTGGGGCAGAAGGGGCCTGTGAGTCTGGAGTGCAGAGGGGGCACCAGAAGGGCTGGTGGGCAGGGGTTGCAGGTCTGGAGTAAGAGGCACCAGCAGCACTGGGGGAGGGGCAGGGGCTTGCAAGTGAAGGGCAGAGGTAAGGCATGGGCACTGCCCCCACATCTACCGTGCCCCCCTCTCCTCCCCTGCTTCATTCCCTGCCCACCCAGTGGTGGGAGGCACATGGCGTTGGGCCCCAGCCGGGCCAGGTGCTAGGACAACCTATTACAGCCACATGCAGGGGGGCTCCCGCTGCTCAGCTGAGCCTTGTCCCCTCTGTCTGGCACTGGGCCACTCCTGGGTCTGGTGCTGGACTGACTGGCCTGTCCAAGCCCACATGGGGGGGGTCCAGTGGCAGGAGCCCCCATCATGTGGCCCTGGATGAGCTGATTGGTTCATCACTCAGTCCAGGAGCGGGCAGCACTGGGCTGCTTCTGGGCTAGGTGCTGGGAGGATTGGCGCATTCAGGGCCACATGGCTCTGGATGGCCAATCATCCTTGCACCCAGAGCCACAGGTGCCCTGCCACTGGGCTGAGACCTGTCTCCTGCCTGCCCAATGCTGCGATAACCAGCCTGTTCAGGGCTGCGTGGGGGTCCCCAGTGGTGGAAGCCTCCCCCATGGGGCCCCGGATGAGATGACTGCCCCAGCCCCACTGTCCTGTGTACAGATTGGGGTGCAGGCTGCCACTGCAGGTTGGGACTGGAGCCACGCTGGGCTCTTTCCCATGGTGGTGGGGGGGCTGGGCCTGGCTACACTCTGGGTGGGCGGCAGCGCTAGGAGGGAGGCTGCAGTCACCCAACACCCCCTCCCAGCACTGCTGCCTGCCCCAACCACAGTGTGGTCCAGCCCCCACCAGGAAGAGCGCGGCACAGCTCCGGCTCCAGCCTGAAGTGGCAGCCCGCCCTGCCCTACATGCAGGTGCACACGCTTCCTGCGCCCTCCCGGGATGCATGCCCCAGGTTCATTTCACCCCCTGGGGTCTCACTTACCTGACTCTTTGCTCCTGCCTCTGCTCTGCTCCCTCCCTCACTGTGGATCTGCCCCAACCCTTCCCTCCCCACCTGCTGGGCCTGCTCCCCACCTTAGGACAATTAATAGCACTTTTGACAATTAACATCACCTTTGAAAATCCGAACACTTGCCCAAGCCAATAGATTTTTTTGATGAATGGGTTAGCTAGCTGTCTCTTCCTTAATAGCACAGTAAAGAGTTGCCAAGCAGAATCTGGGAATGAGTTGGTTACCTTCCCCAACAAAATTGGAAGACAGACTTCGGCACATTAATATCAGAAACTGTGAAGGATGAAACTGAGTGTGTTACGATATATGCAAAGAAAGTTTAAACCTATTTTAAAATTATCTATGCTGTCCCTTGGCTGTGACAATGAGGAATGTTTTCTAAGAACTAGATGGAAGTCTACTGAATAAGCACAAGCCACTATTTTTATGCCAGCTACTGCAACTCCCTATGAATTGATGAACAGAGTTGTCAAAAATGTTTTTCATGAAAAATGTTCAGTTTTCTGCAAAAAATCGAAACCTAAAATTTGGGCAACAGATGTAATTTTTTTTAAAATTATTATTAGGAAATGATTTCATGGAGCCTCATAAGAGTTGGAGTTGAGTTGTCTCAGGCCTTCATTATCCTCAGTGGTCAAGGCTCCTTAACTGGTCTAGATCACATAGGGCGTGTCTACCAGTGTTTGCTCTGAGCTGTGCGGCATGTGCAGCTGCTCAGGCACACACATGCTGCACAGCCAGGCTTGCCTGCATGGTTACGCATATCACACAGCTTAGAGGGAATGCTGGTCTACACATGCACTTTAAGGTACAGTAGCCTATTCTACTGTTCATTAAAGCATCATGTCAAAAACAGTGCTAATATGCTAATGTGCAGTTGAATTGGTCTACTGAGCATTAAGCATCACAAAAAACACATTCAGCTTTTGTTACTGTGCACTGGGGCAGCCTAATTCAGCTTTATGTAGTACCTCATATTAGATGACGCTTTTACATGTGCTCTGGGGGTGGGGGAGTGGCACTTTAATTAGAGCGGCTCTGAAAGCCGCTCTAATTAAAGTGCCACCACATCTCCTGTGTTACCATCCCTGCACTTGAAAATGGTGGTGAGGGCACTTGAACTAAAGCTCATCAAATGAGCTTTAGTTCAAGTGCCCTCACAGTCATTCTTAAGTGCAGGGACACTAATCCACAAGATGCAGGAGGCTGCTTGAGTGCAGCAATTGCCAGCTGACTTGAGTAATTGAGTCTGCTCCAATGTGCTGGGATTCTAGCACATCAAAGCAGCCTCAGTGCTTGTGTATAGGTGCCCAGAGGTACCAGACTTAATGTGCAGTAGCAAAAATGCCTTAATGAATGTGTAGACATGACCATGAAGTACCATGACACCTCTTCTTATTAAACTGGTCAGGTGCAACATGGGTGATGGGGATGTTATTGGGCTGGAAAAACCCAGCCTACAAAAGAGAATTGAAGCTTTAGGCACCTAAAACTGGCATGTAGGACCACAATGACATTTTGAAATTCAACATTCACTACTTGGCTGAAACTTCTTGGTTCTGGGGTTGGTTTTTATTTTCAATTAAAATGTATTATTTCCTGCAGTAAAAAAATAATTCACAAACAATTCAACTTTGTCAAAAACCCAATAAAATACAGTTTTGAAGGAAAATTGTAATTAACCTTATTGGTGAACCCTGAGATTTTATATATCCATCATCAAAAGTATTTCATGGCCATTCCTGCCACATCTTCCAGTTGAAATAGGTTCAGAATAAAAAACTAAGTGCTACCAATATAACCTACATTAAACTTATTCTATTTTTAAAATTAAAATCTACTTTTCTCTACACAAAATGGGCCCATTGGGTGGGATGGGCTTCACCTCTCCTAAAGGCAAGCATGTCTTTTCTTCAAGGTTGGCTGATCTCATATGGCGTGCTTTAAACTAGCTTTGCCAGGGGATGGGGCCACAGGGGGAAATGACAATGCTTCCCAGCCAAGACAGGTTATGAGCACAAGAAGTACCCAGGTAAATGGCAGGGGTCCGGATAGTCTTGGGATCAGGGGGGCAGTGCATACATCCATGGGAGGCCTTAAATGCCTCTTAATGCTCATAATATGGGGAACAAGCAGGAGGAACTAGCCCTCCGGCTAGCTAACATAAACCTGGACATAGTGGGGCTCACTGAAACTTGGTGGGACCCAACACATGACTGGACGGTAAACATTAAGAGCTATAGACTGCACAGGCAGGATAGAACGGGGAGGAAAGGTTGGGGTGTGGTGCTCTACATCAAAGAGCAATACATGTCCTCAACAAACAGCACGGGGTCAGAGGAAGGGCAGACTGAAGTGCTCTGGGTTAGAATACAAGGCGGGGGTGAGGGGAAAGGGACTACTACAGACCACCCAACCAGCAGGAAGAGCTGGACCGTGAATTCTCAGGTCAGCTCGCAGAAGCAGTTAAGGGATGGGTCGGACTCGATGATCTATTGAGGTCCCTTCCGACCCTAGCATCTATGAATCTATGAATCATGGGTGACCTAAACTACCCCAACATCTGCTGGGAGGAGTAGTCAGCTAGGTCTGACCGCTCATGTAGGTTCCTAGCCCAGATACAGAATCTCCACCTAATGCAGGAGGTGCACGGTCCCACCAGGGGGAATGCCTTGCTGGACCTGGTCCTGGCCAGAGGTGATGACCTGGTGAGGGGACTGTGGGTTCTCAAGCATCTGGGCGACAGCAATCATTGCCTGCTGGAATTCACCATCCAGCGCAGGGTGTCAAAGGCCTGCAGCAAGGCAGCAGCCCTTGACATTAGAAGGGCTGATTTCACTGAGTTAAGGAGATTAGTCGGGGAGGCATTGAGGTTACGGAGGGGAGGGGAGTTGGGAGTCCAAGATGAGTGGTCGTTCCTTAAGAAGATGATCCTCTGAGCCCAAAGGGTGACAGTCCCAACATGAGTCAAAGGGGGCAAGAGTGCTCAAAAGCCCCCATGGCTCACCAAAGGCATTCAGGAACATCTGAAAGCTAAAAAGGAGGTTTACACCCAATGGAAGGGAGGGACCATCACTAAGGAGGATTATATTTCCATTGCTTGAGACAGTAGCGGGGCTGTTAGGAAGGTTATGGTGGAGACAGAACTGGGACTAGCAACCTGGATCAAAAACAGCAAGAAGCCCTTTTTTTAAATACACAGGGAGCAAAAAGAAGGCATCAGGTAACATGGGACCCCTGCAGGACATGCTTGGCAATCTGGTGGTTGCACCAGATGATAAAGCTGACCTCTTTAACAAATCCTTTGCTTCCGTATTTCTGAGCAGGGACTGGGACATCCCTCCACACTGGGATCCCAGACAAACTCAACAGAGGCACAGCCAGGCCCAGGGTCAGAGAGGACCTGGTCAGGAAACTTCCGGTGGGACTGGACATCTTCAAATCAGCAGGTCCAGATGATCTTCACCCAAGGGTGCTGAGGGAATTGGCAGAGGCCATTGGAGGACCCCTGGCACAGCTCTATGAGCACTCATGGTGCTCTGACGAGGTGCCAGAGGATTGGAAAAGGGCCAATGTGGTCCCCATTTTCAAAAAAGGGAGGAAGGAGGACCCAGGAAACTATAGGCCCATTAGTCCTACCTCGGTCCTGGGGAAGCTCTTTCAGAAAATTATCCAAAAACACATCTGTGAGGGACAAACAGGGGAGATTATGCTTAGGGGCAACAAACATGGTTTCATTAGAAGCAGGTCCTGTGAGACCAACCTGGTTGCTTTCTATGACCAGGTCACAAAATCCTTGGACTCAGGTGTTGCAGTGGACGTAGTCTTTCTGGACTTCAGGAAGGCCTTCAACACTGTCTCTCACCCCATTCTCATTAAGAAATTAGGTGACTGTGGCATTGATGCCTACACAGTCAGATGGGTTGCAAATTGGCTGGAGGGCCACACCCAGAGAGTGGTGATGGACGGGTCATTTTCTATCTTAAAGGATGTGGGCAGTGGGGTTCCCCAGGGCTTGGTCCTTGGGCCTACACTGTTCAACATCTTCATCAACAATTTGGATGAGGGAGTGAAAAGCACCTTGTTCAAATTTGCAGATGACACTAAGATGTGGGGGGAAACGGGCACGCTAGAAGGGAGGGACAGGCTGCAACTGGATCTGGACAGGTTACAGGTGTGGGCGGATGAGAACAGGATGGGTTTCATTGCTGACAAGTGCAGGGTACTGCACCTAGGGAGAAAGAACCAGCAGCACACCTATAGGCTGGGGAACTCCCTTCTCATCACAGAGGCAGAAAAGGATCTTGGTTCATTATTGATTCCAAGATGAACATGGGCCACCCGTGTGAAGACGCAGTCAGGAAGGCCAACCGCACCTTGTCATGCATCCACAGATGCATCTTGAGCAGGTCCAAGGAGGTGATCCTCCCCCTCTATGTGATACTGGTCAGGCCGCAATTGGAGTACTGCGTCCAGTTCTGGGCACTGCACTTCAAGAGGGATGTGGACAGAATTGAGAGGGTCCAAAGGAGTGCCACTCACATGATCGGGGGCAACAGGGCAGGCCCTATGAAGGGAGGCTGCGGGACCTGAACCTGTTCAGCCACCGCAAGAGAAGGCTGATAGGGGATCTGGTGGCCACCTATAAACTTACCAAGGGGGACCAGCAGGGAATGGAAGAGACCCTGTTCCCCCAAGCACTACCAGGAATAACTAGGAATATCGGTCATAAGTTGACTGAGAGGAGGTTCAGGCTGGATATCAGGAGGCACTACTTCACAGTCAGGGTGGCTAGGATCTGGAACCAACTTCCAAGGGAAGTGGTGCTGGCACCTACTCTGGGGGTCTTCAAAAGTAGGCTAGACAATCACATAGCCGGGGTCGTTTGACCCCAGGCTTCTTTCCTGCCCATGGCAGGGGGTCGGACTTGATGATTTGCTCAGGTCCCTTCCGACCCTACCAACTATGAAACTATAAAAATGTGTTCAGTAGTCACAGTATTTCCAAGGGTCCTTACACATTTTTCCTTTTGTAAATGTCAGTAGCACTAAGGGATTAACTTAACATTTTAAAATTTCATCGTTTTTGCTTTTCAGCCCTTGAGAAAACCCTTGACACCACAAGAATTTTACATACTTTTTGTCAGTCTTCTAAAGCTAATACAGCCAAACTAATTAACGCAAAATTCTGTAACAATAAATATGGAAACAAAAATATGTACATCAAAACTACTGAGTGCCAAGTTTTATTCTAATCTGAATGAAAAATACGAGTTGTAATTAACAGGTGTTTCTTATATCTGGGCTAGGGATAGACATTACACATAACCTGGTTTAGGTGATCAACAACTGGTTTAAACCTGTAACACAACAGACATTGAGTGCACATAAACCAGTTTGAAAACAGCTGAAACCAGTTTGAGATAAATCTGATTGAACATCGTATCAGACTTGATTGATTTGGGTCAAACTGGTTTATGCAATGTCTGTTCCAGACTGCTTCCTGGTTTAAGTTAAATCAGAATCCCTCAGCATTCCGGCATGCTCTCTGGGCTCAGCCTGCCTGGCCCCTCCCCTCTGCTCTCTAGCTGGAGCTCCAGCAGAGACTTGCAGGCACACCAGCATCTGCCTGGCTTCTTCTGCCCCCCACCACCTTACTGCTTGTTGCTCAAGCAGGAATCCATCCCTCCTCTCTCCCACAACATGGGTGGTAGCCAGCATGTGGTATGCTAGCTAATGCTGAGAGGTGTCTTTGTAATGCAGATAGGACAAAGGCAGACAGCTCAGTGTCTACGTAAGGCTTTTTGGAGCTAATCAACAGGTCAGCTGCGAATGTCCTTCCACTCCTTCTTTCAAAAAAGTTGTTTAAGAGCCTGAACTAATGAGAGAGGCTTTGTTTTCCAATGGGGTGCTAAATGCTGATAACAGAGCTGATAAATGCTCTGTTTTCAAGTGGGGGGAACCCCTCCCTAATCAGAGTATCCTGCTGGGGCCTGGTCATGCTCCCTGAGCACTGTGGAAGGGAAGGGAGGGCTGCTCTAGTGCCCCTGGTTTCTAGCCTGAGCCACTGCAGGCATGTGCCTGAATTTTATCAGTCCAGAGGAGATATCTGTCTGGTTACAAACCAGTTCAATCATAGGGTCCATCTTCTAATGTTTACTTCTGAAGTTCAACATGTTCCTGAAACCCTTTGAAACCAGTCACATTCAAACTGTAACTCTGTAGCTGTAAGGCTCTTTATATCAGTACTTTTGTATCTTTCAGGGAACATTTGCAATCTTACCTCACCTACATTGGAAGGGTAAGAGAACTGTAATGAGAAAATGTGGCCACAGCTTGATATCCAGAGAGGATATGAAGGAAGCTGCTGGCATCCCCCCTACAAAGTACAAGTGGAATGTCTCTCCCATCCAGCACTTACAGTGGGATGATGAGAAACAATGCATATAAAGAGAGGGCTCCAAAAGAGGTAGGATGATAGGAATGCATCCTCTTGTGAAGACATTTTTTCACACTAACAGTGTCATCATAAATTGATGCAGCATCACAAAGTTTCCAGTGAAATATCTGAGTATGAGAATCCTATGTCCCTGAAAGTCCATTTAATGTTGAACTGACTCTCTGATTATTACAAGTTGAGTATCACTAATCTAAATGGCACAGTGTATATTTACGCATAAGTATAATTCACATCCTCGTGGTCCAGTTGCATAATCACATTGCTATATAAACAGGTTCTCTATGGGGGAGTTCAGGTGGCATATCTGCTAATCCCTTCACACATGTGAAATAAGAATTTGAATGGCTGATCTGCAGTGAAGCTTGAAATATGAAAACAACACATGGAAAGTTCAATCTGCAATTAACCATAAAAGCAACAGTGCCTCAATTTTTATGAACATTTACAATATGATGCCTGAACTGATTTAATAGTGTGTAAAAGACAACAACTGACAACAGTTATTCTCAGAGGAAAAGAACAGAAAAAGGAATAGTTGCATACATACAACAAAATGAAAACTGAGAAATGAATGTGTGCAGTTGACTGATTTTTTTAGGGCATTCAATGATTTCTCTAGGTCAAGATTTTAAAAAATAACTAGTGATTTTGAATGCCTCAGATTTTGGTGCTCAAGTTAAAATAGGGACCTAGTTATCATCAAGTGCTGAACAACTCTAAAACATGAGCCACTTTATGATGGTCTAGTTGGACCTGAGGTACCTCAGATTATGCATCACATTTGAAGATCTTGGTCAATGTCATTCCCCAGTTCTAGTCACCAAAATCACTGGATTTTCAGAATGCCAAATACATTGAGAACAGCACTCAGCCCAGCACAAGTTTTGCTTTTTGTTCTCCTCTGATCCTTCTGTGAAATAAAAAAGAGCAAGACTTTAAAATAGCCAGAATCTCCACAACTGGAAATGAAATGGGAGAATATTTTGTAGCTTTAAGAAAAAAAGAAGGATTTCAGGATTGTTTCACTGTTTGGACATATGAAAAGTGAAAGTCTGTGCTAAAACATGGCTGACTCATTCACCATCCTATATCTTTAAAGCTATGAAAAAAATTACACAATATTATATATCAGTAAAGAACAAAGTAAGAAAACATTTGGGCAAGTAAAAACGTGACAGCGGGTTAGAATTTCTATCTTCCAAGTCACATCAGAGATTCAGACAGTTAAAACTTTGAGGGACATTCCCTAGTAATCTTCCTGATAGCTTTCTCTTCTTCTTTTGTCCACCTCCTTTCACCCACAGCAAACCCTCCTCTTCTTCTGCTTAATACAGTTCAATCCTTATATTCATCCTTTTTTGTAGAGCCTAACAACCTTTAGTTTATTTCACCCAAACCAATGGAACTGAATGAATTTTATTTTCATGGCTCACTTTCCAAATGCTTTATGCATAGTCTGATACATTAATTCAGATTATCATTCTATGCACTTTTTGCATTAATTCTCAACTGACTGACCCTCTTCATCTGTAATTATTACCATGAAGGTTTTGAATATCATTAAACTCTTCTCACCGACTGCATTAACTTTAAAAGGTAATTTGATTAATTCTGCAAGCCACTGGTAGATGGAGATTTAACGCCTCATGGAATTTCTGCATTATCAGTATTTTGCAGCAACTAGATCAGAAAGATAAACGAAATCCTTGGAGACCAGATAAAAAAGGTTGGTTGTTTCTGTGAAAGATTTTAAGTAATTTCGTTAAGCTTTAAAAACAGTGCTCTAAATTGTTTTTCCCAGAATTACAAACAGATCATTCCACTGCATTCCCCTGCAGTACTGATTTAATAACTTTTCATTTTTGTGGAACGCATATATTTCCAGAGCACAGCCAAAGGTTCTTCACTTGGGAAAACACAATGACTCTGAGGCAACAAAAGTTATCAACTGATAAATTATAGAACAATATAGCCTGCCAAAGTAGTCAACGTGTAAAGACTTCACCTAACTTCAAAACTTACTGGAGACCAAAGAGGCATGTTATTGCAGTTTTCAATGAGCAGTATCATTTTTATCAGAAGCTATGATGTTTAAATAAAGAGTGCTTGGGGATGATTATGGGATAGAATATAATGAATAGTGTTATTGAGTATTAACGTTTAATATTGACATCCTAGCGCAAACAATTTCAAATGATATTCTCTAATGGAAAATCCGAATGTATTCTCTCAATGACCATGCTTTATTACGCTATTAACATTGAGCTTTTCTTCTTGCATCTGTTAGTTCAATAGTAGAATTATAGCAGAGAACAATATTCATTAAAATTTGATGATAAGTAATAAAGGCTCAAATTTAGAGGAGGGAGTATTTAGAGCTTGGAGTAGGCTATGTGATCCCTGCCACTAAACTGGGTGTAAAAGAGCAAAATTGATAAGGGACATACTGAAAGTGAACATTGGCATCATACAAAATACTTTCCTCCTGCCCTGCAAGGTTTCCATGAAAGGGTTCAATGTAATGGGACTTGGTTGCTGGAAGATGGATGAGTTGGAGGCATATGTGCTCTATGAGGCCTGTGTGAACCTATCCTCACTTATACTGTAAAAGAAAAGAGCTGGACTCCCAGTCAGGATATTTACACACTAGAAAGAAGCTATATGAACCTGGATGGAGTCATCCTCCAATGGATGCCAGTTGTGCAGGAAAGCTGGGAGTAGTACAAATGTTCTGTTAACTATCAGAAAAAAAGCACTATCATTATGAAAGTAATAGGAATTTTTCAGCCATTCAGGTCTGCTGCAGTCATTTCACTATGTCATCCTCATTGCTCCAGGCTAAGTATAAAGTGGGAAAATTATATGGGTCTTCCCAGGTAAAAATTTCCTTTTCACTTGTATAGGAGTGAAGCAGGGATTGAATTGGCATTTTCTTGGCAGTGGATATAAACCCATATTTCAAAATCAAAACTCTTATTTAAAAAAACCCTAAATTCCTAGAGATTGCAGTTATAAAGAAAGTCTTCAAAATATGAGCCAAAGATGACCAACAACAGTGATATCTGCCTGAACACACAGACTGCTTGAAACACAATACTGTTAAGATGAACTGTTCTTAACTATAATTTACATGATGTATTGACTCAGAAGCCTAATTATGGCAATTTAAATATCAACATTAACTATTTTACTGATGAGCTTTCAAACAGAAACATCCAACTATTGTGAGAAATCAACTTGAAGACTTCCTAGTTCAGTGCAATGGTCAGAGCACACAATAAGGAAGACAATCGTATTTAGAACAACAACAAAAACTTAATAGAAAGATTTTTTCCAACCTACTCGGAGCCATTTCTCCAGGAAGCTGGTTTGTGGGCTGCCATTAGAGACCTCTATTACTTTCCTTCCTCCCAAAATCTGCTTTCATGGCCTATGTGAATAGGTTGAACTGCAGTTATGTTGTTATATGCTTTGGAGAGCAGAAGTGCTACACAAGTGTTAACAGTTATTACTGAAAAAGAATATCATTTATGCTGCAGTAGCAGCTACAGGCCCAACATAGATTACAATTTGAGACATTGAACAAACACTTAGTAGGACTCAATTCCTTTCCTCTTCATCTCTACTTCAATACTGCAAGTTCCTTAGGGCTAGATGAGCAGCCCTAGTTTTGTATTTGAATGGTGCTTAGCATTCAGTGGGCACTACTGAACTAAGTTTCATAGTTTCATACTTGGTAGGGTTGGAAGGGACCTAAGCAGATCATCTAGTCCAACCCCCTGCCATGGGCAGGAAAGGATGCTGTCTAGCCTCCTTTTGAAGACCCCCAGGGTAGGGGTGAGCAGCACTTCCCTTGAAAGTTGGTTCCAGCTCCTAGCCACCCTGAATGTGAAGTAGTGCCTTCTAATGTCCAGTCTGAACCTACTCTCAGTCAACTTGTGGCCGTTATTCCTAGTTACCCCCAGTAGTGCTCAGGGGAACACGGACTCTCCCATTGCCAGCTGGTCCTCCTTGGCAAGTTTACAGGTAGCCACCAGATCCCCTCTCAGTCTTCTCTTGTGGAGGCTGAACAGGTTCAGGTCCCGTTGCCTCTCCTCGTAGGGCCTGCCCTGCTGCCCCCTGATCATGCAAGTGGCCCCCCTCTGGACCCTCTCCATGTTGTCCACATCTCCCCTGAAGTGTGGCACCCAGAACTGGACGCAGTACTCCAATTGCGGCCTGACCAGTGTCACATAGAGGGGGAGGACCACCTCCCTGGACCTGCTCGTGATGCATCTATGGATGCATGATAAAGTGCGGTTAGCCTTCCTGACTGCATCCTCACATTGGCGGAATCAACAGTGACTCCAAGATCCTTCTCTGCCTGAAGAAGGGAGTTCCCCAGCCTGTATGTATGATGCTGGTTCTTCCTCTCCAGGTGCAACACCTTGCACTTGCCCATATTGAAACCCATCCTATTCTCATCTGCCCACCTCTGTAACCTGTTGAGATCTAGTTGTAGCCTATCCCTCTCTTCTAGCGTGCTCTCTTCTCCCCACATCTTGGTGTCATCTGTGAACTTGAACAAGATGCTTTTCACCCCCTTGTCCAAATCGCCGATGAAGATATTGAACATTGCAGGCCTGAGGACCGAGCCCTGGGGAACCCAGGAAAACGAGCTCCACTCCACAAGTAATAATGACAATAACCTTCAGGAAGTTCCAAAACACTGGTAGTTCCTTCCGTAGAGTGCTTCAGCACTTCCTGGGATATGGGCCCAGTATAATACTTTGGCACAACATAATGGTTTGCTTGCTTACCTTATTAGTCAATTTATCATTAGAGGTATTCAGCAGAACATTTTCCTACTACAGACACCTATATTGATAGCTGACAAAAGAGCCATCTTTAAGGGCTAATACTTATTCATGAGAAGAACTAAGAAGTTATCTGGCACACCCCACAATTACGATGGCATAACATGAGGATCGGTTCACATTGGCATTAGTTATGTTACATGCTTCTTGTGTGGTGATTGACTGCTTTGCCCCTGAAATGCCTTTATTAAATGTTTTGTGGGCCTGAAGAAAGAATTAATCCCCAATACGGCACAATCACGCTTCAAAAACCAATGGCAGAGAGAGGATTCCACTCAAGCCAGAGGACAGCTGGTAACTGATAGATCGTGCTGTTTTCTCACATGAAAATCCATTGTCACTCATTTAGCACTTCACATGTGCTCATCCAGGTGGAAAATCCTCAATCATCTACTGCTGGGTACAGTATATTCAAAAGTAGGGATTGACGTTCTTTAATGCAGTAACAGCAGCTGACATATGGATGAGAAAGTAGTAGAAGAAGGACTGATACTCTGAAAATACAGAGAAGAAATTCTATTTCTGTTATTTGCTACCTACAGCCAAGATGTAAATCAACCTGGGGAAAAACTGCAAGCTGTTCCACACAGGAAGAAATAATCCTGGATATAAACAATGCAGTCACGGAAAAGGTACTTTATCAAGCAGCAATGCTGGAAGAGACAGCATGATAGGGGATCGCTAATCAGATACAAACCTGTACCATGATATCGAGGGGAAGGGAGAGTCAGTGCTAAATGTATTCAGAACTTTTGGCAGAGGTGATATCTTTTATTAGACCAACTAAAGAGTTGCAAAATATATATATTTTTATGTGCAAGCTTTTGGGCTCACACGCCCTTCCTCAGGCAAAGGAGAATGCACAGATTGTAACATTTCCCCTAGGTAGAAATGAAACTTCATACTGCACAGGAGAATAGAAAGATGTTATAGGCTCCCCTGGGTAAAAAGTTCATTTTATGCAAATTAGGCTCAAATAAAAGATGGAGCAGTCTGTTTACCTCCAACGTGTCTGATGGCAAGCAGGGTGTTGAATTTGTCTTGCTTCTTGGTAAGATGTTTTCTACTGCACAGCACAGAGGCTGATGAAATGTATCTCCTGGCCAAGGCAGTTCTGTTGTGTGGAGCTTGTTTTCCAGGTATGCACATTTAGCTCATACAAAAGGCTGGAGCAAAGGTAGAATTCTCCAGGTCTCTGGATGTTGGATTTTTTCTTCTTTTTTGTAAAAATTATGACGTTTTCATTTCAAAAGCAGCTAACTGTGTTATCTTACATTTTTCAGGGGTACTGGTTTTAGCCATGTTAGTGCTAGATGTGCATGCATATGCAAAGGCAAGATTACAATTACCACAAGAAGGATGGCTGGGATTTAGATGAAGGATCAGTGGTTGCCAGCCTGAGAAGGCTAAGAGAGGGACTTAATCTTTTTAGTCAGGGGTGTAAAATAATTTAGCCCTGCAGGTTGGATCTGGACCAGGGCATTTTGTAGGCTGGATGATTTGTGAGCAATGGCAGCAGCAGCATTAAACACCACAGCTGACAGAGCTGCTGTTATCAGTGCAGTTCTGGAACCCCTTTGTATCCCCTTTTCCCCTGCCATTGATTTCAGTTACCAATAGTGACCCCAAATTCAGGGGCAAACCCCAAATTCAAGGGCAGTTAAAGAGGTGAGGATGGGGAGATACAAATGACAGCAGCTTTATTCATTCACTGAATTTTGGGGCTGAACTGATGTAGCAGCTCTGGTAATTGCAGCAACAAGCCCCATGTACCAAATCTGGTTTAAAGAGGTGTGTCATTCTGTCCATGGGAAGCTTGAAAGGTCAGATAATCCACCTCCGCAGGCCAGATGCAGCCTGCTGGTCACATGTTTGACACCCCTGTTCTCAGCTATGCTTCCTAAACACCTGTTTTCTGAACAATGTCTCTTTTCTGTGCCTCAAGTTGGGCCACCCAAAAAATCACTAGTCACGTCTGAAAATGTTGACTAGTTCTGCCACTATGCTGCCTGCTTCTTCCCATTGCTCTACTCCAGCTATCCAGAAAAACATGTAGAGACACTTCCTCCTCTTGTGTGTACTGGCACAGCCCCATTGAAATCAGGGAAGCAATGCTAATGCTGACCAACACAGGATCTTGTGCACAGTGGTTGTGAATTCTGATTTCTTCTGTTGATTTGTGCTGTTCCTCCTCTCCACTCCCCATCCCCCCTCTCAAAAAATGCTAGAGGTAATCCAGAAACAAGAAACCCAGAGTTCTGAAAGATGACTAAAAGCCCTCCATGATTATCTGCTTGCTCAGCCATGACTGGGGGGGAGCACAAATCTAAGGGCACCTATACACATGCAGCAAGGCTGCTCCAACGCACTGTAATTACAGTGTGTCAGAGCGGATTCAATTAATCAAGTCTTCTGGAGCACGGTAACTACCGTGTTCCAGTAGACTCCAGTGTCACATGTATCAGTATCCACCACAATGAAAAATGGTGGCGGGGCACTTTAACTAAAGCTTTGTTTGACAAGCTTTAGTTAAGGTGCCCTTGCTGCCATTTTTCAGCACGGGGATACTGATACATGTGATGCTCCAGATGCTTTAATTAGAGCAGCTCTGAAAGGTCCCCCAATCCTGAAGCATGTGAATAAAAACCCTAAGGTTTTACCTGTCTACAAATATTTGAATGTTGCCATATTCCAGACTGGGAGTGGAATTCTTTAAGTAAGTTAAAGAGACATAAGCAGGAGTAATGGAAGGGGATCTGGACAACAAACAGCACAGGCTTAACAGCACAAGAAAAGTTATTCGTGATAGACTGTAGAGTGATTTTACACAGGAAGCAGATGTGGGGACAAAGCCCCTTGCCTGAATCATTTATACTAAACTAGCCAAAGCTGTGGAAGCACTGCTGCCCTGCTCAGCAAGAACAATGGACTTTGTTGTCTGAGAGGGGAGTTCCTCCTCTGTGCTGGTTAGTCCATTCTTGCCCTCCTTCCTGAGACTGCTATCCAGGGTGTATGAAATAATGTGGACATTAATTTGCCTGTGAAACAGGCAGGGAGAAAAAATGCCAAGATACTGCTATTCATACCGTTTTCCACAGAATTTGGAAAAAAATTAAAGCCAAAATCCATTTCTCATATTTGCTTTGATCAGCTGTAAATCCATGAGAGCCAGGCAAGCTTACCCAAGGGCATTACTTGTCCCTTAGCCTTTAGTGTACAGAGACTAATTTATCTTCCAAAATTAAGCTCCTTCAAAAATTAGATTGCTTATTGCAGTGGTTTTGTCTCTGTTTAAGTACTTGTAGAAGCTACTATTGAGGTTTTACTGGAGTAGCTAAACAAGGGGTTCCATTAATGGCAGAAATATATGGGAGGAACAATATTCTCTAAACAGAGCCAGGTTTGCCCTTTTCTAAGTACAGTGTAGTATGCTGTAACCCATTCAAGTAAATGGGACCTACACAGACTGCTTTGAAGATAAAAGTTCAGTCGTGTTCAGAGCTTTCTGTGAACTTTCTATTTAGCCACTACAAACAGTTCCAGTTTTACCATTAGTTACATTTTTGTGTAAGCAACTCAAAAGGCAGCTGGAGTGATTTCTTTCATTCATGGAACAAATTAGGTGCCTATTAGTAAGTCAAATGTTTAGGTATAGCTAAATAAATTAATCTGTAGAAGTATGCTCGGTTTCTTAAATAGGTTATGTTGGCTTTTAATTCAAGAGGAAGACTGTATACATTCTACTTCTGTATTCCAAAGAGTGCATTTTTCAAGATGGTCCCAATAGAGTTATTCAACAGTATGGGTCCAAGCTATGAGCATCTACCATTTACAGGAGTATAGTCTAGATACATACACGGCATACTTTGCCATCATTTATTTAGTTTCAGCATCCCACTCAGGTAGGTAAGAATTTTCCCCATCTTAAGGATATAAACATAGAGGAATGAAAAAATAAGCCATTTGCCAGAAATGACTCAGACAGCCCCTGCCCTAGCAAGGACAGGCCATCCTGGAATTACTCTGCTATTTCTTATCCATAGGTCTTTTCAAACATAAAATCCTAACAGCTGTTTTCATATTTCAATTAAAAAGCAAGCAAGCAAGCAAAAAAGATCAGCTGAATCCAAATATACTTCCATGCAAGAAAAAGAAATTCCTATAGCCATCTGGGAGCAAGCTAATTCATCTGGAAGACACATCATTCAAAATTTAGTGGTAGAAATATATGGAAAATAATCATCTCCAAACAGACCCAGGTGCAAAAGTGGAGAGCTAATTAGAAATAAAGCTCCATATGGTGGCAAAAAAAAGCGAATGTAAGTTTGGGCTCCATGCACTGAAGTACCTTGTCATGAACCAGAGAAGAAAAAATGATGAAACCCCAACTGTTTCTTCTATCACTCACTATAAATAAAATCTGACAGCTACTTTAAGCTTACTTTTACTGTTATAAACAATAATTAGTAGTTTTTACAACAGAAATTAGATGAGAAAAGTGGCTAGAGGGAATACAATAGTTTGAACTGTCAACTTTTCTTCTCTCTCCCCTTCTGTTTCCCTGTAGATAACAATTGCATGCATTTCCCCGCTTGCCCCTCCCCTACCTAGATCTTCCCTCTATAGGCTTCCCCTGTTAACCTTAACCTTCCATTAACATTTTCTCTATTTGTTATTAATTGTGGGTTCAAAGACCATTCTGTGATGGCATCTCTGCTCCTGAACTTCCATGACTGAGCAATGGAGTCACAAAATTCCTTATTGTGGGTAGAAATGACTGAATTATTCACTGAAAAAATTATTCACTGAAAAAATAGTAGTGTGACTGCACTCCCTTCTTTATTTAAATTGTATACCAACCAAACCAATACAGATTCCTTGTCATGTCATGGTTTGCCTAATGCATGTTTCCTAGGCACTGTTTGGACTGTGCTCCAGTCCAGCTCCAGTTCTGGTTTCATGAGCGTACTTTCTACGCAGAGACTCTCACTCTGGAGTCTCATTTCCTAGAAGTGTTACCACTCAGGCTGCCCAGGGCTCCAGGGCCAATGCTGTACTCTCCCAAGTCACCCCAGCAGGGAAAAGCGCATACTCCCAAGAGCCATTTCCAGGTTCAGAAACATTCTGCCTTAGTACAGGGAAAAAGATTGGGTGATTTTGAGGTCCCTCTCAGACCTCTATGAGTCTATAAGCGTGTTCTGGAATCTCACACTGTCCAGACACCCATGATTAAGGAATGGATGTATTTGATGAATACGAGTGCATCATACTTAAGTATGCTTCCACAAAAAATATATAAATGAAGCTTTTTTCAGAGTGAACAACTCTACCCATAATTAAGCATTAATATTGTAATGTGAATGCAATCTATGTAATTTTCCCCTTTCTTCCCCTTTCTCCAGCCTCTTCCTTTTTCCCTTGCCTCCCAGCCTTGGGTGGTTTCTGGGAGCTGCAGTTCAACTTAACAGTCAGCATAGCTCTATAGACTGCCCCCTGGTTCCTCCTGCAGATGAGTAATTACAATTGCAATATTGTTTGATGTTACAATATTGCTTGACATTTCTAATTTTTTTTAATCATATACTTCATGGTATTTTGTGGAATTCCCTATTAATAAATAGCTCAAAGAGAAACTTGATGGTCTTGAATTTTCTGACATAGCCTAGGATGGTATTGATAAGATCTGACTTACTAATTCAAGATATGACACAATAATCTCTTATTTCCATTGCCAATCATTCTGCTTTCTGCCAGCTCAAATGCATATATGTATCCCATTTTCAATGGATTTCAGCTGCAATGACATCAAAATGACAGTGAAACAATGGTCTCCTTTGAAAATGAGAGTGAAAGCAAACGTAAGACGTTCAAAATGAAACAGGAAAACACACAGTACAATATACATTATGTAACATTTCGTATTAGGAAAAGTAAGAAAAATGACAACTGTACAAGAGACAAAAAAAATCTCTTAATAAAGACATTGGGAAGTCCAGTGGAAAATATAGGGTGGTCTGCAAGAGTGTCAGGGGATTTCAGATTTATGCAAGTCAGAGGCCATTGTCTCCTAAGAGGCAACACACAGGTTTTTGTTGTTGCCCTCCTCTGTAATAAATCAGAACAGAGATCTTTCTATACAGCTGGTGTTGTTATATGCACTTCTAAAGCACTTGTTACTAGATTACTTGAATGTATATTACATAAATTAATCATACATCAGATTCACTCCTGTTACCACACAATGCTGTTTACAAAATATAGTTTGTAATTCCACTGAGGCTCTTTGTACCCACCATAAATTTATCTCTCCCTTAAAAATGTCTCATTGGAGAATTGTTACTTTATTATATTGTCTGTATGAATTACTGATATTACACACTGTTAGTGGGCCTTGCTAAATAGGGTGCAGACAAGGCAAGTTCTGTATGCAGCCAACCTCCACCGCTGGAGTGTTTGTGATAACCCAGGTTGTAGCTGTGGCAAAATACACACCATGTTGTATATTGTCAAAGATTGCCCACTAAGTTCAGTGGTGGCCTACAGAACCTGCATGTGGCCACTGACGATGCTACTGCATGGCTTGGAAATTACACACATGCTGTCTGAGGCTAGGAACAGACATTCAAAAAGCCCAAGCCTGAATTGATTCAATCTTTGCAGTTTAGTCTAACATGCAGAGTTTGAATCAATTTGCAAGTGGACAGACAGACTTTTGATTCAGGAAATGCAGGCACATTCCTGCAGTGGTTCAGGCTAGACTGAGGGGCACCAGAGCAGCCCTCCCTTCCCTTCTACTATGCTGAACTGAGGGGGGGGGTGGCCAGGCCCCAGCAGAACACTCTGATTAGGGAGGGGTTTAAGCCCCCACCGAGGCCTGCACAGTCCCCAGCCAGGGTGTGCCTGGAGGAGGAAGGGAAAGTAGCCCTTGCCAGGCTTTTCTTGGCTCGCTGCTCAAGGGGTAGAGAGTGTTGCCAGACCCTGGCTTCCGGCTAACACTCTGAGGCAATGGGAGGTGGGGGAAGGAGGAATGTTTGTGTGGATTGCATGCATCTATTGATGATACTTAGCTTTTCAATCTCCCTCTCCCTGCTTCTTCATACTGTCTGCAGCAGACCGACCGGCAAGGGAGCCAGCAGGGAGCTGACAACACAAAGTTTATCAGCCCATCAAGAAAACAAAGTCTGTCTCATTAGTTCAGGCTCTTCTTAAACAGCTTTTTCCAAGGAAGGAACAGAGGAACATTACCAGCTTACCTGCTGATTAACTCCAGAAAGACCTAAGCAGACACTGATCTGTCTGTCTTTTTCTCAGTGAAATTAGAGACACACACAGACAGACACCTCTGAGCATTAGCTAGCATGGGGATGGCATGATGGTGAGCAGGTGCTGGCTAAGGTCTGTACCCTGGGGTCCATGCTGTGGGAGAGGGGAGGGAGGATCCCTGCTTGAGCAGTGAGCAGCAGGAGGGGTGGGCAGGGGGGAACCAGGCAGGTGCTGCTGTGCCTGTAGTGTCCCCCCTCTCGCCCCTCCCCCCCCTTTTTAGCCAGTCAGAGCAGTGATAGTGCTCTGGCTAGGGAGGAGAGCAGACAGCCCAGCCCAGGGCCGAAAAGCATACTGGGATGCTGGGGAGTTCTGATTTAAATTAAACCAGGAAGGGGTCTGGGATAGAAGTTGCATAAACCGGTTTGACCCAAATCAGTTAAGTCTGATATTACATTCAATCAGGTTTATCTTAAATCAGCTTCAAACATTTTGAAACTGGTTTACGTGCACTGAACCTCTGTTCTGTTACAGGTTTAAACCAGTTTCTGATCACTTAAACTAGTTTATGTGTAACTTCTGTCCCTAGCCTGACTGACTGACTGCTATTACAGTGCTATTTTCATGCAATTTTAGAAATTTGAATTGGGAAGAATGAAAAACAGATGGCCTTTTGTAATGGAAGATAGATGAGCAAGACCTGACATTAAAAATGTGTCAATAATATGTACGTTATTGGACTGGACAATGATAATATAATACAACCCACAACATTTCTTAAGGTATTTTGTGATTACTTTTCAGAGAGACACAAAACCAAGCTAAGATATACTTAAAGGATGTAATCATGATAACAAAACCCCCCAAACAAAACAACAGTAGCAACAAAAACCTCTTTAGAAACTCATGGCAAGCTGGGGGTGGAAAACAAACCAGGTTCCTAAAACTAAAAAATCTCCCTAATCTTCCTGCAAGTGGAAGCAATTTCAGCTAAAGCATCTAAGGAGTTTTAAGTGGGTTTGAATGCAAAGGAGACACAGGTAGCTTCTGAGGGAGCAGAAGCTAGGAAAATGAAACAAGCATTTTTCTTGGACAACATTTGCTATGTTGCATCATGTGCTACCAGACACAAGTGAGCATTAGTTAATAAATTAACTTCATCCATGAGTCACTTTAAAATTAGACAAGTTACTCAGCTTTCAAGACCTTGCCCTATGAATTGCAGAAACTTGTCAGGCTTCACTGCAAAAGGCAGTGAAGATAATACATGGATACAAATTAATTGTTAGGTATAGACAAAGGAAAACACTCAAATCAGTTGTGTGGGGAGCAAACTTCCAGGGAAACACTGAGAACTGATTAGACCCAAAGACATACCTGAAGTCCTTGCTAACTTCTTGCACAAAATCCCACAGGTATCCCTCAATTCCAATTCCCTCAAAAAAAACCTGGAGAGCACAGAGGCACATCTGGATTCAGACCTCTTTCTACGTATAAACAAAGCTGGTGCCATTATGTTGATGCAGATGAATAATGATTCACCTTGGTTCCACTTGCGCAGTGCTATAAGTGGTGAAATGCACATCAGCGCACAGGAAATGGCAGCAGTGAGGTTTTGAACTAAAGACTCTTCTATGTGTTTGAGTTCAAAAGCACACCACCGCCATTTTCTCAGCACTGATGTGCATTTCTCCGCTTATACAACTGTAAGTGTCGCAGCGCCAGGCGCTTTTCAAAGTGCCTGATGCTGCGGCACCTGCGTGTGTAAAAACTTCCCTAGAACCTACACCTATAAGTCACGTTGCAGCCAGTATGTTTGTGGCCCAGTGTGAAGTTCCTTTTCTGGTTTTATTAGCAACTGTACCATCCTAATGGTATACTTATTGGGAGAGAATCTACCAGAGGTATGTTTGTCTGATTCTAAAACCACAGGCCCAGAAGACAGTAATATTGAAGTCCTTATATGCACACACATCTAATGTATCCACATCCTTTGGACACAAGTGTTTACAGGAATCAACAGGAGTAACTGCATTTTCTTCTGGTATTTCAAACAGTTAGATGCTGTATACTGACAAAGGCATGGGCTGTCTTGTGCTTCATTATTTAGCCATGGCCTGACTGGCATCCTTTAGAATACGAGTTGGCAACTTTTTTATGGCAGGCCAAATTAGTGCAGCTCAGTCTGAGATGAGCCAGTGTTTCTGACCCAGCCACCATGCCACTACCCCAATTCCTCCCCACAGTTGCCACTGACATGTGGGCAACCTGCTACAGAAGCTAACCACTGATGAAATATCACTGTTTTCTCCTGCTGCCAAAATGCTGCTGACATCATAGTTTTGTAGGTTGGATGAAATCACTTGGCAGGTCAGATCTGTCCCATGGGCTGTAAATTATCAACCCCTGCCTTAAAAATCTGCCCTTGGGAGGCCTAGCAATGACTATCCTGTGACTCTGGTATTACAGTAATGGCCTAAGAGAACAAAAATGTGTTTCAACATGTCAATATTTTGCTTAAGTCTCCAGAATAATCATAATGACCTGTTTTCATAAGCGAAGCTTTTGGCATAGCGAAAGTCACTATTTAGCTACAGGAAATAAACATAGAAGTTTCCTACATTTTATCCGATCTCCTGACAAGCAATGAAAACACAAAACTGATATATTTATTGGTTGCATCTTTAGGATGTTTAAGTATAGTGTAAGAGCCCTACATATAAATAAGCATTTATTACTAGCATACAAACTATGAACGATAAAGAAAAGTCACTAAAGAATGTAGAAAAAATGTAAGCTTCAGTATTAAGGTGCTTGTAAATGAATACATAAATAACCAAAATCATGCTTTAATTTAAATGCACACCACTGCATATGTTCTGTGCCTTTTAACTAATGTTTTACAGGTTAATTGAAAGAATGGAATGTTTTAATAATTTAAGAAGCTACCTGATTAATTTATGGACCTCTGAATTCACGTCATTCAGTTTTTGTTTTAAACCCTCCTGCACTAAGTCAGTAGTGTAACATAGGGGGGTGAGGGGCGACTGAGGCAGCAGTCCCAGGCACTGTCTTTGTTGATGGGGGACACAAAAATAACCATGACAGCAGCAGCAGCTGATTGTGTTGCTGTGATTGACACCTCAGCAGACCAGGACGTGGAGCTGCCTGGCTATGACTGTGCACAAGGTCACTATTCAATAAATGTGTTGATGTGTAGGAACACAGCACAGGGACAGCACTTGTCAAGTCACCAGATGATTTATATTGCTTAGATAGATTGTCACAATAAAATCAAATTGCCCAGGTATGCATGTAAGTAGGAACAGTGACTAGTAGCTGAGGCAGGAAAGGGGTGATCAGGGGAGCAGCCCTGGATTCTGCCTTTGGAGAAGGGATGCAAAAACAGCTGCCACCACAGCTGGCTGTCTCCTTTGCCAGCAGCACAGCAGCTGGCACTGCCCCATGTAGAGCTACTTCCCAAGGTGTGGAGCTGCCCTGCTATGCCTGTGGGTGGGGAGGATTTCCTGTTGAAGCTCTTTCACTTAAGATGGAAAATCAAAAATCAATTGGGCAGAGAGAGAAAGTGAAAGAGAGTGCAAGAGTATAGGACATTAAGTATCCACCACTATAATTGCTAAGCTACTAAGTCATTCTTGCTGTTGGGTGCACTTGCTTTCTCTAGTCTAAACTAATGTGTATTTAATTATTCTATGACAAATGGCACAGTTCAAACAGAAGAAACTGAGAAATCCTCTCTCCTCCCTGCCTTCAACCTCAGAATAGTCTGAAACCTAATAGTAAGAGCACTCTCCTTTACTATTACTGGGAGGTGGGAGAAGTAGCTTTGAATCACTTCAGGCAAAAGCAAAACCTGAACCCAGGAGTCTCAGAGTCTGGATGTATCTCCTGACCCCCTTGCTACTGGATAAAAGGAGATCCTTGGAACCAACAACTCCTCCTCCTGCAGCTGTGCTTTGTGCAAACCCGGATCTCTTGTGTGCTTTGAGAACAGCTCCTGGATCAAGCCCTTCGGACACTGTAGGGAAAGGAAGGAACACTTCATTCAAGGATTGCACTAGGGCCCAGATGTAAAATACGCACCAAGATGCTCAGCCCTGTGGAGACTGAGGGGTTTCTGGAATGGTCAGAAGTAGAACCTGAGATGCCTGGGAACTTAATGATTTCATAGATTTCATAGATTTTCATAGATTTCATAGACATTAGGGCTGGAAGGGACCTTGGGAGATCATCGGGTCCAGCCCCCTGCCCAAAGGGCAGGAA
>NW_017728931.1:122564506-122566153 GCF_001723895.1 Crocodylus porosus
ACCCAGGCTCCTGGCATTAGTGTACAGGCAGGCAAGTGTGCCCTTAGGGGCTCTTGCCTTGCCCACAGATTGTGCCAGGGCTGGGGCAGGGGTGGAAACACTGAGTACTCATAAAATCTAGGGGCTGTTTTGATTCGTTAGGCATGCTCGGAGGACACCTTACACACACTGACAGGACTGTGGTGCTCATAAACTCCAGCTGAAGTTGTTTTCTTTGCAGAACACAGCTATTGGATAAGGTGATGCAACCACTTTTTATATAATAGTTTAGTGGTTAAAGCACTAAGCATTCACCCATGAAACAGGAAATCTGGATTCAATTCCCTCTTCAACCTGAGGGGATTCAAACCCACATCTCCCACAGGAGTGCCTTAACTTCCAGTGACCTAAGTATAAGGTAATAATGGTTTAAGGACTCATGTTTTACATGCAAATACAATACAAAACAAAACAAACAAAAATACCCAACCTGGCTTCCAGTCATTAGCCTCCCACTCTCCAGATGCCCCAGCCAATCTGTTTCACCACAGTTGACAAAATATCTTAGCCTTAATCTGCCCAACCCACCAACCAGAAAAGGTAAAAATCCCCCACAAACACTTGAAAAGTGCTTTAATCAAAATTCGTTAGAGGGCATGTCTTCCTTACCCTTACTCTCCTGAATTTTCACTCAATGGATTTATAAGCCTTCCTATACAGCTAGTGAAGCTTCATGACAACATGTGAGAAGGCCAAACTGTGGCACCACAGCTGATTGACAGGATAGGAAGTAAAGATAACTGTATCCATCTGAGAATGCAGATGATAGGGAATGAATGATATTACAAAACTGGGATTGGCAGAGACACTAAATTTGACACCCTGGCTTCTGCAGTGGAGCTACAAGTGGTTGAGATGTTAAGTCCGGAGCGTTATAAAATTGCTTCAAAATTGACTTCAGAATGGAGGCGATGCTCTGTAACAGGGAACCCTCGCCCTGTCACCAGGAAGCAGGTCCACCCCTTTAAGGCCAGAACTTTCTGGGCAAGGAGTGGTGGTAAGGAAGGGGTTAAATGCTGAGCCTAGCCAGCTAGTCAGCTGACTGGAAGAGGCAGGACTATAAAAACCCTGGGCAGAGCAGCAGTAGGGGAGCAACAGTCAAAGGGGAAGGAGTGCCTCTGAAAGCTTCACAGAGAAGCTGGGTGAACTGTCCAAAGGTGGGAAGGGGGGAATTATAGATGCCCTGGAGAGATAGCAGCTGTTCTACAGCAAGGGCTGTAGCCAACGGTGGGGAGCTGAAGCATGAACTCTGTGAATGTAAGCTGACACGCTGCTTTTCTTGATCATATTTGCTGGTGGCAGTTATTATGCACAGATGGGACTACTTATTTTTCCCTTTTGATTATTAAATAACACTGGTGGTTTGGGTGAGGCTATTAGGGGAAGGAGGCCTCATTTTTGGGGCCTACTGCAGAGTGGGGACACTGGTGCCAGCAAGGGGATGGCTTCTGGGGGCACAGACCCTAGTGCCAGTGAAGGCACGGCTCTTTTGAGGGTACCTATGCTCTGGAGCCTGTGGGGGTGCAGAATTTGGGGTGCTCTGACACCGGGGCCTGAAGGTGTGATCTTAAAAGGCTGGGGAGGCCTGGTGCACCTGAGGTGTGGTAT
>NW_017728931.1:122566353-122627206 GCF_001723895.1 Crocodylus porosus
GGGGAGTCAGGCCCAGGTAGGCAAAAGGCCCCAACATACAAAATTACAATAGGTAGTCTCCTGCTTGCAAGAACATCAACAATAACTTCTATCAAGACATGGCAGGAGAGTAGAGGGCAGGATGTAAGAACTCCACCACGTGAGGCACAGATTACCAGGGAAGATGGCACTGGGCAGGGGGACCTGTTACATGCTTCTAAGAGGCTCTTGTGGAACATGATGATCTCCTACTTCCTGATATATCTGTAGGGAGCAGCAAGGGTTGGGTTATATGGATGATTGGAATTATGGGCCACCTTTGAGTTCCTGGGAATGGGATGAGCAAAGGACTTTACTAAGGCAGAGGGTTCAGTGTTAGCTTTCCTTTACAGAAAGGAAGATGGACAGTGTAGTGATCTTCGCACGGGCACATGGTGAGACTGCTGCAGAGCCAGGAATGGAGCCCAGGAGTTCTAACCCCAGGCCACAGCTGTAACCAGTGGATGCCTCCCTCTCCTAATTCTTGCTTATTGTTTTCAGGGAAAAAAAAGCTGTGAGGTGCCTGGGATTTGAGAATAGGTCAGCCCAAGTATTGGGACATTCCCACCTATAATATACAATTATCACAAGAGATGATGTATCTAATCTGCAGCTCATGTCCAGTGCTACCTCCCCTCCTGTAGCGTTATGACCCTCTGTGGAGCCAAAATAAGATGATCAGGGGAAAGCAAGTGTACTTCAAGAACCAGGCTATAATCTCAGAGATTATATGAAGAGGAAAGGATCCTGAGGGAAATGAAGTCTGCTTCCCAAGAGGTTTATTTTTCTACCCAGGGAAATGCCCTCTTTCACTGCTGAAGCAGGCTTCATTAAAGACTCCCACCTTGATCATGACAGCACATGCAATGGGCTGGAACTCTGGCAGGCAGGAGGAGGAATGAGCTGCCACATGCAAGATTTCCTCAGGTCCTAGGAATAGCTTTCTACTAAAAGAAAACTGAGTGTCACAAGACAGTGCTTCAAATGTGATGAGAGGAGCAATTAGGAAGGGTAACACTGCATCATTTGCTGAGATAAAGCAGCAACAGTGATAACATGGGATTCCTGTTTCTCTTGGATGGTCATATAAAAGCCAATTAATCTTTCTGTGTACATTCCACAGTACAAACTTATACTACTTGATTTGTATTCAGCTCTGATATATATCACCTATCCCACTCTTTTCCATAGGCTGTATCAAGGCTGCAATGTTAGAATTCTGTTTACAAAGCCAAAATTCTTATACCATTATGTTACTGCTATGTAGCGTGTAGGGTTGTTACCATAATCTCAAACTAAATGATAGATTTATATGAGGGGGGCCCTAATGGCAATCTACATCATGATGAGATTTCTGCACCTGAGTCAGATACCAAAAATCGCCCCATAATACATTTCTACTGACCAACCAATAAGGATATTGAAGGGCAGTGCCTCTGCCAGCATTTATCAAGAAAACTTACCTAACATGCTTGTATAATATATTAAGAGTGCATAAAAATAATGGACAGTGCTGTGTGTGGAATTTAGGAGGTGACCACTGTGAAAACAGGGAGTGAAAATCCAAAACGGTAGACGACTTCAGATGGAAGCAAAATATTTGAAAATAAGCTGCCTCTGTGCTTCCCATGTGCACATATAATTGTGTGTCTAAATTGCACTTGTGATCAAAAACAAGATTGGCCTTATGCCCAGTCTGGCTTGTAACTGCTATTTGTACATGCAGATACATTTTTCAAATGGGTAACTTCCACCTACAAATTTAATGCTGGACCCTGCATCTTATTTTTGAGAGAGCAAAATTTATTTGTAATGGGTTGGGTTTTGTCATTATAAACTTAGACTGAGAAAAGGGTACAAACAAGCACAATGGCTGCAACCTTTCCTCTCTGGGGACCTCATTGAGGAACCATGGGATGGAAAGTGCATGATGTCAACAAGGTGAAAGACCTGAGAACGACACTCCACCTCTTTTTGAAGACCATGATATTCCACACTGCTGATGCAAAACCAGATCAGTGCATCATTTCCAGAGCTAGCAACCTTCCTGTCCCCCTAGTCCCCACTGAAGCTTAGAGCTGTGCTCCCCTCTGTCATTAGGGCTAGGGATAGACATCACACACAAACAGGTTTAAATGATCAGAAACTGGTTTAAACCTGTAACAGATCAGATATTCAGTGCACATAAACCAGTTTGAATATGGCTGAAACTGGTATGAGAGAAATCTGGCTGAATCTAGTATCAGACTTAACTGATTTGACCCAAATCAGTTTATGCAATGTCTGTCCCAGACTCCTTCCTGGTTTAACTTAACCAAAAGTCCCCTAGCATCCCAGAAACTTTACAGCCCTGGGCTGGGTTTTCTGTTCCACAGAACAGGGCTGGTCCCACCCCTCTACTCTCTAGCCAGAGCTCCTGAAGAGACTGCAGGCACAGCAGGGTCTGCATGGCTTCCCCATGCTGCGCCACTCCCTGCTCAAGCAGTGACTCCCCTTTTTCTCCCTCCCCCCCACACAGCATGGACTGTAACCAGCATGTGGTATGCTAGCTAATGCTGAGAGGTGTCTGTGTAAGTAAGATGGGACAAAGGCAGACAGGACAGTGTCCAATTAGGGCTTTTTAGAGCTAGTCAACAGGTCAGCTGGTAACTCCATTCCTTCTTTGGAAAAAATTGTTGAAGAAGAGCTTGAACTAATGAGAGGCTTCTGTTTTCTTGATGGGGTGCTAAACACTGTGTTATGAACTCCCTGGTGGCTCCTTTGCTGGTCAGAAACACTGATGGGGAGGAACCCCTCCCTAATTGGTGTCCTGCCCGGGCCTGGTCACATCCTCCCTTAGCTCAGGCCCCTGGAAGCCAAGGGAGGTCTGCCAAGGGTGTGGTCCTGCTACATGATACTTCTTCCACATCCCACTATTATTTATATATTTGACTATAGTACATGGAACCCAGGTACTAGCTGCTATGCAAACTCGGGATGAAAAAAATGGATCCATGCCCCAAAGAGCTTGGAGTATAAGGCAAGAGACAGCAGTAGATACATTGTCTCATTGTTTCCTTGTTTGTCAGCATAATCAGCAGTGGTTTCTGCACACCAATCACCTAATTGTCAAGCACTATTTTTGTTGACATGGGCTAGGGACAGACATTCAAAAAGCCTGAGCCTGGATTGATTCAATCTTTGCAGGTTAGTATAACCTTGCTAGGCTAAACTGGTTTGCAAGTGCACATACAGTCTATTTCTCTGGACTGTGACAGTGCAGGCACATGCCTGCAGTGGCTGAGGCTAGAAGCCCACTGCTGACTCTGGATCATAATAGGGATCCTGCAAGATCTTTTCACTGCAGTTACCTCAAAAACATCAAACTGCCTTTCAAAAGCTCCAGCAGAACTATGCCCAGCTGAGCAAGAAGAGCATGTTCATTCTGGCCACCACCATGATTCTGCTGACTTAAAGTCTACAGGTATTTCCAAGGAGATTGTGACGGCTTGACTACTACTCCCCTAATTTCCCAGGGCTCTGTTATGCATTTTGTGAAATATCCCAAGAGTCACTGTGTAGGGGACTTTTGTCAAACATTATGCAAGGGTATAACACAACAAGGACAAATATATGCCAGTTTTAAACTAAATCATCACATCTCAGGTGGTCACACCATAGTGCTAGTCCTTATACCATCACTGCCCCACCAGTTCAATTCGCTAGCGGGCAAAAAGCCTAGGAATTTTATTGTGGAAGCTAAATGCTTTCATGAAAGTGTTTTACTCTTTTTAGCTCCCACTAAGTATGTCTATACACAACATTTTACTGTGCATTAGACTAATATAATGCACAGCAAAGTGTCATTGTCTATATGCACACAGCAACTATCATGCAGTCAATTAATTTAAAGCACTGCTTTAAACTAATGCACCAAAGAGCACATGCAGATGCTGACCAGAAGCAAATTGCTGGTAAGCCCAGGCAGCAGTGGACCACATCTGCTGCCTGGCTAAGCCACAGGCCCCAGAGGGTGGGGGCAGGAGCTATCCTGGCTCCAGCGGCAGCTTCCTCCACCCTCCAGGTTCAGGGCCAGCCCGGATCTCCTTGTGACTGGGAGGGAACTGCCCCAGCAGCTGGGACAGCACCCTCTGCCCCCCAGAATTGAGACATGACCTTCCTGCCCTCTGCTAGCCAGAGGCTACCCTGAAGCCCCCTACCAGCCCAAGGCTCACCCTGGTTGCTGCAGGGGGGCAAAGCATGGCAGGTACTGCCCTAGACTAGGATGCTACTATTAGGCTGTTTGCTCCCAATGCAGATACACATACTGTCACATACCCTAGTGAACCTGAATCTTCCGTGCAGAAAATTTAGGTTAATTAATTGCATGTGTAGACGTGCCCACTGAGTTCAACAGTAACTGAGTATTCAGTTCTGCAGAGATTTGGGAGTTGCCTGGAAAAACTGTTCTGCAGCTAAAACTATTTAGTTCCAGAATAGCTTTTCTAGGTAATACCCAACTCTGCGCAGAACAGAATTTCAGCTTTTCTGCATATAGTCACAGGATGTAGCTCCAGAGCAAAACAATCTCCAAAGGATGGAAAAAGATTTTAATGATTCTCCTCAGAGAATTATTTTTTTTTCTGACTCTTTATAAGACCTAGGACAGCCTAAAGCTTTTCACACAATTGAAGATACAATAATATATTTGCCTTGCACATAATACAAATAGTAGTGTGTGTATTGTATATCTTTTATCCTTTTTAACCTGGCACTGGAAAAAATAATTAGAAACATAAATAATATGAGGGAAGAGTTCAACTAAATAGAGAGCAGAGAGCCCTCACATATACTGATGGTATAGTTCTCATAAGTGAAAATATGAATAATGTAGAAGGTCTATATACCTGACTAACAAATGAAGCAAAAAAAATCAGACTACAAGTGAATGGGGATAAAACATAGCATTTGCTGGTAAATAGGACAGCTCTAAATAAGGGCTCTCATGTAACAATAAACAACATACATCTTAAGCAAATGGTTCACTTTGGATACTTAGATTCTATCGTAGCACAGGATGGTAATATGAAAGAAGACATTAAAGGAAGAATTGAAGCAATAGTGCTGATTTTGCATTACACATGCTCCTGTCATCCAAGTTCATCCCAAGGAAAATTAAGCTTCAAGTCTATAAAACAAAATCAGGCCATGTATAACCTACAGCAGTCAAATCTGGGTTCTCACACAAGCAAATGAGATACTACTAAATTGTTTTGAAAGGATGACTTTACAAAAAACCTTTGGTGATCCCATAACACAAGAATAGCACATTAGAATAAATAATGAATTATATCAATTGCACAGAGACCCAACCCTAATACCAGAAATTAGAGTACAATGACTACAGTGGCCGGGCCACTTTGAAATAATGGAAGTGATCTGGGCATCAAAGAAAGTGCTTCTCAAGGTGCCTGAGGTGAGAAGGCACCTGGATGACCAAGATGAAGATGGCTAGAAGATGTAGTGTCAGATGATGTGGACAAACAGAGTAAAGGCACACAACAGACAGGAATGGACAAAGATAGTGGAGGCCACCAAAGGTCTCCAGGGTCTACACTGCTAAATAAGAGGAGGAGGAGGAAGAATTTTTATTATGCCTGCATGCTTGCATGCATGTATAATACATATAATGAGCATATTTACAATATATTTGCTGCATCCAGTGTTATGCAGCCTCTTTCAAGTTACATAATTTATCCATATATTTCTAAAAATCAACTGAAACTAAAATCTTACTGTATAATAGCATATTAAATAGTATTACTATCTACTTTCAAATCCCCTTTTCATTATTCTAGGGTCTGTCACTAGGTCTTAGCCACATCATTCACTTTTCTAGAAATGGCAGTTTCAATTTCTGACTCTTGAAGAATATATCATTGCTTTTTCAGTACTGAATCAGTAGTTTTTAGCTATTACTTCTCCAACTATTAGAATGCTGTGCATTATTAAGAATATGAAGAATTGCTTTGAAAAATAATCTGATCTTTGAATAGTTGCTTAGGTACTGAACTCTACTGCTAACATCTCTAATTTATTGGTCTCCATAAGGTATATTTTTAAAATCCATACTGTGAATTGCTACTTAAAGTGAGAGAACTGGGATGATAAATACCTCTAAAAAGTAAATTTCTTGTGCATAGTGGCCCCATCTACATGGGATGCTGACTGCGCAGTCATTACTGCACAGTCATTTGGTACTTTAGTTGTACCAAGGTATGGCTTTTATGTGATGCTGACTGCACAGTAGCTCATAGCTATTGCACAGAAGCGTTGTGTCATGCTTCCTGCTGAGTGACGCTACTGAGCTGTAGTCACAGGCTATGGAGCAGTCAGTGTCTCATGTAGATGCAGCTGGTAAGTAATAGGTTTGGGTACAAACTAAGAAAAGCATATGACTTAGAGAGGAGAGAAAAAGAATTAAGAGAAAAAAAGCACTGCCAGCCTTTTATACCATATGGTGTAATAGTAACTTACTACTAATGTCTACAAGTGTTTAAAAAAATTAACTTTTATTTCCACCCTGTGCAATTTGATTAATTGCAAATGAATTGCTTGGGTGTTAGATCTGGTCCAAGATATCTGCACCTCAATTTTGATGCCCATTTAGTTATAACTTTAAGATGTACTTTTAGTGATGAATGGACAAATGCATACATGCATTCTACAATATGCTTAGAAACAGGGTTATCTTCACAAAAAAGGAGACTTGAGAATGAGAAGATCAAACCTGGTGTATTCACCTCAACAGGTTACCTTACCATTATCCTAACTGCATATTCAAACACATATACTACTAGACCCTTCAACTCACTCTGATTCAAAAGGTGACATACTACAGGAATGATATTCTGGTAATGAGTCAACCAGTTATTTCAAGCACAAAGGATATGGACAAATTGATGGGCAAACCAATGCAGAGCAATAGTGGTCTGTAAATAAGAAGCAATCAAGCTACCAGGAGAGATTAATACTCAGTTGTCAGAATTGCATGTCTGCACCCTAGGTATGGTTTAAACACGTTTTCCCCAAGCATGGGGGAAGGGAAGCAGGTATTCCAATGTTCTTGTGACCCTTCCTCCTCCAGTGTGTAGCCAGGTGGGAGTTTTGGGGTACAATTCCTGTAGACTCCAATTTTTACTTCTATTCATCAGCCATGAAACGTGCCCCCACTCTCACACACACACTCCACAGAAGTGCTGGGCAAGGGAGACAGTGCCATTTCAAAACACAAGGAGGGGCAGCAAAAACACCTCCTGCCTTTACCTCCTTGACATGTTGTGCACACAATGCTTCTAATTCTGGGGATGTATATGACCTCCTGTCACCAACTCCACAACTGGGTCTTTATCTTCACCCTCATGAACATGTAGCTGAATGGGGTACCTTAGGACTAAGATCAAGAGGCTGTGCTACAGCTCTCACAGGGCACAGAATGGACTTGTGCAGACAGCTCACACCTGGTAACTACAAGCTATTGGAAGATATGATAATTCTGCCTTTGACCAAGATCATCTTGCTCTAGGACCAGCTGCAAACTGTTGACCATTTGTTTTTACTGAGTAAAAAGCATGGATAGGTGGAAGAGGCTTATGTTGCAGACAAAAGCCTATGCATGAGCAGCGAGGCTGCTCCAAGGCACTTTAATTACAGCATGTTGGAGCACACTTGATTTAATCAATTAATCAGCATCCCTTGGCTGAAAAATGGTAGTAGGGGTGCTTTAACTAAAGCTTGTTTGATGAGATTTAGTTAAAGCACCCCTGCCACCATTTTTCATTGGGGGATGCTCATACACGATATGCTCCAGGTGCTTTAATTAAGCAGCTCTTGGAGCCACTCTAATTAAAGTGCCCCCCACCCCGACTCCCTGAGCACATGTATAAATGCCCTCCATCACCAGCAGTGACAAGAAAACCTTATGGTGAGGATAGTCATGTTTACAGAAATCTGTGTTGAACTAGACCCAGGGCTGAAGAGGTAGACTACTCACATGAGGCTCTTTGAGGTGTTCGAACCTCCAGGAAATCAGTGATAGTTTCACATATGCATGGGGTTCCCCTGTTTTTTCAGTGACCAGTGGAGCATGCTTTCCAACTCTTTTTACTCCAAGTACTGATGGAGAGGCATTGATAGAAATGGCTTGTTTCCTGTCATGCAGTAGGGTACAAGAGAGTCACACATTTCAGTATGGGATGGTCCAGGAAGGGCCATAACATGAGAGTTTTCCCACACCCCTCCTCAACTGGTTTCCCTGAGGAGATGGAAATCATTCGCCAACCCCACAGCCGCCATAGAGGTCAAGTGTCATCATTCTCCTTCAGATTCTCAACCCTGACTACTTGCTGCCCCTCTGGCTCATGTAACTGTATACAGGACATCTTGACCACCAGTTACTGGCCAAGCAACTACAGGGTGCTGGTGAAATGCACCTCCAGGCAGCTCAAAGCCAGGTACTGGGTGCTCGCTAGCTGAATGGAGACCTCAGACCAGCACCTCCCTGCAGGAGATGGGTCAAAGGGCTGACCAGACCAACTGCTTCATGGAGGTCACAAAACAATGTGGAATATCATTTGGCAAACCAATCAACTAAGCTGGGGAGGGGCTCTGAACAGACATCTATTTCATATTATGTTCTGCAGGGATACGGATTCATCCAGGGGTAAATTTGCCACTGTACAGAACTAAACTAGTTTCAGTGTGTATCATTTGTCTGCAGCACTTCTGAACCCATTCAAAACCACTTTTCAGGATTTAAACAATCCACTTGTCCATGTCCTACCTCTCTCTGCAAAATTACAGCAACACTGCATTGGTTACATCAGCATTTTTGTATTGTTACTTTGTGCTTCCTGTCTGTTTGCTGATTCCATTTATTAACTTTTGCCTTGTGCCTTAGACTTCTAGCTCCCCTGGGCAGGGAGTACTTCTATTGTGCATTTGTTCAGAGCCTAGCACAATGGATCTGTTTTCACTGAGATCTTTAAGTGTTGTCACAGTACAAATAATAGCAGTAATTGCTGAAGATAGAAAGCTAGATCCTCTTAAAGTTATGTAAAGACTGTGGCTGAGGTACTTTGCACTCTGCTTGCTATAGGTCTATGAATCTATGATTAACAGAAAAAATATGTAATCCTTTTATTTATTCTGGAAATACATTTCAGGTTGGATCTTGGCAACAGCATCAGGGTTGGAGTAGTCAGAAGAATGGTTAAAGGAAGCATACAGCCATGAGCTCCCAGCCAATACCAATTGATCATACAGGTCTGCATAACATCTTATGGACAGAGAGAGATGGAAGACAGGTGAAACCTTCATCTTAGTTATGTAGTTCAGTGACGTGGAACATATGTAGGCTTGAAAAACAGTATGAGTCTTTGCTAGGTAATGCATTTTGTAAGGTCCCTCTTTAATCTTATCTATTCCCTGTTATCTCCCTCATGTTTTCCTTCCTGTGTTTTATCCTTTTCTCTCCCTTTCATCCTGCTTGCAGCTCCATCTGCTCACCTCACCATAATTCTACAGGGAATTAAGAAGTCTATTGCACAGAAGAGCACATTTCATGTTGCTTACAATGGGCTAAATTCTGTCCTAGTTAAACCCAACAAAATAAAATGTGACAGAAGGTAACATTTCTCAATACTGGGAGGACTAGTAACCAATTCAGATGACATATAACCACTGGCAGTGCCAGCAAGGGGGAGAGCTCTCAAATATTTCTCAACAATTTCTCCTTGTTTGTTCAGCTGTTAGATGGATCCGAACTTAAGTATACTCTCTGCATGCAGACTACCACACAAATTAAGGAAAAAACTGGTTCCTCACATGAGTTTCTGATGACAGCATCTCATAAGGAATTAAAAGACAAACCAAAATAATTTCTTAGATTTGAGAGCAAGTGGCTCCTTCTACTCCCTGATTTGTATCCTTCAAAGGGTTGGATTGTCCTGTTGCACAGCCCAGTTTTCCCACTCTTTCCTCTTAAGAACAAGGAAAATCCAAATAGAAAATATTTGTCTTTGGTGTCAGAAACATAGTCACAAAATACAAACCTCTCCTGACTGCCTGATGTGCAGCCTTACATTCCCTAGTCTGGGCACCAACTTCCTACTCTGATCTGGAAAGTGCATTCCACTTGCCTTGACCATCTGTTCAATCCATGGGGAGAATTAGGTATTTAAGACTGGGATCCACAAAAGCCAGTACCTTGAGTGGGGAACTGTCCAAGGTAGCTCATAAGGGTGCCCCCTAAGCCCCATCCTTCAGTGGAATTTAAGCAGTCTCCTCCACTAAGGATTCAACCCTGAAACCACTCCTGGAGTTAGGGACAGAGCTATCCCTTTCTCATACAGCGGAAGGTGCAGGTCCTTTCTTTCACTCTGTTTTTATCCACTATTCCAGTGGATACAGCACTCTCCTAGGACAAAGAGAATACTATGCCAAGACCAGAACAAGAATCTCAATCTTTACGCTCTCACACCTGTGCTTTTATCCATAGCAATATCCATTCCCTAAAGAAAACCTTATCTCTGGACAGATATAAGAATTTCTTTGAATGCACTCTGTACCCTTTTAAAAGCATGTCACTAAACATCTGATTAACTGGAAGTCATTTCTTAAGAAATCTGATAAATCATTAAGGGCAAATCCTCCATTTCAAGGTTCCCCCCCCACCATCCATTATTAGAAAGGTTCTTCCAATATTAAGATTTATCACTTGTAAAAGTTTAGCCTTCATGGAGTCGCAATGTTTATCATCCTACTGCCACATGCTCTTCTTTCAAGTTAGAAGTGTAATTAATAAGCGGCAGGCAAAGAGTTTTGGCAAGCAATCTAGGAAATTTCAGATATAAATTATTCTCCTGTGCCAAGGGTGCTAGATTCAATTTTCTGTTATCAGTCTTATAGGCACGTATTTCCATTGTGCTGAAAATATACAATTAAATGCCTAAAATAAAATTAGATGTTAAAACAAGTGCCATTGTCTTCTCCATAGGGCAATTTCTGTGCTAATATAAGGCCCCAGATAATGCTGTGAAGATTTTGGAAAATTTCTCTATAGACAGCTTATGAATTTCCACTTAATTTTATGAGCTGTCTATATTCTTATGAAGTTTTTTTCACTGTGAACTCTCTTACGCTATGGAGCCAAGGAGCAGGGGAGTGGTGCCAGCAAGTCTGCCTTTGAAAGAGAGAGCCATTAAAACCTATCAACTACTGAAAACACCTAGCCTATAAGGAAGACTGGGAGAGCTGAAGTCAGCATTTTATCCAAGGACCGCACAAGTCATCCTTAGAGTAAGGATCAGATCCCAGGTCTCCACTATCAAAGGTGAGTGCCCAAACCTCTGGGCTAAAAAGTAATGGGTTTTTCTGTTAGTTCATTTCAACCCAATGAATCTTCAATCTTTCTCTTTGCACAGTAGCATAGGTTCAGGAGGAACAGCAAATCCTAGTGTGTACAGAAGTGATTCTGAATCAGGGTGCTGTGGCATCCTGGATTGAGGTGTGATCCTTTGAAGGGTGACATGAGATGTGAGGAAATAAGTGACATGGGAGAAGAGAAATTGATAAGTAGGGGTCTACCTAAATCATGGGGGGATTTACCAATATTCATGGGCTAATTGCAGCATAAAGTTCTAACTCCACAGTCATTTCACAGCGGCGCCACCTCTCAGTGGGGATTGCTAAAGTAGCTCTGGGGGCTGAGGGGGACAAGGGGGAAGCCACTATCTTGATTGCTGGCTGCCCTTTGTATGGCCCTGCCCCTTGGTGCTGATTGGCAGAGAGGTCCTGGCAGGGGGAGGAGAGATGAGGGGGCAGCTGGTATCTTGTCCGCTGCCCTTTGTGCCATCCTGCCAGCTGGTGCCTTCTCCTCCTGGCAGTGAGGAGCTGGCTCCCACTGGGGAGTCAGCATTTTATTAAGTCTTTTGTTGTTGTTGATTTTGCAGATTTCACAGGTAATCCTGGAACTCGCAGTTTCTGTGAAATCTGTAAAACTGTAAATTAAATAGGTCCCCACTAATAAGTGCAGGCTTAGGCTAATTCCTGCCTAGCCACTTCCCCACCTCGCTGTCTGTTCCCTCTGCATGGTAAGCACAGAAATAAATATGGTAGTTTTTGAAATAGTGTACCAGACAATTCACAACAATTATACTGAATTACTGGATAATGAAACAACACTTTCTTGTTGAATGAGAGTGACTATAGCCATTGTATTTTGCACAGAAATCAATCCTGGAGGGTTGTGCTAGGCATGCTCCCCTTAAGGGAACCCATTTGAAGATCTGAACTAATTTAGATGTTGAACTACTGCCCTGCTTAAATGGCAGCATTTCTGGGCATGTGCAAGAGCAGCACTTTTGGTGCCTAAGGAATATGACTAGCAAAAAAACCTTTGACATCTGTAGAATTTAGGCAGCTAAGAATTCAGGCACTGGTTTTTAGGACTTCAGTTTTGTACTTGGATGCATAAATCTTATTTTAGGTACCTAGGTGCTGATCCAGCAAAAGGCTTAAGGACTTATAAATTTCAGGGGTTCACAACAAGAGAGACAAAAGGTGCTTATTAGTGGGCAGAGAGAGAATAAGTGGAAAGCTGGCTGCGGGAGTGAGAGGCTCCATGATACAGAGGGATAACCCGTATGTTGAAGAAATGGGATCCTGGCTCCATTAAGAACTCTGATATAAGCCCAGAAAATGCTAGAGTGGTGAAGAAACCAAATCAGATGTGTGTGTATATATAGGTTCTCTTATAACTACATCTGTATATTACTTGTGCTAGCTGAAGTGGTTGATCTTTGAACTGTTATTAAGTCTGTGTGACTGTGTTTCAACAAGCGCATGTACTGAAGAGATGAGTTGTAAACTCACACAGTTGGAGGACTGGGAAGAGGCATTCTTAAAATACTGAGAGCCTGAGGGGTCAGCACTATTCCTGGTGCAGAAGACAACTTGGTGGCAAGGTCCCATGCCCATGAAGGTTCAATAAAATGACAGTCTACATCAGAGAGCCTGATGAGGGAGCAGAAAAAAAAGCACTGGAACCTATCATTACCAAGTAAAACTTGAAGTACATGCGTCCAGTGGCTAGGACTTGAGCACAAAAGCCTGGAGAATGCCTAGCAGGTTGGACTTTACCAGGGCTGTGTGACATGCCTCAGGGTAAAAACTATTATCATGATCGGAGTGAGACAAAACTCAAATGAAACCATATCAGACGCATTATATTTCTCAGTGGGCATAACTACACAAGGCACTTTATCATACAATTGTCTACACAGTAAAGCATCACTGTCTACACGTGCTGACACTTACTGCACAGTCAATTAGTTAACCACATGGTAGTAACTGCGCAGAATCCCACAGATAGACAGATGACCAGGAACAAATTTGCTGGTCAGCCCGAGCAGCAAAGGGTAAGAGAATGATATCCTCCCCTGGGAGTTGTCTGCTGCTAGGGTGGGCTTTGAGCTTGGAGTCTGGGCCAGGACAATGTCCCCAGCCCTGGTAGCCAGCAGCTCCCAACCCTGGCTGCATGATCAGAGTCCGGGTGGGGAGATTGCTCCCTGCCCCCAGGAGCTGCCTACTGCCAGGCCAGGCTCTGAGCAGGCTCCTGCCCCAGCAGCAGGCAGCACCCAGCACCAGCTCTGCAATTGGAGCAGGGAGCCAATCCGTGCAGGGACTGGCCCCCTCTCTGCCCCAGCCCCCACCATCCCAGCACTGTAGGGCTCCTGGCTCCCCACAGGAATGGGGAGCTGAGCAGCACTGGGACTGGGGAGCTATTGGTGAGGCAAGTAGCAGGGCTTGCTGCGAGCTGCCCCACCAGTGGATCAGGGCAGGAGGCTGGGATCTGACTCTTCCCCGCAGCTGTTTCTCAGCCGCGTCCCACAATTGGGTGATTAGGGCAGGGAGTTGGGAAGAATCCCCTCCCCCATAGCTCTTTTCCAGCCCTGGGTCCCCCAATAGCTTGATTGGGGCATGGGGCTGGGAAGCAGCTGTGGGGCAGGAGACTCTTCTCAGCCCCTTGCCTTGATCACCTGATCGAGCCATAGGGCTGGGAAACAGCTGCAGGGGAGGGGCACAGCTTGGAGCTAGCTAGGACCTGCCCCAGACAGGGACAGGTCCTGGCCAGCCATGGGGAAGCCCTGCTGGGCACAGAGATTGTCCCCATGTGCACAGGGCAGGAGAGCTCTGCAGCAGCAGCTCTCCTGCCCTGTGCACATCAGGACCCCTCCCAAAGTGTATGGGGCCAGGAAACACCTGGAGCTCCCTCTGGCTGCTGCAGGGGGGGCAGAGCAGGGTGGGAGCAAATCTGCTCCTCAGTAGGCTTACTGTGCTGTATTTTCACTGTGTGGTAAGCCAACTTTGAATTAATTGCATGTGTAGATTCACCCACTATTTAATACAGATGTATCTATAAGTAGCAAAAGAATTTCTTAAGAAATATTTCTCCTGTCTAGCTCAGTTCTGAGCCTGCCTGAAATACTGCTTCTTCTTATAAACACTTTGGCCAATAAAGTTAGTGAGAGTACACCAGACTGAAAAGTGGGTTTTTTTGTTTTGTTTTGTTTTGTTTTGTTTTTAGAAATGAAGCTAGGTTGCTGGATATCTGGGGCATGTCTTGAGATTTAAAACTATTTTTAAAATATGAAGCTTGGCTTCATCAACATGGCCAACCAAAGCAAATTCAGGGATACTCATGACATTGGGAATAGAATTGTATATAGTAGAGACATCCATAATGGAACTCACTGTTCTCACCTATAAACATGGGAATTCCTACCCAGGATCAGACCACTAGCCATCTACATGAAAATCCTGTTGCCAACACTGCTTAGTAATGGATGCTTTAGAGGAGGTGTAAGAAACCTTGCAACAGACAGGAACAACATGATCTGCTTCTCTGGAAAAGGTTTCTTCAAACCTTCAGTACTTACAGCTTGAGGTAAACTTTGAAGAATAAAGATGTAAGCTTTGCAAATAAGTGCTTTGGAATTCACTGTTAGGGCTTGTAACTTTAGGTGTTATCACATAAAGGCATGCCCTGTTTTTTGAACCCTGCTAAGTTTGGGGCTGCAATAAAAACCTAGTGGCCAGGAATTCCATACATGCATTACTCAGAATGGAGGAAAGGACTTCCTATTTGAAGATTAAAATTCACTACCTTTCACTTTAATTGAATATTTCCCCATCTCATACCCTACTTTCTCTATGCCACTTTTCTTCTATGTATTTTTCTTGTGTCTCCTCTTACTCTTCTCCTTTCTAAAGTATAATCTACTGCTTTAGAACTCTTTTCATGTAAGACTTTTTATGTCTACAATCTTTCTTTTCATCCATCTCTAAAGCCCTTTAATCATGATATACCCTCCTCCCATAAAGACAGTTGAAGTCAACTGAGTTGAATTTATGGTCTTTGGGCAGTGGGGACAGGTTCATAGTAGCATGGCATGCCACACCAATACTTCTTTCCAGTTGCAACTTTGTTCTCCAGATATGCAGCTCATTCTAGGGTCCAGCCTCTTACAAAGTAAGTGTGTTACCTAGGATTATCATATATCTGGGTTTTCTCAGACATGTCCTTTTTGGGTCCTTCCATTTCCATCCAGGTGGGTTTTTTTAAAATATCAACAGATGTCCAGGATTTGGGCTTCTGCTTTGCTCAGCATCAGTGTTTTTCCTGGCACTGGGGTGCAGTGGGGTGAGGGAGGTGCCTCCTCCTCCAGTGGGGGAAAGGAGTGGGGGAGGGGCATCCGGGAGTTGCATGGCCAGGCTGCGCCAGCACCCATGCTCACAGAGGAGGGGCATCCGGGAGATGCTTGCAAGGCTGGGGAGCACAGGGCTGCAGGTGAGGAGTGAGGGGCAGAACCAGGGCACCGGCACATCACTGCCCTCCCACAATCATATTACACCTCCCTTCCCCCTGCCCCGACAGGTGTCCTCTTTTTGAAACTGGAAATATGGTAACCCTAGATCAGGGGTTCCCAACATTTATGTGCTCAAGGGCACATTTGAATTTAAAAGAAAAAGCAGCAGGCACCAATATGACAGCATTTTTTTGTTGGAATAATGATTTTTACTGATTGTGAAAATGTGTGTGGGCACTTGAATAAACATCAGGGGGCACCGAGTTGGGAACTGCTGCCCTAGATGATATTTACTGAAAACAGATACAGATGCAGGGCCTATGACCAACTCCATTCATAACACATCACTGCAGAAACTATGAGTCCTTTCAAAGAGTTTCTTAAAAAATAAAACAAAATGGACCACCCCCCCCGCAAAAAACAAAAACAAAACTCCCATGCCTTCACAAAGGGAGAATTTATAAGTTGGAGTAAAAAACTGAGAGAGAGAAGGGACTATCCTGATCAGGTGACCAGTGATAATTTCTGCTTCATAGGCTGCAAACGTCTTGTAAGAATGGAGATTGTACTATAAAATGACCTGGCACTGAAGCTGAAACCTAATCTTATCACCTGGAAATGACTGTCATAAGCCCTGTGAAGAACCGTTACATGATATGAACAGCATTTGTAAATAAGGAGCTTCAATTACATCTTGCTGTGCTCAGTTCGGAGCAAAATTCCACATTAACCCAAAATAACTCTCTAGCACACTTTTCTAGGTAAAGTAATTCCTCAAATGGACCTCATGCAATATGCATGCTGTGTAGAGTAAACTTCTTAAGGTTATTTCTCTGCCATTATCACCTATCACACCTCAAATTTTAAATATGAGAATGAAAGAATACTGGCCCTGATATAAAGTTTCATGTTTATGTATGCATATACAGAAGTCTTCTCTCAAATGGTACTTTTCTGAGCCTTCCATTTTTTGCACTTCTCATGGTCAATTAGTTACTGCTGAGCTTTAAAATGTTATTTGCATTTTCTATTTTACCACTCTTTTTTTCAGCACCATAATTAAGCTGAAAAATTCCTGGGATTTAGCAAGGGTTGCAGACTGGTTTTGTGAGAAATGGGCTTGATGTGAATGCCAGAGTGAGCTGCAATCCCTAGTAATACATTCTCAACTGGGTCTCATTGCTATTACATGCCATACATGAATTAGTTCACTATTTTACTATTAGTACTAATGGTATGTTCTGCATTGAATTGATCTGAAGGATGCTTGAAAGATAAGTGAGGAAGCAGCTTTTAAAATAAATGAAATGGCTAAAACTAAATCAAGCCTCGTGTGGGATGAATCCTAGACCTACAACCATTTACTTAAATTTTACAGCTGGAGCCCATAGCAGCACATTGCTGGAACCAGGATCTACAGCTGCAAAGGTTTCTTCGAAGTTTGAAGCAGGATCCAACCTGAGGTGGTCATAAATCAGTGGGCCTGCTTTTTCCTGCATCTCTGGAGTTGCAGACTCCATTTAGTCTGAACTCTATAAATAAGAGGAGTAACGGCACAGCATACACATAGTAGCTTAGCTTGCCTTGTCAGCTAGAAAGATCCTAAAAAGCCCCTATGGCCCCAGGATGTATGGCCTGAGATGGATCTATTGGTTGACAACTCCATTTTGGAGCTGTCAGTCAACATGAAAAGATCAGACTCCTCTGATGTCAATGGAAATGTTGCTATTGATTGTAACAGGGCCAAGAGTTCACCTTAGGAAATTGTCCTGTAGTCTGACAGGTCAATCTAGATATACACACACACAAGTATAGGTTTGATGCTGTTTTACTAGCAAAGCTGTAAGATCCTTCCTCATACTTTCACCAGCTCTTGCACCAAACTCCACTATCAGAAATGCTAAGGTTCTCAGAATACAAAACTAAATTTTTAAAGAGATACATTCATTACCCCTCTCAAAGCAGTCATGTGCCTGTAGTTTAATTTTCAAACAAGGACTGTGTTCATTTGTCATGAAAAAGACCTCATTTAGTGCCTTTCTTTCCCTGATGCTTGTAGTTGTGATGGGTGCTGTATAAAAGTCAAAATATCTAGATTGTTGTCATCACATTCAGAGGAGTTCCAGAACTACTTTTTATCTCCAGAGACAATAAGGAAGGTCTTTCCAAAGGTTTCTACAAGGCAGTTATGTTTTGGAAACATTTTAGTATTAACAGTTTTCCAGGATTTTGGTGTGGTTTAGTGCACTATTTTTATTTTTTAAAGAATTTGCAGAATAACCCTGAATCAAAGGCAACACCTGATGGCATGTAATATTTGCTTTCTTGGCTCAACCTTGTCTCAGTTGTAGTGGTAACAGTTGCCTATAATTCTTTCAACAGCAGTTTGTTGGCTGCTGTATCTTCATTTGAGCTTTCAGTCTCTACCTCTTTTAAACATCACTGCACTCTTCTCCTTTTGTAAGTACATTGCATTTTGTCTGCATCTTCCTGAGTTTTTATTCAGGCACTTTCTTCTCAGTTTCCAACTCTGTAATCTTGATTCTACTTTGTAGCAGGCTCTTTCATGTTTCTCTGTTTGGCTTCCAGCTTGCTTTCACGGGATCACCTATGAGCTATTATTCTTTCACAAGAGTAATGCCTAAGTGATGCTTGTATACAAGGGGAATATATGAAATGCTTGGACTCACTGGCCACACCTACGTGTGTGGCAGACAGTGCAGCAAGCAAGTACTAAATGACTGCAGTAACCGGCATTACTGCACGGTACCATTGCTGCATGGTTTTTGCCCAATGCTACTGCGCAGTAGCACTGATCTGCTATGCAATATTGTCACCCCATGGTTAGTGCCTGACAAAGCTACTGTGCAGTAGCTCATTGCTACTGTGCCATTAGCATCTCATGTAGATGCATGCCCTGGTAACTTCACAAAAACCAAGATACACAGGCAAAGAGTTGTAAACTGACTTCACCAGGTTCTACTCCTTCTTGAAACTATTTGCCACATTTGCAGTTAAATGTGTGGATCTTGGATTGGCCTCCATAGTCATCTATGGACTCACTCATGACTTTCCTATTTACTGAAAAATTGTCTTCCTCATGTTGAAGGACTGCCAATGACAGCATTGGAAGAGCACTTTTTTCCTCCACTTCCACATTGACTTTCAAGCCATCTCTCTTATCATGTCCCATTCTTCTTGATGCTTTTCTTGGCATATGATCTACTTGGTGACTGAAATGCTGGGCTTTCTGGATATGAGTTAGAGCTCACTTATGCTTGTTTTATACCCTCATAACCATAACAGTTCATTGATCATCCACTCTAAGTACATATTTGTGACTGTCTCGGGAGGCAAAGTAATGAACGGGACTCGCCTGAAGCTCAGGACGGGATGTGCATGAGGTGGAGGGAGGAGCCCGCGCGGCTCATTAGCTGCCTTTTCATTCAATTGCAGCCAGCTGGTGACGTCATTGATGGACACTAGCCGGCAGCGATAAAAATGGCGGCTGCCTGGGATAGCCCAGGTGAGGAGCAGCAGCCATAGCCGTCGGCAAGAGGAACTTCTGCTGCAAGAATTGTGGAGCCAGAAGAGCCAGCTGGGACGTGGACAGAGCAGGGCCAAACCTCCTGACTGGAGACTGCACCGGACAACGCTGGAGCTGGAGGCATGGCACCTGAGGACATGGCTGGAAGAGCACCAGGGGGTGAAGCGACTCACAGGTGGGGTGCCAGGACGATGGGGCATGGAGACAGTCTCACCAGGGAGGAGAAACCCTGGGAGAGCCCCAAGGGGGTACAATTGGGGCGGGCATTGCCGCCAGGTGCAGACAGAGTATCGAGGAAGAGGGAGGAATGCTGGAGGTGATTGGTTCAGGCTGGGCCAGAAGGGAGCCGGAGAGGGCTCAGAGTAGACCGATTAGAGGATAGGGAGACACCGGGTGGTCAGCATTTTGAGTTGTTTTGTTTGTCTAGGCAACCCTGGCTTAAGGGGTAGAGAGCTAGGGGAGTGTGCCCACAGATTGAGGCTGAAGGGAAGCCTCTGTGAGGCCATAGTTTTCTTTGATTTTCCTTTCCCTGAAGGAAGGGGTGCAGGCGAGGAGGGCAATGGGGCTGAGCCTGACGGTGAGCACCAAGGCTGGGAGCCACGGTCACTTAGAGGCAGGCCAGAAGGCATCACCCCACAGCTGGGAATAAGAACAACAGGCGAGGGACACGCCAAAGGTGGCATGAGACCGGGGTATAGGGGTGGCGGAGCCCCGTGAGTGACCACCAGGGGATCCTGGGCCATGGGGTATCCCATCAACTGACCCCTCACACTAAGGAACATCAAGTTGTGGTGGGCAAGAATGGGGTTGGGGACACGGAGAAAAGATAGCTACTCCGGCACTGACAAGCTCCCAATAGGTGTTTGACACCTACCTGCAAAGCAAAAACCGCTTGAGAGCGGTTAATCGAAGCCTGACAGTCACAGAGACACATTGAGGTTACATGTCCTACCTATTTGTATTAGAGCTAGCCACAATTTTACCCTGAAGAAATGAGAGTCCCAAACAAATACAAAAATTCTCATCCTGCCTTTGGGAACTCAAGAGAAAGAACTAAAAAACAAAACATAAAAACCTCAGTCTCTCTATTGCAAAAGCCTACTTGACACCATTATACATAAAAGCATGCAATAAATCAATTTTAAAGTTATAATGCACAGACCCTCTTCTGCTAGTTCCCACGGACTGTCTGGGGTTCCCTAATTGGGTATGGAGGACAAGAGCATCACAGGTGGCTGGCCAGGTTGTGACTATCATCCACACAGAAGTACGTTGGGGGCACAATCCCAGAAACTGGCAGATGAAAAGAGTTCTCTGCTACCACTATGTAACCCCATGTTCTAAAGTGGGCTGTTAATAAGAGGAATTGAACTTAGAACCCATAGAACTAAACCACATGAACCTCTAATTCTAATTAATTTCTATCTCTGGCTTAAAAGGTACAAAACATTGCACTAAGTAGGTTACACAAGGTTCTCTGGATTAATCAACTAGCTGTATGGGGTGACAGGTTGGCTCCCTCCTCTGGTGTACTCTGATAATGGTAGGAAAAGGTATTCGGGGCAGGAGCAACAGTTCAGCATGGTCTTTGGGGTGACAGGTAGCTCTTCTCTCTCCCCAACACTCCCCAGCACTGCAGGAAGGAGCATAACACTGAGCTGCAATGGTAGGTGTGTTGCCAGCAGGTGAAGGGAAGTGATTATTCCCCTCTATTCAGCACTGGTGAGACCACATCTGGAGTACTATGTGCAGTTTTGCCCCCCACCCCCTCTCCCCACTATTATAGAAAGGATGTGGACAAATTGGAGAGAGTCCAGCAGAGAGCAACACAAATGGTGAGGCGGCTGGGGCACAAGACTTCTGAGAAGAGGCTGAGGAAACTGGACTTATTTAGTCTGGAGAAGAGAAGACTGAGAGGGGATTTAATAGCAGCCTTCAACTATCTGAAGTGGGGTTCAAAAGAGGATGGAGCTAAACTGTTCTCCTTGGTAGCAGATGACAAAACAAGGAGCAACAGTCTCAAGTTGCAACAAGGGAAATTCAGGTTGGATATTAGGAAGAATTTTCTCATTAGGAGGGTGGAAAATACTGGTATAGGTTACACAGAGAGTAGGGGTGTGCAAAGTGGGCCATATTCAATTCAGATTTGGCCTGATCGAAGGCCAAATTCAATTTCACTGAATCTGAATCTGAAGATGAGAGTCTGATTTAGAGAATCAGCGATTCAGCCACAGACACAGTTTTAAATGTTTTTTCTACATACCTCGAGGTACCAGGTGCATCTCATGAACACTGAGATGGTGGGGCAGATAGAGCACGCCACAGGAGCGTGGGGGGAGGTCCCCGCATGCTCAGCAGTGGACCCCCCGCCTTCTCCCCAGCTCAGCGACTGGCTGCAGGGGGACCCCAGTTGCCCCCCTCCCCCAGACCCAGGAGGCACCAGTCGCTGAACTGGAGGGTGGGGGTCCCCCACGTGCTCCGCAGTGACCCTGAAGTGGACCAGAAGTGCTTCCGGTCCATTTCTGGGTCCACTGCTGAGTGCACTGGGGACACTCCTGCACTGCTGTGGGATGTTCCATTCACCCACCATCTAAGTGATCATGAATCACCTGGTACCTTGAGGTATATAGAAAAAACATACAAAGCTGTGTCTATGTCCGAATCCTCGAATCTCTCCTAATTGATTTGGAGCATTCTGATTTGATTCAGAGAGATTAAAGGGTCTCCTGATTCAATTTGGATTTGGAGATTTAGCCACCGAATCAGGTCAAATCTCTGCCAAATCGAATCAGCAACCAAAGCTTCACACAGCCCTACTGGAGAGGTTGTGGAATCTCCATCCTTGGAGGTTTTCATGACACAGCTAGACAAAGCTCTGGCTGGGATATCTAGTTGGGAATGGTCCTGCTTTGAGCACGGGATTGGACTAGATGACCTCCAGAGGTCCCTTTCAACCCTAATTTTCCAGGATTATAGAAAATGTGTCACTGCCACTAACCATTAGGGAGCAGAAGGAAAGGCAGGCTACATAGGGTTTTGTGAGTTTGTAGGGAAACTCCAGGGGTCTGTCTAGGAACAGCTCTCAAAATGGCATTCTAGACCCTGCTGGACAAATGGTGAATCAAGGAGGAACAAGAGGACATGTGCAGCTTTAATGTGTGTGCTTTGCAATCTGACATCACTTATGCTCAGTTCACAACTCAACATCTAAAAGTTCCCATGGAAGTCTATTCTGACATGTGCATGAAATTCTAGACTTTGCAAACACTTCACTTACCAACATAAATATTTTGCCTCACTGCAGGACATACAGTAGAAAGACTTAAATGTCACCAAAGTGTCATAAGCTCAGTTAAAGACAGTGTCAACTCTAACTGTGGGGCTTAACTGAATAATGTTAATTAATGTGTTTCAGGAACCCTGGGTAAATGTTATTATGTATTTGCAAATGTAGGCTTAGCTATAAATGCTTTGAAAAGCCCAAAGTACACCTGATTGGGCACACCTACACATTGCTGTACAGCAAAGTAACCACCCATACTGCACTGTGTATGTGGTGCACGGTTAGATTTTGCCACTACATTGTCACAGCAGCACACTAAAATGGGGAAGTGCACCGCTACGGTGACATGGCTGCTGATCACATGTAGACCCACACGATCACTACGCTGCCATAGCGTGCCATATAGTGATGTAGCACATTGCTACAGCAATGTAAGGCGACATGTAGATGCACCCATTACTACTCAATGGATGACTCATCTAATTCTCCGTCAAGAGAGTGGCAGCTGTCACCAATTTCAGTTGTATGTACTGGTTCCATTAGCTTCAATGGGACTATCCAACTGAGGAAGGGCTGTTCATTTGACTCTAAAGCATCAAGACTCTATAATGCAGTTCTAACAGCTCCAAATATTCAAAAAGCATGAGTCAGAGCCCTTAAAATTAAAAGAAACCCCCCCACTATTTTGGGAGTCTTTATTTACCTTCTGGTTATTGCACTTTCGGGGCTCATATTTTCAAACTTTTCTCTGTACTGTGATAGAAACTTAGGGCTCCTATACATGTGCAGGGATCTTGAAAATCCAGTGCATTGGAGCAGACTCAATTAATCAAGTCTGCTGGAGGGCGGACATTAACGTGCTCAGCAGATTCTAGCATCATGTGTATCAGTGTCCCTGCACTGCTGAAAAATGACGGGCGGGCGCTTTGAACTAAACCTTGTTGAATGAGCTTTAGTTCAAAGAGACCCACCACCATTTTTTCAGTGCAGGGACGCGGATACATGTGATGATTGGGCACTTTTAATTAGTGCAGCTCACTAATTAAAGCGCTCCCCCACGCCTCCCAGAGCACATGTAAAAATGCCCTTAGTTTTTTAAAAATCAAATCTGAAACCCTCATATAATAACCTGACCCCAAATGTTGGGACTTTGAGATAAAAAATATTACAGGATTCCTAGTAAAATCACTGGCAACATTTAGAATTCGGGTTATTCAGTAAGGAGTTTTCTGGGGTTGTTATGGGTATAAGAACACTCCAACCCTACCACAAGTTACTTGGGGAAGTGAGCTGTGTTTCTCTATACCTGTGAGATACCTAGTGAACTTCTGCGTACTTTATAAACAAATTAATTATATATTTCCTACCTACTTCCCAAAGCAATTTATTCACAGTTCATAATAATATATGTGCACTGATGCGTAATTAACTTGCACTTCTCTAATCCTTAATATTTATACGGTTAATGTAGTTATTATGTGCATGAGTTCCATCCGATTAACATTTTTCTCAAATTAAGTCAACTGGTGAGTTTAAATTTGTGAGGCCTGACACTCACACAGAAATATAAAGGAATCTTTTCCAGATGGTGAGTGTTGTTTTGGCTCCAGAATTGCTAGGCGTCTTGAGACTGAAATCCCCCCTACACCCTGTTGAAAATTTACTCAAGTACTTGTAGCATACAATAATATACGGTATAGTAAGATGCACTGAGATGGATTTAACAAGCATTTCTACAAGATCTCATCTCTCTCAGCTGTCAAATTGTAAATGGTATACCTTTTCAGCAAAGCTAAAAATAAGATGTTGCATTTCTTTTTAAGCATTTATTATACAGTGATAACTCATGACTTGGATACTTTAAGACCTGATTAATGTAGCAACATATTTTATGGTATCCTTTGCAGAACCCAGGAGAGATTAGTTGATACTGAAACTAGTAGCCAGCATTCTTACTCATATAAAAAAGTTGCAGTACACATGACACCTTATGCTGTCATGCTTGTAATGATTACCAGTTGTACTTTGTAAATACTGAAATAACTTGACTTTAAGACAGTCTACATGCAGTCCATATGTAAAGGTACCAACTGTCCTGGATTTTCCAAGACAGTCTTGAATTTTAGGGCTTAGTCTAAGTGAACACAGGGCTCCCCAGAATGGGACTACTGTCCGAAATTTAAAAGTTAGTTCTGATCAGCACCATCCTGGAGAAGAAGCAGGGTGACAGGGCCTGGTGCTCTGCTTGCCATGGTTTGGGAGGCAGCTGTAGGACATCTGAATAGGAGCAGCATTGCTTTATTCACACAGTGTTGCATCTAGGACAACTAATCAGCTCGGTCTCCCAGTGCTGCGCGAACACGGCCAATTAACTAAGCTGAGAGGCAAAGTTCATTCCCCTGTCCGCAGTATCACATTATGGCAGCTACACCAACTGGGACTGGGGTGAGCTACTTCTGGTTCTGGAGATCTGTTGACTGTCCTAGATTTTGCTTCCTGCTTGTTAGTCTGGGGAGCCTCTATGTGACAAAATACATTTCTCCAGAAAGCATTTAGATATGAAAACAGTACCAGCAAGCCACGGGTCAATCTCTTCCCCTGGATGTGAGTAAGGAGTCTGTAGGAGACTAATGTGTGTAAACAAAATGGGGGCCCTAAATTGAAGTGGTGGGTTTTTAAAAAACACCGCTTCAGTTTAAAGCACTTTAACCCCCCCTGTTGTGCACACACCTGCACACACCTACCTGCCACTGTGGTGGCAAGGAGAGGGGAGTGAGCTGCTGGCGGGCTGTGGAGGGGGGATAGTGCTTCCCTCCGCAGCAGAGATGGCTCCCCTAGGCGTTACCTGCCTGCAGGCACATGGCTTGGGTGGTCCTTGGGCGCATCGCTGCTGTGGAGGGAAGCACCAGGCCCCCACAAAGCTCAGGCAGGCTCCAGAGAGAAAAAAATAAAATTAAAGACCAGGCTTGCCGTTTTTCTTGGGCAGAGCCTGCCTTCCTGGGCTGCTGCCAGGCTGCCTGCAGGGCATCCTGCAGAGCCCCTGAGCTGCACAGAGCCCGGAGCTTCCTTCTGCAGCTGTAGGGCAGCAAACTAAAACTCCTCAGTGGAGTTTGTTTGCTGTGCCCCAAGTCATTTAAGGTACTTTACACCACCAAATTTACTACAGCGGCTGGAATTACTGCACAATACGCTGCCAATGCGTGCAAACACCAACACCATTAAAGTGGTGGAAAAGCATTTAACCTGCTTTAAAGTGTCATGCACATATGCCCCTTGTTTCATCTACACATGGGCTAAGGCCCAGATTTTCAATTATATTTAGGCTCCTTTCTCATGGGACAGAGAGGGGCAAAAGCTGATCAGAACTGCATGAACATTTCCTCCATTTGCTCTGGGCCTAATGGAGAATGGGTCCTTGTCACATTTGCCTGGTTCATAAAAGACGATGAGAATGTGCCACAGCTGTCAACTAATGGATCATGATGGTCCAGTTGGAAACAGTCACAAATGGAAATGGGCAGAGCTAGGCAGGGGCACAAGGTGCCATGGTTCTGAATTGAGATACGGTGCTCAGGCATAGCAGGAAGCAGCGTAAAAAGGCCAGATTTCACACACATGCACTGAGACAAGAAGAACTGGAGCTAGATTTCCCTGTGGATTTTCAGGACCTGAAAAATAACAGCCATGCCCACGGGCCCTCCAAGGACCAATGGCTTCTGTCCAGGAGAAAAGATCTATCAAATTTTCAGTGACCTGTAAGCTACAATTTTCCTTTCCTGCAAGTTTCTCATGGGCTGGGAGACCAGAATCTTCTGAATAGGTGTCTGTTCCATCACTGACAGAGACTTTCAAACCAAAATAAATTCCAGGCTGCACTCCAGCTCTCAAACCATTATTTTCTTAAACACAGGAAGTATTTTTGTCTCGCATAATAATACAGATGATAATTATGTCGTCTTTTTAGTAAAAGCAACTAAACAGCATTATGTCACTGCCAAAGAGCTGGAGAGAGTAAATGTGAACCAATACCGAGTATCAAAAATTATTGTTTATTGCTAGACAAATAAGTGACTGTCTTTGAAAATGGACTTGCTTGTATGGTTAAAGTTTAAAAGAATGTTTATGGTGGCAATCTAAGCTCTTAAAATAAACCCTTTAAAAATAAAAAGGCCATTGTAGTGCGTCAGCTGCATTTCTGAAGAATACTCTTAAATCATCCCCTTACTTAATACAGCTTCTAATTTATCAGCCCAAATAAGTTAGGCTTGTCAGTTACAGATTCAGACACATGTAACTGTTAAATTATGTAAAGTACATGGGTATTATGAATCCCATATGTATACTAAAAAAAGTGAATTTCAAATGAACAAGTGTTTTCCTATGTATGGGCTTATTCTGTGTATCCAAATGTTCCCTGTGATGCAGTGTGGCATATTAACTATTTTCTATAGAGATAAGGACTTGAATGGGGCCTGAACTTTGATAATTAAGATGACAGAGAGAAAAACATAATTATTGGGATATCTCAACCCATGGTTATTAAGAGCTTGCTCATGCAATCATTGCAGATCCCACACTTGGTTCATATATGGCTAAGGGTATAGCTGGACAAACCATTATACCATTTTAATAAAAGTGTGTGTGGGAAGTGGGGAGGGGGATTTACTGCAATTCAACTGAGTCTACTCCTAACCTGCAGAAAGCAGAAGTTAAACAGGCACAGCTTAAGCAGGGGCCATGACTTAATTTCCCTTACTGTGCCTGTAAACAGACATCACATTTATTCCAGGATAAACCATTTTATCTCATCTGTGGTCCTGAGATGCACCCTAAAAAGTTTCCTAGATAAGAGGTAGTAACAGTTTATTTCAGGACATTGTAAAGTACATCTGTAATGGTTATCCTGGGTCTGCATTATTGAACCAGTGGCAGGAAAGCAGCACCACATTCAGCTGCTCACTAAACCTTGATTAGAAAAACAATGTGTGTACATGACAATCCTGGGATATTTGTTCTGGAACAAATATAGGTACAACTTATTCAGGGACAAATGCAACTTCTCTTCCCAACTTGTGGGACAGGAACAGACAGATAAAACAACTTCAGTTGATGCACATTAACACTAACAAGCAGAAAGTCCAACCCAGCTCACAATGGTGTAATTACTCAACTGTCTATGCCCTATATTGTCTGAGTCACCAACTCTCTCTGTCCAAAGAACACAATCCTCTTGAACATACACAGAACTAGTATCGCAAAACCATTAATGATACCTGGAATTTCTGTAGTGCTTTCATGTTCTATGCTTGTTACAAACATGATCTAATTAATCCACTTCCCAGGCCTGATGAGTATTATTAGCCTCATTGATCATGGGGTATAATTATACATACTATTCATAAACAAAAAAAGCAAAAAACTTTGAAAAGGTAGGGCTGAAAGTCTGTTTTAAAGGAGTCCAGCTTAAAGAAGTAATTGTTTTTAGACCCAGAAAGCATTCTCTCAGACTTTGAAGATGACTCAGAGCTGTCATTACAAAAGGGGGCTCATATGGGGATTGGACCTGTGTCCTCTTGAGCAGAAATGAGATAATCATTGAAGCCAAAGGTCCCTCCACTTGGGCTGGAGAACAGACTCAATGTGAAGCTACCAAAGGTTGGTTGGGGAACCCACTTCTTTAGCTTGGGTGACAAAAAATGAGGGGTCCAGCCAGGTCCATACTACTATATAATCCCCTCATCCTTCATGATCACCCCACCTACTTCAAACCTCAATACTGCCATTTGAAAACAGCTAAAAAAACATGTAAGCAATGGCCAAAATACATGCCTAGGAGATATCCAGCAGTGAAAGCTGGGAGTGAAGAAACTGGGACTTAATAATTTCCCAGGACCATATGCTAAGACACTGATGCATGATGGGTAGTAAGCTCGTCCTCAAGCAGCCCTAGTGACATTAATAAGACCTCATCGCAAGTCTTATTAAGACCAGTAAACCAAGAAAGAAGAGAAAAGTGGTGGTGGTTGGTGACTTCCTTCTGCACCAATCTGTCATCCAGATTTGAGGGCCCAGTAGGTGTGTTGACTGCCTGAAGCCTAAATTCAGGACATCAAAAAGAGAATACCAGAACTCATCCATCCTTTGGACCACTACCCATTCCTGCTTGTCCATGTAGTTACCAACGATACTGCCAGGAATGACACTGACCAAATCAGAGGTGACTGAGGGTCTTGGCAGGAGGATTAAGGAGCTTGGAGTACACGTGGTGTTCTCATTGATTCTTCCCTTGGAAGGCAAGGGCCCTAGCAGAGACACTCATATCCTAGAAGTGAACGTGAGGCTATGATGGTGCTGTCAATGTGAAAGCTTGGCTTCTTCGACAACAGGCAGATGTTCCTGGGAGGACTGCTATAAAGAGATGGAATCCATCTGATGAGAAAAGGGAAGAGCATCTTTGGTTGTCACCTGGCCAACCTAGTAGGGAGGGCTTTAAACTAGGTTCCATAGGGGATGGAGATCAAAACCCTCAAGCAACAGAACACACAGGCCAGAGAGGAAAAATCCCAAAGAGCTTAAACCTGGGAACAGGCCAGAGAGCTACATGACTGCAACAAGTGATACAAAAGGGAACTGTGTAGATCAAAATGCAAGATGCATCCGATACATGTATACAAATGCGAGAACTATGAGGATTAAGCAAAATAAGCTGGAAGCTGCAGCTTGTGAAAAGAACTATGATCTGATTGACATCACAGAGACTTGGTGGGATAGCTCTTATGACTGGAATGTCAACATTGAGCATTACACTTCATTTCAGAAAGACAGGGTTGGGAGAAAAGGTTGTGCTATCACCTTATATGGCAAAAACACATACACTTGTTCCCTGGTTCAGGAGGAGGAAGACAGCAAAGCAGAATGCATCTGTGTAGAAATGAAAGATGAAAGATAATGGTGGGGTTTTATTATAGGCCACCTGATAAGGAAGCACTCTTCAAGCAGGTAACAAATCTATCCAGGATATGAGATGGTATTAATGGTAGACTTCAGTTTTCCAGACATCTGATGGAAGAACAACACAGCCAAACATAAAATGTCGAGTTGTGTAAAGGACAACTTTCTCTTCCAGAACGTGGATAGAATCATTTGTCTTGGAACTTGTCCTGACCAATAAGGAAGAACTGGCAGAGGATGTGAAGGCGATGGGTAACTTGGGAGGAGTGAAGCACAATATGATAGAATTCCAGACCCTGAGCCAGGGAAGCATGAGATCAGCAAAATTAGGATGCTAGATTCTAAAAAAGTGGATTTCATCCACCTTAAGGAGTTAGTAGGCATGGTGCCATGGGAAGATAGACTGTAGGATAAGGGCACCCAGAAGGGCTGGGAGCTTTAAAAGAGCACAGTATTGAAAGACCAACTAGAAACTGTCCTGACACGACGGAAGCAAAGGAGACCAATGTGACAGCACAAGGATGTTCTACAATGCCTCAAATGTGAAGAAAAAGTATAAAGGCAATGGAAAAATGGGCAAGTCACCAAGGGCTGATCTAGGTGTAGCACTGCTTATGTTCTATGGGTATTTCCCATTCTTCTGGGTTTTGCTGGTTGCCCCCAGCCCTGCTTTCTGCTACATGTGTTGGGGTTTTTAAGCCTCCCTCAGAAGCACTGCATGTCGGCAACAGCCAAAGCTGGGAATTTTGACTGAGGTGTGCCAGTGCTCCTGCTGGGACCAAAGCTGGAGGGTCCACCTTATCTGCTCTGGGCCAGACCAATTACCCTTTTTGGGGTCCGAAAGGAAGTTTATTCTGTTGTCAGATTGATACAGACTGTGGGGATTTCTGTCTTCCTCTGTAGCAGGGGTATGACTCTCTACCTGGGCTCTCTAGAGCATATATTGACAACTTTTTGTAAAAGAAGGGCATTGGCTGCCACGGCTCCCCTGCTTTACCTGTGGCAGGTTAGGGTGTTAAGCCTGTGTTGTGTTGGATTGTAGTGTTATGCAGTGTTAGATAATGGATTGTACAGGATTGTTCAGATAGGGATGATCCTGCATCAGGCATGCAGTTGGATTAGATGACCTCTGAAGGTCCCTTCCAGTCCAACTCCATGCCCTTCCAGCCTGACCTCTTTGACTCTGTCATTATCACTTGAAGTTCAGTGTAGCACCCTACTAGTGCTGGGGCTTGTCCAAATTCAGAAGCTTGCAGGATCACATTTTGCATACGTCCTTTGGGTAATGATGGCGTTTTAGGACTTGTTAGACAACTTTTAAAAATACATATGTAAAAAATATATGATATACATAAAAATACATATATATCTATCCTTCTATAAAATGAAGGACCTTAGTTACTAAAAGTTTATTTGGGCAGGGTTTAGAAGGAAAAAAAAACTTGACCTGAACCACCTTGAAAATTAATCTTTTTCTTTTTTTGGCCTTTTAAATTATCAGTTTAGAAGCCTGGTATCTGAGGACTTCTCAGATGGGAAAAACAGCTGCTTTTTCCATTGATAACAATTTATACTTACCAGTTTAGAAAAGACTATCATGTATCATAGATTTAAGACCCACGTAGATTTAGAAAAAAGAACATTTTCTGGTACTTGATTTTATAGAAATGGCAGCACCTTAGAGATGAACTGTATGAATGTTATCCTAAGCCCTGGGCAAAGTGCAGATGAGGTGGTGAAAGGCACATGATAAAAGGAATTTGAAGCACAGTGCTGCCAGTTCAGTTTGCTCCAACTATGTAGTGTATACTGATGTATAAATACATATACCATCTTTAAATCAACACAGACAGCAACATTCTTTGAAATAGATAAAAGTATATTTCGAAGTGCTATACACCCATTCAGCACCAACTTCTAATAATTTCTCTTATTCAAATTAATTTGCTTCTACTGTTTTTCTTAGAAGCAGTATAGTCTCTACCTAGATCACCTCTGTGCCTCTGTAACAATGACCCATAATGGGCGGGTGCAACCTTTTTGAATGTGGGGCTGGATCATGAACATTTTATCACCCAGTGGGCCGGCGAGCCATATTCAAAGACCTCACAGGAAAAGGTATCATATCACCCCCATTAAATAAAAGTACAGTGTTTATTTTTGTTTCCCGTCAAAGCACCTCTGGCCTCAGAAAACAGCTTAGAGGGCTGCATGGTGGCCCATGGGCCATATGTTGGACAAGCCTGACCTATAACTTCCTTTGCCAAAAAAAATATTTCTAAATGCCCAGTCACGTGCACTTTTATAATACAGTCTACATGGGGAATTACTGTTTTTCCCTTTTAATTTTGTTCACTATTCTAAAATTATACAGTATATACAAATGTATGTGTGCCTTGATTTAAGAGATCATGAGGGCCTCAGCTAAGATGGATGGTCCAATAAGTCGTACTTGACACTCAAACTGTACCCCAGGATCACTTCTTGCTTCTGCCCACAGGTAGCATGAGCTCTCGCACTCTGTCAGGCTGTTCTGGATCCTTCTGTTCTATCTGCAGTGCCTGCCTCTCTGCCATCTTTGCCCCAGCATAGGACCTGTCTGGAAGACTCACACCAGGGGAGCTGTCCAGCCAAATCTACATCTAAGGAGTTCATAACCTTTCAACTTCCCAGTCTAGACTGATTCTCCTGTCATGGCTCTCAGTCTTTATAGCCCTTGGAATAGATGGAGGAGGAAGCGGTCAGCTGAAGCTTAAAGGCATCTCTGCTTTTTTGTCATTATATGTCCTATTCCTCCTTTGTCCTGTGAGAGGTTTGTAAACCCCATCACAGAGTTATACAACTAATCCCCTTTGCCATTAATGGTAAATAATAGAACTACTACTCTTTATTTATATAATCTTCTAAACTCTTTTGGAGCAGAAGTGAAGTTCCCCTCCACAAAATAGGGGATGGTGACAATGTATGCCTTCTGTACTGCATAGCAGCGTGGACAGAGTGGGGAAAAGAGGGTGGCTTGGGGCTAGAGGACACAGCAAGGATTCTCTAATTTCCTACTCGCTGAGTATGTCTACACATTCATTTGATCTAAGAACAGTTTACTCAGAAGTAAACTACTCATGAGTAAGTGCTGTCAGACAGGCATCTACACATGCAAGGACTCAGGAGCAGATTTGCTGCTTATGGCAGCAATCTGCTCCTGCCTCTGCTGGCCCTGCACTGGCCCCCCTGCAGCAGCCAGAGGAGCCCTAGGCCAAGTCTCCTGTCTCCTGGCAGGGGCTGGGACATTGTTCCCTACCTCTGGGGGGCTGCCAGGTTGGGCTCCACCACCAGGACCTGGGAGGGGACAATGTCCCCCTGCCCTGGCAGCAGGGAGCTCCTGGCCCTGGCTCTCCAATCAGGGACAGGGGACTTGGAAAGAGCTGCAGTGAAACGGCAGGTCCCAGCCCCCTGCCCCAATCCTCTGGTGGGGCTGGGCAGTGATTCCCACCTGGCTGGGGCTGGGCTGCTAGCTAACACACTGGTGGATCAGGGCCCACCCCTACAGCGCTTTTCAAGCCCCATGCCTCGATCACCTGCCCACTCCCCCAGACGCTCTCTTTCCCCCTTGCCTTCTGCTCCAGCTGTGATACAGTTCCTAGCCTTCTCTCCATGATTGCAGGGTGGGGGCTAGAGAGCCTGTTCCCTGCCCAGCTCTGTGATTATGGACCTAGGTGGGGAACAGGCAGGGAAAACCTGTTCCCCTTCCAGCGCCACACCTGTTCGCCACAAAGCTCTGCGATCACAGAGCTGGGCAGGGAACAGGTTCCCCAGCCCCTGCCAGCAGGGAGCTCCCAGCCCCCACTCCATGACTGGGGAGTTGGGGCTGGAAGAGCCTTATCCCCCAGCCTGAGCTCCACAGTCGCAGGGCTCAGGCTGGGAGATCTTTATCTCCCAGTGCCAGCTCTGTGGTCATGGGGCCAGTGCTGGGAGATCCTTATTTCCCAGCCTGAGCTCTGCAGCCATGGGGCTTGGGCTGGGAGATTCTTATCTCTTTATCTCCCATGGCCTGCTCCGCGGTCACAGGGCCAGTCCTGGGCAATCCTTATTTCCTAGTGCTCGCTGTGTGACCACAAATGCAAGATGATGATGACTTAGCAAGCTTAGCTCAGCAGTCTTTTCTCAAATGAACAGCTTCAAATCAGGCCCTATCTGCCTTCATGTTGACATTTTGGATGGCCCTGGCCTAGCTGCCACTGAAGTTAATTCAGGTGCAGAGATATTATGGTGGACACCTTTATGAGATACAAAATGGGCAGGTAACCATGAATTTCCCCCATGGGATTTCTGAGTAGCCAGATCTAAATCTTTATCACATCTTCCACTCAAACTAAGAACAGTCTTTCCTTGCTCAGAACTAACAGTTTTGCTGCCCAGTTTTGTGCTATAATATTCAGGCACCCCTTTCATGAAAAGGAGAGCACATTTCCATTTCGAATTATGGAATATAATAGAATACATAATTCCTGATGTAATAACCACTTCTTACCAATGCTTCCTTTGTGGAGAAAATGTATTTTAGGAAACACTTAATTTGATTAACAGTCTTCTACACTAATCCTTTGCTCAGTCACTCTTGAGAGCTGTATTAATTTAAAAGAGGCTTTGCCAAGCTGTCTGCATGGACACAGATCAATATCCCAAAAGGCAACCATGCATAAACTTTGATTTGTGACTTTATGATCAAGTAAGAACATCTACCCTATCTGAATACTAATTGCAATACCAAAAATACCATAGTCTCTTTGTCTGGATTACAATATTCATTGCTTATTTGTTACCAGCCCATGCATCCTCACACTCACAGGTGCTGACTCTGGCAACTGACCTGGCCTAGAGTCTCTCAGGGCTAGGCCATGCCTGCTAGGCACAGCCCCAAATTTCAGGCAGTACAAGCCTCACAATTTCACAGGCTGTCCTGAATTCTCCAGCATGTGCAGATAGTGCAAGCACCTTGATGGGTTCAGTTTATTCCCATTATGCCTATATCAGTCACGTTCATTGCACTGGTGCAGAAAGGAACTGTAGACCTGGCCTGACCTCTTCCCTGACTCCTCAGGGGCACTTTATATTCCTCAGGGAAGCAGGAACGAAGCTTGATTGTATCTTCATAAGAGTCTGACAGTCTGACTCATGACATTTCTCCATTAATCACTGAATAGAGAGAAAGAAGTGCTTCCCCTTTGCCCAAAGTTCTGATCTTTTCAACTCAAATTGCTAAAGATCTGTTTTCAGACTATATTCATATAACATAGTCACTGATGTGACAGGGGTTGCACTAGTAAAACCAAGAGGTGACTTTAACCCTGGAAATCCAGAATAAAGTAGAATTCAAATAAATTGTGCTGTTTCGAGTATCTGGTTAAAAAAGGAAAAGCAGACTATAATTATAAAAAGAGAGGGGATGACCAAGGAAGAAATAAAAGGAGAGCTGATGTTTGCTAAAAAGCATTTAGCTTCACTATTGAAAAAGGCCCTGGGGAATATTTGCAAAACAAAGATTAGCATTACTTCCATTGTACTTGGGATATTATTATTCAAGTAACCATTTTATACCAAACCTCTGTTTTAGAATTAAATCACATTTATTTGATGTGGATAATGCTTGACATAGCCACTGTTATTACTACTGTAACTTCCCATTAGGGACTGTGTAACAAGGGTCCCAGACCCTGTTACTTGGGTATAATGGAAGGGGAGGAAAGGGAACTGTGGTAGAGAACCAGGAGGCTCCTGCCTCAATAAGAAGATGCAGCAGGCTCAGCTGGCTGTATGGGGCCAAAGCTGCGGGAGGTCAGGCTGGCCCTTGATTGACAGGGGAAACCCTGTGCAGATCTGGAAATGGCATGTAAGAAAAGGGAGCGTGGCTTCCAGGGCTATAAACCTAGGGCCTGAGCCAGAGTAGTCAGTCTAGCCCTGTGTGTTGAAAGGTGAGGAGCTCCTGGAGGAGATGCCAGTAGCAGATGGACTAGTAAGTACTTGACCTGGTCCCTGGAGTTGCCCAGAGGGAGCTGATGGCTCTGTAGAGAGGTTATGACCCAGAGCTGGGTAGATTTTTTGTTGTTGCTTGGAAGCAGGGGCTTTTGTTTATGTGCTGAATTAGCCACCATCCAGTCCTCCAGTATAAAGCCTATGGGGGAAGTCTGGAGGCTGCGGAGGCATGCCTGGTAGAGCACTCAGCATTAGGCAGCCTAGCCTGGGTTGAGGACCAGATGGTTAAGGGCTAGAGAGGCAAGCAACTCAGCCTATGGTGAGGGACCTGAGGGCAGAGACAGGGAAGGTGGCCCAGGCTGGGGTCCAGTACCCTGAGGGCTAAGGGCTTGGCCAGAGTGAGAGACAGGGGGCCTGGTGCCCAGAGACAGAAAACCAACAGGGCTGAGACTTGGAGCTGGGCCTGAATCAGTGGGCCAGGGCTGGAGATCTGCAGCCAGAGGAAAGGGAGGATAAAGCCTAGGGGACTGAGGCCTCACAGGGGACAGAACAGTGTACAGAGTAACTTCTGCAAGGCATGGGTGTGGCTGTAGGTGTGGAAGGAGGCAATAAATTGAGCCCTCAAGGCTCATAGGGCACAGTGGAAGTAGACCATGAAAAGGAGCGAGAGAGCATCTAGGCTCACCAGCCTCAGAGGACAGCTTCTCTTCATTAAGTTTTACAAGAAGCGACAGGCAAGGAAACAAGGTGGAACCCTGGGAGGTGAGGGCAAGAGCCAGGTAGGGTCAAGGTGGCCACTAGGGCCTTGACAATGGTTATGACAATCCATAGTACCCCATCTGTTACAGATTGGGAAACATGGGGCATTGAAAATCTCGTATCTGAACTCAACTCTTGTGGGGTTCTGCTGAAAACCTTTCCTATTCTCTACTCCATATTGTGCTAAGTTGGAACTGAACTACATTGAAACAAAGTGATTTTAACATATTACTTGAAAATGAATGTTTTAAATTTAACTACTCTGTTAGGGAGCTTATTATATGATTCAAATGAGTCCCACTGCACTTCTGCATGAACTGGTTCATTAGAGGCAGGTCCTGTCAGACCAACCCGGTGGCCTTCTACAACCAGGTCACAAAATCCTTGGACTCAGGTATCGTGGTGGACATGGTCTTTCTGGACTTCAGGAAGGTCTTTGACAATGTCTCTCACCCCATTCTCATAAAGAAATTAGGCGACTGTGGCATTGATGCCACAGTCAGATGGGTCACCAATTGGCTGGAGGGCCGCACCCGGACAGTGGTGGTGGAAGGGTCATTTTCGACCTGGAGGGATGTGGGCAGTGGGGTCCCCCAGGGCTCGGTTCTTGGGCCTGCATTGTTCAACATCTTCATCAACGACTTGGATGAGGGGGTCAAAAGCACCGTGTTCAAGTTCGTGGATGACACTAAGATGTGGGGGGATGTGGGCATGTTAGAAGGGAGGGACAAGCTACAGCTACACCTGGACAGGTTACAGGGGTGAGCGAATGAGAATAGGATGGGTTTCAATACTGATAAGTGCAAGGTGATGCACCTGGGGAGGAAGAACCAGCAGCATACCTACAGGCTGGGGAACGCCCTTCTTGTCAGTGCAGAGGCAGAAAAGGATCTTGGAGTCATCATTGATGCCAAGATGAATATGGACCACCAATGTAAGGACACGGTCATTAGGGCCAACTGCACCTTGTCATGCATCCACAGATGCATCACGAGCAGGTCTAAGGAGGTGATCCTTCCCCTCTATGTGACATTGGTCAGGCCACAGTTGGAGTACTGTTTCCAGTTCTGGGCGCCGCACTTCAGGAGGTATGTGGCCAGCATCAAGAGGGTGCAGAGGAGGGCCACCCACATGATCAGGGGGCAGCAGGGCAGGCCCTATGCAGGGAGGCTATGGGACCCGAACCTGTTCAGCCTTCACAAGAGAAGGCTGAGAGGGGATCTGGTGGCCATCTATAAATGTATCAATGAGGACCAGCAGGGAATGGGAGAGACCCTGTTCTACCAGGAGCAACTAGGAATAATGGCTATAAGTTGACTGAGAGTAGGTTCAGGCTGGACATTAGAAGGCACTACTTCACGGTCAGGGCAGCTAGGATCTGGAACCAACTTCCAAGGGAAGTGGTGCCTGCTCCTACCCTGGGGGTTTTCAAAAGGAGGCTGGATAATTACCTTGCTGGGGTCATTTGACCCCAGTACTCTTTCCTGCTGTGGCATGGGGTCAGACTTGATGATCTGCTCAGGTCTCTTCTGACCCTACCAGCTATGAAACTATGGTTCAGTGTCATAGCACACAATATCAGATTTGGCTTAAGGAAGACTTCTCCTCTTTGTCTTTGGCCTAGGTTATGTGAAAAACAAATTTAGTTAAAGGTATATGTTTAAACTGCTTTAATTAAACTGTCTGGTTGTAGGGATACTTAAACTCTTTTTATCCTAAACGTACAGGTTTCCCTCTCCAACCATGGTTTTAAGTATCCATGCTTCAGAGAAGGGGAGGGGTACAACTGGAAAACAGCCCCCATGGCCCACCTGGCCCTGCTCGTGCCTCTAGCTCCCCTGCCACCCTCAGCCCCTGCTCCCTCAGCCCTGCTGGTTTTGCCAACCATGGGAGCTTTCAGGAATCTAACCCCCACAGCTGGTGAGGGAAACCTGTATATCAATTTACTGTGCAACTGAAAAAAACTAGGTCTTGATTTTTCTGAGCTCTTGCAAAAACTACTTTTATTATTTCTCATCGCTTCAGTTTTTTATTTGCACTCATCCTTTCCTTTGTTTTTGTGGATGGTTATGCAATTGTCTTTTGTTCCTTCCAAGTCATCTTTTGATGTTATTTCTCCATTCTCAGTCTTCATCTCGCTCCTTTTCACTTGTGTTTCCCACATGACTAGCTTCTAACCTGTTTTCTCTGCCTGACAATCCTCTACTCTCTCTCCCTCCCCACCCAAGGTGAAATTTGCCTTCATTTGTGTCTCCTCATCCCTTCACTATGCACTCTCCATCTATGCTCACTGAGTGATAGTCAGGTGATAGCTATTCAATGCCATCCGTCTCAATCAGCTGTCTCACTTGCTTCAAATCAATATCTCGGTCAGTTCCTGCGCAGCATGCAATATTTCAGGCAGACTGTTTTGAATGGATAGCAAGGGAGGAAAAAGGTCGATGTGCTGAGCTCTGTAGGCCAAGCTATAAGTAGGAAAAATAGTACTTCTTCATTATGGAGAGAGGGAAGAGGTGAGTGCAGTAGGGATGGTATTATAAGCACTTTTAGTGGAGTTTTGGCACAGTCCAGGAAAAAAAGAGTTTAGTACAACTGCTACATCAAATGTCAGCTTTTACAAGACCCAAACTTCTATCTCCAGTTTTCTTAGCAGACGCAACTTTTTTTGTGTGTGTCACAAGTGCAATTTGATCTATTAAGTTTTGCTAACAGATTTGGCTGAACTCCATAAGCTGCAGAAATAAAGCTACTGTGTAGAGATATGCTGTTTTATGTAATTCAGGATAATGCTTTGGAGAGTCCATGAAATTTGCCTACCAACTGGCTTTCATGCCACCAAACAATACAAATTATTGGGAGTCCTCTGAACAAATCCCACTCTCCAGGTAGATATCAGATTCTCCTTTCCCACTGCTGAATATGGAAAGGGACAAGACAGAGGGGAATGCCTTCAGTGGACTGGAAGGGATGAAAGCAGTACTCTGCCAGCCTCTCCCCTTCCTTCCAGCAAGCTCGCAGAATCCCTGCCAGATGCATATTGTGTACCTGGGACCTGACAAGCTTGGCAGGAGTGACTGGAGTGTAGTCATTGTAAAGCATGAGACCTCTGGCAACCAAACAGACAACTGATGTGGATTCTGCTTCACATAAGATGCACTGTTCCCTCTCTGATCTTGTTCTTTAGCTTCTGCATTTACAGAAACTTCTTTGGACAAGGATTATCTCTAGCTCCTTCGGCAGCTTATGTTGCAGTCCAGTTAGACTGCTCCACAGGGCCAATACAGATTGGGAGCAGTCCTCCAGAATCCCAGGATGCTCCCCTTCCCCTCCATGCTCAGAGGCACACCCCATCCTTTCCTCCCATTCCAGGCCTACCCCTCCCCCAGCTTCTGGCTCCCCACTTGCCTGCAGCAGCAAGTGCTATCCCAGGGGCAAGGAAAGCTCCTGCCCTACTCTGGGGGCTTCACAGGAGTTTGGCTCACTCCGGAGAGGAGCAGCAGTAGTGGCAGCAATGGCTTGCTCTCCTTGGTGTTCCCAGGAAGCCTGGGAGCAGGAAAGAAGGGGAAACCTGTCCCCAGGGGCCACTGTTGCTACCATTGCTACTTTCTGAGATGAGTGTAGCACCTGGAGTGGGGCAGCCCAGGTGAGTGGCGACTCATGGAGCAGAGGCAGGGGTTAAGGAGTGAGCAGGGAGATAGGATGAGTGGGGACCCAGTCCGAGTGGGTAGGGGCAGTGTAGGCTTGATCTGGCCTGATCCAGGTGATGCAGGAGTGGCACAAGCCTGTGGGGGCTGTATGGGCTTGATCCTGGAGTGTGGGGCCTGGCAACAGAAGGAGCTGGCAAGCCGGGCAGACTTGATAGCTCCTAGCCATGCCTCTGCTCACCAGCCTTCTAGCAGCAGGTCAGAGTTGTGCATGTTGGAGGGGGGGATATTAACTGTTAACATGTGACTATTCACGGCACACGCTAACCTTAATACTACCTAACATTCCTTAAACTTAGCATTCAGTGGCACAACATACAATTCTCAGTCCCATAAATAACATGGAGGGAACCACAAACTGCGTAGAAGAAATAAGATATTAGAACCTGTCTTCACTTTGGGCCTGCCATCTACATTTGTGGTAAACAGCACTCCTCCTATCAATTTAATATCCATTTGGAATGTAAAAGAGATGGCATCTAGGATTCGAGTCCTACACTGTATGATTAACACTGTTAGTGGAGATGGGATGTGTTCCTTGAATCTGTGTTTTAATGGGCCAGCTTGTGCTGAAAGCAATTCCTCAAATGAATAAGTGCTGCAGCATCAAGTCCATAATTTGGACCCATTTACAGACTTTTGAGTGCACCAGGTACCAGCCACAAAACAAAAAAATGTGTTTTCAAAAAAAGAAAAAAGTAATTTTTATCACACTACTTGTGGTAAAATTAGCTCCATTAGGGTTTTCACAGAAACAATGTTAATAAACAGTGGATGTAATTAGGCTAGAAAATTAGCTTCAGTGTGCACATTAGGTTACATTTCATCGTTTATTTATGCCAACTACAATCCCCTATTTACTTGCTTGTCACTCACTGCTGTCACCAAATCTCATACAGCCAAGTTGTGATGACAATAAAACAATGTCAGCACATATTATACTACTGTACTGCTGGACTAAGAGAAATAAAATACGAACATGGTTATAAATGAACATGATGAGTTTGACAAGGCCACAAAAGTAAGGCTCTTCCAATGTTAACATTACTATTAAAATATACTTTAATAATTCATCCTTGTTTTGGCTCATACTTAACATACATATTTGGCAAACATGGAATGTTATTAATAAAAGTGCAAAATGGCTATAGGTGTCCAGTTGCACCTGGTCAGTGATGCACCTGGTTTCTGATGTGTTAAACACCATTGGCATTTGGTCCCGATCAGACAAGTGACCCAGCTAATGCTACTGTTCTGAAGTCCCTGAAAAATGTGAAAGTTACATCAAGAGAGATCTGGAAGCTGTCAGTTCAAAACTGTGAATGTGGTGAGTGCATATTTGCTGACATGAACTAATGTGTCTATATGGGAGTTGCAGAGAAAAGAAAAGTATATATTGGGCCATTTTTTTCTTTCCATACTCTCTCGCTAAGCCATGGATGTCAATGGGCTCATGAAAGGTGTAAACTCCTGAATATGGACCATTGTTTCTTGCTCACAACATGCAAGTGTTAAGGTTGAGTAGAAGTTCCCATTTTAACTTTGTATGGCAACTTCCTATCCAAACAGACAACAGCTGAAGACAGGTTGGTAGGCCTTTGATTGGAGTGAAAATAGCAGGTTAGGCTTTAATTGCCAGGAGCTGAGCTCTTCTTTCTTCCCAGCTAAACTGAAAGATTCAATAGATCATGTCTACACACTCTCCTACAAATAAGGATCTGGGTAGTCAGCTGAGGTAAACTGGTGGTTTTCTATGCTGTTTTGTAGTTTATTGTTGTTCCTTTAAACAAAGTGACTTCCATAAGGCGGGGAAATGGGAAAGAGGACTATCTTTACAAAATCTAATAGTAAGAATGGGCTGGGTCTAAATATACACAGATACTAAAAGAGAACGGAACATGGCTAGAATTAGAGACATTTCTGGGAGAACAAGCACTTGGGTAAGAGCAGGAGCCACTAATAAAAATTATATGGCATCATAAACAGCAACTGTGACCCTAGCTACAGTCCTAACTGGACTTCTCAACTGCCAAGCACAGCTTTCAGGATCGGAGAGTCTGTTGACTGACAACCCAGCAATCATCTTTGTAGCCCAACCTGCCAGTTTCCCATTAGGAGGGCAATCGGGATGAGGAATACAATATTCTCCTGGTCTGTCCACCAGAAGAATCCAGGGCTTTACTCCTGTCCAAGACCAGGACCATCCTCATAGCTGACATTCCTCTCCTGGTCTGACGATGCCTAGAATCTGTGTTCCAGGAGTCTCCTTCGCAGCTGGCTTGCAACCAGCATGACATCTTATGGCACTTGCCCATTAAACTCCTACAACCATTTCTACCATCTTTAATTTTCAAGGGGAAAGAATTATTTCAAACAGACTTTCTATGATAGATCTCAACTCCAAGGTGAGTATTTTTGGAAAGTCTGAACTTAGAACACTGCTGCTATTTTAAGCTACATGAAGGGCAGAGAGATGCACCCTTGCTTTCATGAACAAATATTTCGAAGACCTTTGAAGCACTGTGGCTGCAGAACTCCGAGTTGCAGAAACAAACTCTTTCAGTGAACAAAGTGAATTCCTTAGTTCCATTAAAATACCAATTAATCCTCTGCATTTTGTTCAAGAGCCAGTTCCTTTTACAGAGTTCTCTGACAAAACCCTTAATCGACAATAAGTATTTTCATATTGACATGGTTTGCTAATTGTGACAGTGACTGATTCAGTTAACTGCACTTTCATGAATCTTTTAAAGCATGATTTTTCTTTATAAATCATTCATTCATCACACCCTGCTTATCTCCCTTAAGTAGATCTGTTGTATTTTTTGCCTTGAGCTGTATGCTAAACCTTCTCCTAAGGAAGCTTGATCTAGCTCTCAAGCCAAGCAGTTCACTTGCATGCTGTCAAGGATATCTCTTTATGAAATAAACAGCCAATTGTTTCACTGCTCGTGCCGTTATGTTGGTGCCTTTGCATCCTCCTCCTTTTCCTTTGTTCCTGCCTCTTGGATAAGAGGACCAAATGCTATCTTAGGCCAAATGCTTATGTCAATGAACAAAGCCCATGCAAGAATACAGCTTTGCATAGGAAACTAGGTAGAGTGGAGATCAAACATGCCAAAGTGTATTAACCGTTGCTTGTTTATTTTGGGGTCTTGGTCAATGGACCCTTGCAGTTTGCATTTCCCCCACCCCTGAGCAATACTCTTTCCAGGTGCCATAAGAAGTGCCAGGCCAAAAAAACATACCAGTACCTATAGGAGTCTGCACATCTCATTAGCCTGCACCTTCCAGGCAGCTGAACCAAGATATAGGATTCACTTAGACCTTCCTTGTCCACTTGGAAGGTGACAAGAGGGAAAGAAATAGTTTAGATTCTGGCCTCTCCTTATATAAATTGTTTCTACTTTGCTCTTCATCTCCATCATTGTAAAGACCGTCTCACAGAATCATAGAAGTAGGATCGGAAGGGACCTTGCAGATCTTCAAGTCTGACCCCCTGCCTGGACAGGAATACAAAACTAGGCTCAAATGATTCCAGCCAGGTAGGCATCCAGCCTCTTCTTAAAGACCCCCAGGGTAGGAGCCAGCACCACTTCCCTTGGAAGTTGGTTCCAGGTCCTAGTTGCCCTGACTGTGAAGTAGTTCTTATGGAGTCATTCATGACTGCTTTAAGAAAATCTTTCCTCTCCATATTACATAAAAAAGGAAAACAGAAAAGGAGCTAAGAATGATCAGCTGTCAGCTGAAGGAGGCAGCAAACAGTAGAGCTACTTACAAAATGGTCATGCTGGGGCTGAAGCTGTCTGCTGCCAGATTTAGACCTAGGCCCCTGAAAGGCATGCTGGGAAAAGGTACCTATAGAAATGAAGTCTCACAACTGAGATGGTTAGCAATCCCCAACCTATTGTAAAAGCTATGTTACCAGAGCTCTGGGTTTTTTATCATCAGTCTTACTATATTGGGTGTTTTCTCTTAACTTCAGTTTGTGGAGTCATGTCATTAAATGAGAAATTCAGCTTCCATTTTTTTTAAATTAAAGTTTCTTGAGGAAATGCTTAAAAAACACTTGAACACTACAGGCTCAAAAGGCAAATTAAGGGAAATGTATTTTTAATCTAATTACTAAAACCGACCTACTTTTTAAATCAATCTCATTGTTTAAAACTAGTCCCCTGGGGCTCACTTCATGATTTCTGAATGCTTGAGGTTAGCCAACCACATCCAGAGCAGTACTGCTAGGAAGATGGTCTGCTTCTCTACTGTCTATGATTCAAACAATATGGGGGGTATTTAATTTTGCAGTACATGCTCCTTGAGCTCCATTACTGTTCATCAAAGAGTTAATTTCTAATGCATGCTAGTAAACACTCCCAAAGCTTTTGGGGTTGAGGGGCACTAAGTAATTTTGTTCATCCATAAATGCAACAATTCATCTGAATGTTATTAAGACAAATAAATATGGAAGAGGCTCCCAGAGTAGAAATGTTACCCAGTATAACATTAAATGACTGTATTAACAAAGTTCCAACTGTTTATTTTGGAAGACTTCTCCACAGAAAGGAATATAGCCATTTATAGTGAGGAAGGGGAAAAGAGTATGTCCAATTGTTTCAAATTCTTCAGTAATGTAATACATTGTGCATTAGATTGTGGCCTATAGCAAACAGGTCCCGAGAGTTAATATCCAGACAGTCACAGAATGGACCAATCTACCTTTTGCTAGAGAAATCATTATAAAACAAAATCAGCACATAGAAGCTTTTTCAATAGATTGTATCATGTCAGGTAAATAGTTTCTTGAGGGCAGTTATGCCCTCTTAAAATTGATTTAAAATGTGAAAGCTTTGAAACAATGCTAGCTGTTTCCATTTTGGGGCTTCAACTTGAGTCTTAAGTTTTGGGGGGGGAATTGTTCTCACAAAGTGAAGCCAAACAAGGCTGAGGACATGTTCGAAGACAGGCACGCAGAATCGGAGAGGTCAGTCTTGCTGACATAAATCACATAAATGTAATCTCACAGTGGTACTTCCAGTGTGCAATCTGATATGCTACATGCATTTTCGGACCATGGGGCCAAGATTCCATCACCAATTCCCCTTGCGATAGACTCTTGGTATAATTTATTAATATGGCAGAATGCCCAATGCTGGTAAGAAAATCAGAGGCTAAACTATCTCACTATTAATACATATCATCAGAACATAACCATATAGATTTCCAGTTTATTTTAATCGTGTAAACCTGGCTTCAACTAGGTATTCACAGAAGCTTAGGGCTGGAAGGGACCTCATGCTATCATCAGGTCCAGCCCCCTGCTCTAGGCAGGAAAGACAGCTGGGGTCAAATAACCCGAGCAAGATGTGCATCTTTTGAAGATCTCCGGAGTAGGTGCCTGCACCACCGCTGCTGGGAGTCTATTCCAGAGTCTGGTTACATGAACAGTGAAGAAGGTTTTTCCTTATATCCAGTATGAAACCTTCTTCTAGGAGCTTATGGCTATTGCTCCTGGTTTTCCCCTGGGGCGCTTTGGTGAATAGTTGTTCCCCCTGATGCTCACCCCTGATATATTTGTAAGCTGCCACCAAATCCCCCTGAAGTCATCTCTTTTCTAGGCTGAGACCATACTAGACCATTACTTACAACAAATGTTTCTCTTATACCATGAAACCAATGTGAGCTTCCCTTAATCACCATGACGTAAACAGGTTCTGCTCATTCCTTCTTATTGTTCCAGCAGTTCCACTTTGAGCAAACAGGAACCCTGCAATATGCATTTTTGGGGGTGAAACCACATCTTCCTTGTTCTGCTGTTACTATGGTTACCCTCCTACAGAATCCCTGCATGCGCCAGTAAAAGAAACAGCACAGAAATAAACGTACACGTTAAACCAAAAAAAGAACACTGACCTACTAAAATTACAACCTCAGGGAGTTGCTTCATATTTTACAATGACATATGAATAAAGTGTTGATTAGCCTGCTGACTGCCACTTTGCACATTGGATCAGGTACAGTCCAGCTGGAGCTAGAAGAAGAATAACAGTGTATTCCTGAACATTTCATCTTCTTTTCCCTCTTTCACTTGCTTTCCACAAACATTTATATGAGGTAACTTTTTTGCATAAAGAAGCTTGAAGATCTATCTATCTACTTTGGTACTTGCATGGCCACTACTGCAACCCCTCACAGCCCTGAATGCCTGTAGCCTCACAATCCACCTATGAGTAGGAAAGCACTATTATCCTCATTTTACTGATGGGGAACTAAGGCACTGAGAGACTAGATCCACAGAATGATTAAGGGGCCTAGGCCTTGACTGAATTTAAGTACCTAAGACTTGGACAGCAATCCTAAATCTCCACCTAAAGTTTTGCATGACTCTTTCTGTCAGGAAAAATCTCTAGGTTCGTAAAGTTCTGCTTCTGGGGATGCTGAGAACTGCTGCCATCTTAGCCACACAAATATTTTGCCATCTCATGCCTGTCTATGGGGCTCCCCAGACTTCTACTTCTTCTGCGCCTGCCCCCTGAATGACCAGACCCAGCAGACCTGCTCGGAGCTTTGCATAATACACAACGGCCCCATCACCCTCTTTTATGCATTTAACTCTTCAGTTGGGGCCCTCTTTACCCCAGAAAAGTCTGTAGCCTGGTGTTTCAGGCATTCGATTGGCCTTGATTCCTCTTAGACAGAGGAGGCCATGAAATCCAGGTCTCCCGCATCCCACTCAATGGCATGGCTCTTTTGTTCAGTAGAGAGACAGCAATATCACCACATTCCCACATCTGATTTTAAAAGAAATATATTAGGCATATGAGACCAGGTGTAGGTTCTGGGCTTTGAATCTCCACCTGACAGAGGCACCTCCCAGCAACTCTGACTTAAGCATCTATTGGAGTCTGAGGCAGGCGCGGCTGGTGAACTCAGACTGGTGGGGTAGTGGAGCATCCCATGGGAGAGCGGGGCAGGGGAAGGTTGCAGCCAGCCAGCAGTAGTTGTGGGGCGGAGGGAGGGTTTGCAGCCTCCCTGCTACTGGCCGCAGTGCCTGGCTGGCTGCAACCCCGCTCTACTGCCCCACAGGTCTGAGTTCACCAGCCACGCCTGGTCTGAAGAATTTTATGTCCTAATTGCCAAATTATGTGACCTGCCATACCAGATGTCCATGGCAAGTCACGCAATTCTGGGAATGGGACATGCAGGGAACCCCTGCTTAGCGCTCTTAATTGGTTCCTGAAAAAAAGAGCATTAAGTGAAACCAAAAGTATTTGATAACCCAAGATAGTGACCGCAATTGTTTTTAATGACCCAAGGTAGCGACTACGAGCATTGTAACAAAACTCGCTGAGCGCTAAGTGAAATCAGGTATCAATTTCAAATGAGCATTGTAGCAAAATAGCACTAAGTGAAATAGCCACCAAAACACACATCATAAACATTTAGGGTAATAGTTCGCAGCACCTATTATACATAATTTCTTAACAAAGACATGTCTAAGCAAAAGTTAGGGCATCAGTAATAGAGAAAGAACCTATCACAAAACTGCAGCCTTTTAAAAACTCAATTAGTTGACAGGCATGAAAATCCAAGCTAAAGTTAAGCTTAACTACCACTTTCCCCCCCCATTCAAGAACATGGAAGAGAAAATTAATAAAGAGTGCTTGAGCTTTGCAAGTCTGATAATCACTATACTGACAGAAGTGCATGGCTACAGAGTGCTTTTAAAGTGCATGAACACATGACAACCTGAACCCTCACTGCATGAGGGTTTCGGATGAAGATGCTCCAAAGTGGACTGCCTTCATTAATGGCTGTCAGCACGTGCCAGGAACAGAGCTGGGCTGACAGTGTAGCCCTGCTCTGGGAACTGTCTTCAGAATGGGAGGTGGAGAAGGGGGGAGAGTGAGTTCATTCTAGGGGCTGCCCAAACAGAGCTGGAGGGTGGGGTGCGTGGATTGGAGGCCCCCTCGTCCCCAGGGTTGGGGGCTCCATTCCACCTGCCTCCCTCACTCCAGAGCAGACTAGCCAAATCCCAGAACAGACTTCCCTCCCCTGCTTTCCCCCCTGCCAATTACCATCCTAAGAGAGCATGGGAGCTTGGAGAGGGGGGCAGGACTAGGGGACAGACATTCAGCCTCTCTCCCCAGATCAGCTCCAAAGTGGAGCTTTATCCACCTTTCTGATCCAACAGCAAGTATCTGTTGGATTGGGAGGGTTGGTCTAACTCATGATACTTTCTGTGAAGCACCATGAATTAGACCAGGGAGCTGCATGTCTGTCTGTGCCCAAAGGCACTATTCTATCCCCTAATGTCCAGAAATTGCAACACAACTGAAAATGCGCCAATCCTGTGTCTTGATGGTTTAAGAAACTTACTGTCCAACCTCCAATTCTCACTGAACTAAATAGTTTCAGACCCTCCCCAAGCTATGGTTGAGGCTTATTGGGTAGAAAATTCCTCTTCTGATTTACTAAAGGATATGGTTTCAGTGAGCATCAGTTCATCTGTTTTCCATAAAAAAACACAACTTCATGCAAAACCTAAGAAACAAGGTCTCTCAGAGAATACAATACAAAATTATCATCACCCATATGTCTTTTGGGTGCCCTTGTATATTGATAATGTTGTATAGCTAATTTTCAATGTTTCAGTTGCAAAAAATGCAAATCAAATATAAGACTACTGAATATGAAAAAGATAGTCTAATTATTTTCTTTCTCATTTCCAGGTTTGAAATCACAATGCTGAGAACTAGCATTTCAGAGTCACCTTTTTTGTATATGATCTTCAAAGGTTGCTGGGAAGTATAAGCAATGTCTGGATGGTAAGTTCATCCTGCCATATGTCACTCAGATGGAAGTGAAATTTCAAGATGAAATTGCAATAAAGAATGTTCTGGATGCTTCAGATACGTTGCCTATATGCTTCATTAGCAAATTATGGAGGAAAGGGGGAAGAAAGAGATGCAAGAGGGAGTAAAACAGCATAACGTGTGAAAATGCAGTCTGATTCCCCACACCTTCCTTGCTATGTCCTTAAGGCATTGCAAGTCCTACCCCAGAAAAGATATTGTATAATGAACACTGATAAAATTAGATAGGTGTCTCATATTCTATAATATGTATAATTTCTTATCAGCTGATAAGCATTGCAAGGAGGACTTTTTGGAAAGAAAGTTTTAAAACTGTTCAGTTTCTGTGATCCTGAACTTAAGACAAACAGTACAGTTAGTTGTAATAAAAGAAAAACAAAGAAGTTATAAATAATTAAATTTATCATGAATTGTATTAATCCTATAGAAACTAAAATATATCGATATGTTGCCTTATTGATGACCAACTCACAGAAGAGAGAAATATGTACTCCAAATTCCCTCATTTACATTCACGCTATAAAGGCATCTCTTACCATGCCAGGGAGCCTGGGCTACTCTGAGCTTCAGAGGAGCTTGCCAAACTATACATACCTACTAGACCTGCTGGGGAGTCTGGGGTTTCGGCTTCCTATCTTCCCTTGTAGCTTAGTTCTTTCCATGGCAAACACTGCCCACCATGGCCTGCTTTTTTCTAATTTAGATCTTAAATATCTCAAATGACATCTTGTAGGTAACCTAGATACCAAAGTGCTGGGCATCATCATGTACACAGACCTGCAATACTAACCATTAAGAAAAGTTATGTCCCACTGATTTTTTTATGTAACATCTGTAACGTGTAAGAGATGTCCATTTAACATAAGCCTTCCTAAGCTTATAGGCCTTGTTTTTGACAATTTTATTTGGAATTATTTATATTTTACATATACTCTGTGCATAATAAATGTGTCCCTTGTATTCTATATCAACTCCAAATACTATGGTAGGCTTAAGCATAAAGTATATTTCTGAAAAACCTCTACTATGTAATAAGCCAATACTGTATGCAACTTTAATTATTTTTTCTTATTAGTGGCATTTATTCTACTAATTTAAAAGCTATTAAGCAAGATGAAACATTCAGGGGCAGTAAACTGTAATTCTTAAGTCATTAGGGAATGGTTACTGCTCCATAGAAATGCTAATGGAGTTTAAACTTGATATAACCTTTCTAGATTTGAAGTCATCAGCAAATAAAATGTTAATAAAACGTTTGGACTGCATCTAAATTTTTTTTGGATTATTAAGTTTGTATTTGAAGATAAAGAACAAAAAGTGAAACTACTATTTTAAAAGAATTGTATTTCTAACACGTGCAAATGACAAGGAGGGAAATAGTAGAGAGAACTAGAAGTTTGGATTGCTATGAAATACACGTGTACACAAAAAAAATGAGCTCTTGAAGAAGATGTAAGGAAAGCAGATCATATTAAACTGGCAAAGTCTTTACAAGTCAAGAAATTTTACAAGTCCAGAAATTTTAAAATGATCCTTCTATAGCAACTGTGACTTGGCCATAGGTAATACTTCATATTACTTTATAGGAAATTGCTGCAAGAACTGCAACTTTCCAGACTTCTGTGTGAACAAAATTCTAACCGTTAAGTTGAATTAACGTAGTATATTCCATTTAATTTTCTTAATTAAAAAAAATCCAGTAGGGTGATATCAGCAAATAGTTCAGTTGCCTGCTTGGAGGATGTAAGATAGATACTACCTTCTACCAAAGATTATGAATGATTCACCAAGAAAAGTTCCACTGAGATCAATGGAAGGGACCCTACTGACTTCAACAGAAGATCGATTAGGCCTTAATATAGCTTTGCCAATATTTGGGGGTTTAGAAAACCCATCTGTCCCTGTATCTTCCCATAATATATAGTAGGTTGTGAAATTAGACAACATTTCAGCTATCTCAAAACTGAAACATAAAATGACTGCAAATCTATGAGCCATCCAGGTCTCAAATACTTTCTGGGACTCCCCACTGCTAGGTGTTAGGAAGAGGAGTCAAAATAGTGGTCAGGCAGGATAGGAGTGAAAGTTAATTTCAACTACTGTCTGCATACACAAATTATAATTTCCACCCTCCCCTACATCCATGGGGGTATCTGCACTTGGCGCATGGATTAACTCCTGTGTCAGAAATAATTCGTATTTGTGAGGTGCACCATCAGTTTGGGAAACTGCATCTCCAGGGTGGTGACCTGGTGCCTATCCCTAAGAGGCAAAACAGGCCTGCATATGTTCTTAAAGCGTTGTGGGATTTTAATGGGAAATTAGAATTAAAGAGACCAATCCCTCCCCCTGGCTGAGCGGATCACAGCCAATGATTTGGCTCAGGACAGCTGCAGGTGAGAGAGAAGGCAAGTGGCAGGTGGCACTGAGGCACTAACTCTGTACAGACCATTTCCAGCTACCTTTTCTTTTTTTGTGTTAAGGAGCTTATGTTAACTCTTCCTTGTGTGCTGAATAACTGTGCCATGCTCATTGGCTTCTGTTATTTGGTGCCTTTGGTTGCAATGAGAATTAGACATGCCTTATTAAAAGTTGGAGGCCTGGTCAGCTGACTCTGGGAGCTTGCATGTAAAAAACAATGTGACTGGTGATACAAAAAGCTAGTAATCTAAAACCAGTACTAATGCAAATTCTACTGGTGATATGCAGGAGAGGGGAGCATTAATCAGTCTAGTTCAGTGGACCAGACACTGGGTGTGGGGTTGATTTGTGGACACAGGATCCAGCATGCAGTCAATGCATTGGGGTTGGTCAGTGGGCACAATCCAGCATGATCCAGTATATGGGGCTGGCTCCGCATGCCAGATCCAGCCACAGAGAGACTTTGCATGTTGGTCCAACCCTGTGTTCTGGATATGGCTAAAGACAGGCTCCATGTGCCAGATCCAGCTGCAGAAAGACCCTGTGTACCAGCTTAACTCTGAAAGCCAGATCCATCCACAAACCAATCCAGTGTACAGGGCACAGCACAGCAGGGGAGTGGTGGCAGCGATCACTGCCAATTAATGCCATCACCATTCCTCCAACACAAAGTTTCCAGACTCATGGGGAGCCCCAGAAGCTGGATGATATGGCTTCCCAGATCTGACCTGTGGGCCAGAGGTTGAGTACTACTGGTCTAGTTGTAAGAGGGCCCAGCTGACAAAAAGTCAGGTATGGCAGCACTGAGCGTATCTACAGCCAGTTTAAGTGCATGGCTCCTGGAAAGGAACTTGCACCCTGTGTATGGCACCTAAGTCTCTCAGCAGCGAATGGATAGAGTGGAATGCCTCAGAAGAGGGTACACAGCAGCTGGCACACTGAATAAGGCCGTGCCTAGACCCAACCCATGGGAGATGCTGCAGAGGGTTGTATCTGAAACTGCCCCTCTCTCTTACAGTTAGGCACCTAACTGAGAGCTGCAGGTAGGTGCCCAAAACTTCCTCCTGCACTCAGATGTCCCAGTGATCCCTCTGGGCATGCATGATCAGGCATGATGGAGGCCACAGTGCTGATGCTCCTCTTTTTCACGTAATAGTCTAGCAGCTAGAACACTCGCTCTAAAAATAGGAGATGAAGGTTCAGTACTTCCCTTAGCCTGAGAGGGTTTCAAATCCACATCTTTTGCCTCTTGGGAGACAGTGTCCTAACCACTATGCTAGTGGCAGGGCTGGGATTGGAGGAAAATCTTCACTTTCCTGCTCAAGCTCAGTGACTGTATGTTTGGAGTCAGGACAGCAAGCAGACTAAATTGCTCCCAGCTAGCCCCGACTGCCCAAGGGCCTGGCTGCTATGGCCTAACTAGCCCCAGCTTCTCTCAGTTGCCTATATAGGCATGGCTGCCTACTTACATGCAGCAGCTCTATCAAAGCCCAAGAGGCTACTCATCAGGACAGATGCCTTTCTGGTTAGCCTCAGGCTTCTGACTCCTTGTTCTTAGTTTCATGGTTCCTACCTCAGTTTCCTACTTTTACAGTTCCCCCAGATCTTACCTGTTTTGTGTCTAGTACCCTAGGTCCTGCTTGCTTGATTCTGGTTTTCTGTTCCCTGGACCCTGCTTGTTGGCTTCCTGGCTTCATCCTTGCTCTTGTTTGCTGCCTCCTTGTTCCAGACTCCAGGCTCAGTTCTCCTGTGCTCCATGCTGCTGTGCTGGCTTCCTGAACCCTTCTGCTCCAGATGCCAGCCTAGATCCCTGTCCTCTGATAGGCCCTGGCTAGTGCCTTCAGTCTGGTTCCCTGCCTCCTTTTCCTGAACTATTCCTCCCCAACCCCAGCTCATGGGTCTGCCCAGGCTGACTCCCTTCAACCTAGTCCCTTATCAACCTCAGCCTCCTGGCCCACCTACTCTGTATCCCCAGACTCTAGTTGGGATGCTTGCTTTCCTGACCCTCTGGATTGTGACCTCTTACAGTCAAGCTCTGACCACTATGTCCTGACCATTTGAAAAGAAACACAAGGTTTGTGGTGCCAGAAAGAGAGAGCATAACCCTGTAGCCTTGTGATGAGAGTACTAAACTGGTGGGAAGAAGTCCTGGGCTGCAGTCTTTGCTTTCTCTACTGTTTATATATTATGATGCATCACTAAGATACTGAGCCCTGCCAAGAGGCAGAGCTTCTGGGCATGCACAGTAGTAAAACTGTAGGCACTTGGGGAACTTTGCTGGCGAAAACTTAAGGGCTTACAGACTCTCAGGCAGTTAGCTGAGGCTTTTGTGCATCTCACCGTTGGGCTTCAGCACCTAAATTCTAATGAAATCCCATTGTAGATGCCAAGTTATTGGGTGGATCTGGGCCTTGATTTGTGTATTTCGGTTATCTGAAATAATGGGCACTATAACCCTTCTATAAAGTACTGCTGGCAGCAGAGAGGGCCAGGTGGGTGCACTTACGGGCAGGACTTTTCCACACACAAGTACTGAGTCCAGGGGCAATAAAACAAAGAGAACTCTATTCTGTCTCCTCTTTCCGCTTAATGAACTTGGGAAAGCCAGCTATGTACATACATACACAAACATATCTACACATATATGTGTAAATACACTCCTTCTCCCCCTCCCCCCAGATCTGTAGATTGCTATGAAATACGACTCTCACCAGTCGTTAGGCTATCTTCCTAGTTTAGGAAATGTCCTAAACTATGTCCTCTACTTGCTATGGGCTGAACATACAGGTTACAACATAGCTACAGTGAGTGGAGCTTTGTATGTCAGCTGCACCGAAGTAACTGGGTATGTACACACTCCTGGTAAGTAGAAGCTGAAACACAGCAATTGGCCCTTTTCCAGTAAGGGCTAACATACAGCAGTTTAACTTCCACTTATCCCTTTTACTGCATAACATATTGTCCATACCTATGTGAACATCTGGCGAGGTGATGGCTTAACGACATACACCTGTCTATCTTCTATTGCACTTCAACTCCCTGTTTGTTGTTGAGGTCAGTGAAGACCTGTCTGTACTTCTGAAGGGATCCTGGTCTGCTCCATAGGCTCTCCCCACTCACCCAGGAATAGTCTTATTTGTGGGCAGAGGGAAGCCATCCCTGGAGTTCTGCAGCTGTGCCTGCCTTTCACAGCTTCAGCACAAACTCTCTCAGCCCTGCTCTGCGTCATCTGTTGCTCAGTCACAAAAGGTGTTCCTGCCTGGTCTCTTTGCCAGTTCTTTAAAGGGGAATCAGTGCCACACTGGACCCTGAGCAGAGTCCACACTCTCTGCAGTGCTTTCCCAGAAGAAAGTCTCTTGTCTTTGGTTCTGTCCAGGCTCTGCTACTAGCCAGGGTAGCCTGCAGGTATGAGTAAAGAAAAGAACAATTTATTTGTTCTTTCCTGACAAGGAAAAGAACAATTTATTAGCTTCACTGCCCTGTGACTGAAGTACTGTAACCTGTCACATAATAGAAATTCAAATGAACGTAAGACCATTTGGTCATTTTCTTTTGCTCATCAGCAGACACCAATGGAAAGCATCTGCTGGATAGCTGTTGCACAGGGAAACATTTGGAAAGAGGCTCCCAATGGGATTTTGAAGCAACTCTGGAGTGCTCTTCTGCAGTTCATAGATTTCATAGACATTAGAGCTGGAAGGGACCTTGGAAGATCATTGAGTCCAGCCCTCTGCCCCAGGGGCAGGAAGTCAGCTAGGGTCAAAGGATCCCAGCAAGATAAGCATCCAAACATTTTTTAAGAGTCCAGAGTAGGTGCCTGCACCACTTCTGGAGGGAATCTATTCCAGGCCTTGGGGTTTGGACAGTAAAGAGGTTGTTCCTTATGTCCAGCCTAAAATGGTCTTGGAGGACTTTGTAACTGTTGGACCTTGCCATCCCTTGGGGTGCTCCAGTGAATAGACATTCCCCCAGATCCTGATGTACACCCCTTATGTACTTATAGGTAACCACCAGGTCACCCCTGGGCCTGCACTTTTCCAGGCTAAAGAGTCCCATGGCTCTCACCCTCTCTTTATAAGGTCTGTTATCTTGCCCTCTTATCATGCATGTGGCTCTCCTCTGGACTCTCTCAAGTTTCTTCACATCCTTCTTGAATTGTGGAGCCCAGAATTGGATGCAGTACTCCAGCTGTGGCCTTACCAAGGCCGAGTACAGCGTGAGGATGACATTCTGAGATTTGCTAGAGAAGCATCTGTGGATGCAAGCCAGAGTTTTATTCACTTTACCAGCTGCAACATCACATTGGTGGCTCATGTTCATGTTGTGGTCAATCATGTTGTGGTCCCTTTTGGTCATGGTGCTAGTAAGCGTAGCACTGCCCAGCCTATAAGTGTGATGCAGACTTTTTTTCGCTGAGGTGGAGTACCTTGCATTTTTCTGTACTGAATGTCATCAGGAGTTCACCAACAGACAGCAATAGAAAACTCTATACTCAGGGTACAGCATACAAGGATAAGTGTCACTGCTATGAGGCTTTATTATCATATTTTTCTGCATACCACCCCCCCCAAGATACATATCTTGTTTTGGTAAGGCAGAACGAAGAAAGCAAATTTTTTTCCCCAGAGTCATGGCTGAAAGGTGACCACACAGAAAGTTCTCACAGTCTCAGTCCTCACTGACTGCTTCATATAAAAGCTGGTTTAACCGCTTTCACAGCCGTTGCTGAATTGGCAGCAAGTTTTGGCTACTCAGACAAAAGCTACTGCCAATTCAGCAGGTAAGAAAGGGTTAAAACTGAACTCCTCCCCTGCTGAATGCTGGCTGGACAGAGGGAAGAGAAGCGGAGCCCTTGGCAGTCATTAACATGTCTCCATACTTCTATGATGGCATAGAAATCAGCTTCCCTGCTTAAGACATGTACCCCAATTTGGAAGGCGAATTTTGGGGTGAAAGGTGCAAATGCAATGCAAGCAAATATGGTATATATTTGTAAAAACATTTTTGGCTTCCTAGTTGAAAGGCACAATAACAAGAGCGTTAATGGTTTCTGCACATTAAGAAGACTGAGCTCTAAAAATCAGAGCTCTATTATGAAGTACCATTATGAATATTGATTAACGTTCACAGAGCAAGCCAACTGTCTGAAGAGGAAGCAGACCACTCAGATGTATCATTTACTTTGGTAAACAGATGTAGAATAAAGCCATCAATGACAGTTCTTCAGATAAAGGGTAAAAGTGGAAATCTTTTTAGCACCTCATCTGGACAGGCTTTCAGAGCTTCTACAGAAAAATCATCTCAGGTGCTTTGAACATGACAATAAACCAAGCAGACAATGTAGTTAGAACATGTAACGGTCACTAAGCTTTAGATGGCCCACACAAATTTTTGCTTTAGGAGTTTCATGTTATTTTACGGAGAATTATCATCATAAGTCACATGCCTTCAGGTAGAGGGCTGACGGTTCTGGAGTGGAACTGGTAAGTGCAGCAGAAAGACAGTCTTGGGGAATAATACCATAGGATCAATAAACTTTCCTTCTAGCTTCCACATTATAAAACCACCTGCAGTGTTGTTTGTACCCAGAAGACCAACTTCTCAGGATTTCCCTACCCTCATCTCCCCCAAAGTCTGGAAAGCAAACTGAAATGCCACTGAATGAACATGGCTCCATGTTAACAGAAAGCTGGTGAAAATTAAGAATAAACCCCGAAAGCAAAGAAAATGCAATTTAGGCAGAAGGCAGGTCAGAGTGTCTATAAGGTGCCATTTTGCCCAGCCTTCTGCCTGACTTCAGGATAACACAGCTAACTACCTCTCTCACAGATGTAATTCAGTAATAAAATAGGTACCTTTTCAAACAGGAAGATCATTATTAAAGGAAGTATATTGAGGGAGCACCCCTGACCCCCATGTAGGATCAGGGCCCCACAAGCCCGCCTTGGGCAAAGACAAGGCTTGAGAATTCCCAAGTTGCTGCGTATGGTACTTCAGTAACCGTGGTAAATCCTTTAATAAAAATTACTCTACTCGTTGATGTTTGTTGATCATACCTGCCGTACACACTAAGCTATCCAATTTACAGTCATCTTATCTAGGATGAACGTGTTATAATTTCACAAAAAACACCAATGTATTCAGGAAACAAACCAATATGATATGTTATTCATAAAGATGTTTATTGTCATTAAGGAAAAGGCTTGTTGCAGTAAACACTGAATAGCAACAACAACAAAATTCAGCAAGAGCCAGGAGAAGCATTTTCCCCTAAGACACTCCATTTAATTGTGCTCAAAACTGTGAGAAACATATCAGTGTGGTTTTATTTTGCAAAATGTGTTAGTATAATTCAGAGTCATTTGTCTTAAAACACTACTCCATTTCACTGCTTCTTGTTCAACAAAGATATTTGATTAGCAAGAACTGTGCTGCACTTGTGAAAATTAAGGCTGTATTTGGAATTAGGATCTCTTTTATTAGTATGCATTAAAATCTGTTATTGATCTCCTAGAGGTGCTAATATAAGTGGTTCTTGTAATACAAAACCAAATTATATTCTGATCAGGTTCAAAGTGTTCAATCAGGGACTAGCTAGCAGCGTTTTTAAATGAAATGAAGTTTGTGTTTGGCATTCCAGATCAGCTATTTGACTGAGTCAGGCAGAGTTCCCAAAGATGCAGCATCTCTCCTCTTTCACTGGATGTCTAAAATGCATCTAGCATTCAGCTTCTGTAAAGTGTTGACATATAGTCTTGCTTAGTATAGATCACTTCAATATTTAATGTATATACTATGCTGGCTAACTTAAAAGGGACTGTGGCAACACATTAGATGAAAAATAATTGCTGAACATTACATAGCTAAACTTCTTTATTTGTAAAGGCTGCCATGTATTCATTAAAGCAGGGGTTTTCAACCTTTCTTATAGGATTGTACCCCTTCTGGATACACCTCTGGCGGAGCAGGGGGAGGCAGGGTGGCAGCAGCCAGATGCAGAGCCGGGGGGACTTGCACGTGGCAGTGGCATAGGATGGTGGATGGCGGTGGCTGCTGCGTGTGAGCTCCTCCCTACTGCATCCGGCTGGTTGGGCGGCACCTGTGTGACCTACAGAGGGGAGCTGGTGCCCTCACCTGGCCCTGGTCCTGGGAGGTGGCAGTGCGGGTTGTGGGTGGCAGTACTCCGTCCCCACCTGCGTGTGTGTACCCCCCACCCCTTTCCAAGTACCCCTTGCATTAAGGTAATCTAAGCATATATTATGTCAGCCTATACAGAACATATTACCACGGCATCGAGCTCTGCATGAAGCTGAATTAGATTTAGCTGAACTGCAGTAGTCCCAAGAGACCCTAAATAGGTTTGGACTCCAGTGTGCTAGGTCAATTTGCATATACATATTAAGAGGCAGTCTTTGTCCTGAAGCATTTAGTATTCAGATTTAAAAAAAATCAGCAAGAGATGTGGAAAAGTGTTATTTCCATGACACAAGTGGAAGGCTGAGAGATACTGAGAGATCAAGTGACCAACCTAATGGGACACAGAAAGCTTGTGTCAAAGCTGGCATGTGAACCCAGCTCTAAAATGCTGGCCTAGAGCCTTAGGAGTGGCATCTTTTCCACTGTACCTGGTTATGAGGTGGTGCAAAGGAAAGACTGTGCCTTTCCCTCTCTCAGCAAGGCTCCATGCACAGTTCTGGTCATTATGCTCATAAGCAAGGACTTCAATCTCACTTGCTCCAGCACAAAGCAGGAATAACTGTACTGAGTGCACTGGACTTACTCTAGCGTATAATTGCAGCCAGTAAGACAAGAGCAGTAGAGACTGTGGCCACGTCTCTTAAGTGGGAATGCACATTTCCCTGAGGACAAACAGTAGCAACACAATATCTGCTGCCTCTGCTTGTCCCCAGGAAATGCCCATGCCTACCCACTTTGGCATGCAGTACATTGCCCCTGGTGGTGTAGAGGAGGCTGGGGCCAGCACCTGGGGTGCCTAAGCCACCTTACCTGAGGTCCTGAGCAGCACCATACCTAGACTCCTGGTGGCCCCAGGCAAACTTTTAGTACTGGGTCGTCCTTTAGCAGAGATAATGATAATAATAATGATAATTGGACAAAAAACTACCATTTTTGGGTCCCCTTTCTGTCCAGGCCCTGGGCAGCCACTTAGTTCACCCATGCCTGTGTCCAGCCCTTGTCCTGAGGACCTCTTGGCTAGAGACAGACATTCAAAAGCCTGAGCCTGCATTGATTCAATCTTTGCAGGTTAGTCTAACCTAGCTAATCTAAATCACTTTGTAACTGAACAGACATCCACTCTGGACTGAAAAAATGCTAGCACATGCCTGCAGTGGCTCAGCTTAGAAGTTGGGGGGCACTAGAGCAGCCCTCCCTTCCCTTTCACAGTGCTGAGTGGAGCAAGGCATGGCCAGACCCTGGCAGGACGCTGACTAGGAAGCCCCCACCACCCCTGCCACCCCATCCTTGATAACAGAATATTTATCAGCTGTGTTATCAGCATATAGCACCCCATCAGAAAACCAAGCCTCTCTCATTAGTTCCATCTCTTCTTAAACAGCTTTTTCTAAAAGAAGGAATGCAGGGACATTACCAGCTGAGCTGTTGATTAGCTCCAAAAAGCCCTAAGCACACACTGTCCTATCAGCTTTACACAGCATTAGCTAGCATACGACATGCTGGCTACGGTCTGTGCTGTGGGAGAGAGGAGGAAGGGATCTCTGCTTAAGCAAGTGATGGGTGGGGGGAAGGGCAGGGGCAGGGGGCACAGGGAAGCCAAGCAGACCCTGCTGTGCCTGCAAGTCTTTGTTGGAGCTCCAGCCAGGGAGCAGAGGGGAGGGACCAGCCCTGCTGTGGAGCAGAGAGCCCTGCCCAGCCCAGCCCAGAGAGCATGCCAGGTTAAACCGAGTGTGGTTTAACTTAAACCAGCAAGTCTATCTGCTGTAAGCTTGCAGAAGGTAAGATTCTGAATGGCAGCCAGCATGACTTTGTCGCAGGCAGTTCTTGCTTTACCAACCTCATCTCCTTTCATGACCAGGTAACTCGCCACCTGGACATGAGAGACCAGGTTGACATTGTATACCTTGACTTATACCAGAGAAGAGCCCTGAGCATGATCAGAGGTCAGGAAAGCAGACCTTACGATAACAGGCTGAGAGCCATGGGGCTCTTTAGCCTGGAAAAGCGTAGGCTCAGGGGTGATCTGATGGCCACCTATAAATTTATTGGGGTGACCACCAGTATCTGGGGGAACGTTTGTTCACCAGAGCACCCCAAGGGATGATGAGGTCGAACAGTCATAAACTACTGCAAGACTGTTTCAGGCTGGACATAAGGAAGATTTTCTTTACTGACCAAGCCCCCAAGGTCTGGAACAGCCTGCCATCGGAGGTGGTTCAAGC
>NW_017728931.1:122627306-122638732 GCF_001723895.1 Crocodylus porosus
TCCTGCCCTTTGGGCAGGGGGCTGGACTCGATGATCTTCTGAGGTCCCTTCCAGCCCTAATGTCTATGATGTCTATGAAGACTTCCAAAAGGCCTTTGATCTAATATCCCACAATGTTTTCATGAGCAAATTGGAGGATTCTGGGCTTAACTGCAAGACAGTTAGGTGGGTACGAAGCTGGCTGAGGGGTTGGACCCAGAGAGCTGTAGTGAATGGATCTTTGTCATCCTGGCGAGAAGTGGGCAGCAGTGTCTCGCAGGGGTCAGTGTTTGGTCCAGTACTTTTGAACATCTTTATTAATGACTTGGATATGAGCATGAAGAGCTCACTGGCCAAATTTGCAGATGACACCCAGTTATGGGGAAGCGTGGTCACGCTTGAAGATAGGCTACAGTTACATGCAGACCTGGACAGGCTGGCAAGTTGGGAGGATTGGAATCTGATGATGTTCAACATCAAGAAATGTAAAGTGCTCCACCTCAGGAAGAGCTACCCCCAACACACCTACAGGCTTGGTGGCACCAAACTGACTAGCACCAACAATAAAAGGGACCTGGGGGTAATAAAAGACCACAGTACGACTATAAGCCAGCAGTGCAATGCTGTAGCCAGTAGGGCAAATAATCGATCGATGCATCTCCAGCAAAACCAAGGTGATTCTTCCACTCTACTCAGCACTGGTGAAACTGCAGCTGGAGTATTGGGTCCAGTTCTGGACACCGCACTTTAACAAGGACTTGTACAAGCTTGAGAGAGTCCAAAGAAGAGCCACTTGTATGATCAGAGTCTTATACAACAAGCCATACGAGGGAAGGCTGAGGGACCTGGGACTCTTCAGCCTGAAGAAAAGAAAGCTGAGAGGAGCCTGGTAACAGCTTACCATTACACTAGGGGAGTACATCAAGGGCTCAGTGAGCAACGGTTCCCCAGGGCACCTGAGGGGAAAACTAGGAGTAATGGCCACAAACTTCTGGAAGACCAATTCAGGCTCAACATTAAGAAAAACTTCATCACAGTCAGGGTGTCGAGACTGGAATAAACTCCCTCCAGAGGTGGTGCAATCACCTCCCCTGGAAATCTTCTAGAGGAGACTAAACAGTCACCTTGCTGGGGTCACCTGACCCCCAGTTATCTTTCCTGCTTGGTGCAGGGGGCTGGACCCAATGATCTTCCAAGCTCCTTCTGGCCCTGCAATCTATGAAGCTATGAACTGCAGAGACCATGTAGCTCAGTTGCCTGGTCTTACTACCTGGGGGCTCTATTCAGGATAGATAATGCAGCAGGGGGCAAGCTCGCTTTCCCCAGCCATGTGGTCTCCCTGCCCAGGACTCTGACCTTTATTCAGTTAACCAGAGGGCACACAGCAGGGGAAACTTTATTGTGACTCAGTTCCCCTGATTCTGCAAATCCCCTGTTTTTCAGCTCTGCCCTCGTATATGCTCTGTCCCATGCAGCAAGCATGTTGGTTCTCAGCCTTGTGCCCTTACCCCTGCCACCCCTAACCTAATTCTCCCAAACCCAATCCCAATTCAGAGAGACACTGCAAGATTTTAATCCTTTAATTTTTGTAATCTTTGTTTTCCACTTCTTTCTCTTTACTCCCCTTTACCTCACTTCATACAGTTTTTCAAGATTTCTCCCCTCCCACCCTCTGCTCTGGCTGGGCTCCTGCTGGCTGTGGAGAGAGGGAAGCCATTGACCCCAAGTTGGTTTCTCTGTCTCAGAGCTACATATCACCTCCCTGCTCCTCTCCCACTAGGGGAGGAATAGCCGTGGCTCCTGTCCATGCCCTGGCTAATCATTCCTCTCGTGGAAAGTCACAGTCATGCAGGTCTGAAGTGACATGAAGCTGTCATCTAAGAGTGCTCTAAAAACACCATCATTTTATGGCATCACAACTTTTGACAGGTTTTTGATGTGATACAGATAAAGCCCTGAGACACAGAGCTCCACCTTTGAAAGGCTGCTGTGGTGCCACAGCCCAATTCAGGACTCAGGAACTGGTGCATTAAACATATACAAAAAACTTTTTATCTAATATTATAGGTGCCTTTGACATGAGCCTTTGACAGTTAGCCCATCAGTCAAAGAAAACTCAACCTCAACAAAATCCAGCACCTCCTATTCAATCAGTACTAAAGTCTAGGTAGATACATACAGCAAGCAGTGTCAGCAAGAGCAGTTTGGTCTAACATGTTTAGAAGATTTCTAATACTTATACAAAACCCTATGGTGCAATTTAGGTCTCAGAATGACCCACTTCCATCAAAGCATTGCTCAGATTTTATTAGCCCTTGTAGTTAAATGGCAAATAAAGTGTTTTTTAAGGGTCTAGCAGCATATTTGTATTTGGCAGCCTCTCCCTCCCATTCTTGGTTAAGGTGAAGGCTTGATGAACTTGTCTTTGGTTATGATCATAACCAACAGATGAGTAGCATCTGACTTGTTATATGGAAGCTCTGTCTCAAGCAAAAAATACTTCTGCTCCTCTTGGTAAGTGGGCAACAGAAAATGTCAGAACTGTAAGTTTACCAAAAGCCCCTCAAATTCTAGAGGCTTCAGGAAATTGGAGGTTTACAGAACGAAATGCATGTGGTTGCCAGCAGTTTTGCCAAATCATTCAGTGGCAACATCATTGTGACCCACATTGGTGAGATGGAAAGAGGTGGGGAGGAAGAAATAAGGGACTTGCATGGAAAATATGGGTTTCCAAAGAACTTGTGCACATATAACCTTCCTTGTCTAGTTCCCTCCAGAGCAACATGTTCAGAAGTCAACATATTACCTGCCCCATCAATATTTATGGTCAGACTGTTCTGCATTAATGTAACCTCTCCATCACAACTTTTTTAATGCTCAGGGATGAAGAGGATATTTAAAGAATGGGGGGCTTCTCTAAGGCATGTGAAAGAACCTAGTCTTAAAATCCTTTCCTTGAAGGATGGTCCACATTCAACCTTTTAAAGTTGGCTTCAGTGGGATTGCATCCATAGTGGCTGCCTTTGGGCACTTTACCTGGGTGCTGTCAAGCCCGTTGTGTGAAACAGAACAAACCCAGGGACAACAGCCAGGACAGACATATAAAACACAGCCTCCTTCTGTAAGGTCCTATAGCTCTATCTGAACAATAAGTGAAACGACAGTGAACCCACCTAGAAAGACAGCATGGAGCATGCCTGAAAAAAATCTACACTAATCAGAGTCAGAGAAAACAAAACAGCACACAGAGCTTTTTTTTTCTCACAAGGAAGTGAGGTCATTCTACCCTAGAATCCATTAGTAGGAATGGGGGAGGGAAGAAAGCACTGTTTTGCTGGGGTTTTGAGCCTTCTTTGCCCTTTTCCTGCTGTCACTTTGTTCTTGCACACCTCCTCAAGGCTGTCTTGCAGCTTTTGACATTCATTCGCACCCCCCAGTTCCCTCTTATCTGCTCTCTGACCCAATTATCAACAAAGTCTCTAGCCTACTCTGGCCCCCTCCCCAGAAGAGAGTCACATTTGAAAAGAGCTGAGGCTGAACAGCAGCTGGATCACGCTGTCTCTAAACTTCACATTTCCTGCTGGCTTAGAAGTTCACCAAATTCAACCTTCTGCTTCAGGCTCACCCTTCATGGACAGTTTAATGGGCACATTCAAGACCACTATAAAGCATGAGCAAACCAGACAGTGAAGGGTAGAAAACTCATGAACAACAGCTTATAACCTCTAGCTAAATTCATGACTGAGAAGGGGATAGGGATAATTCACTGCACCAAGCTACCCTTTGTTGTTGGTGAAGTGCACAATCAGCCCCGAAGGCTTTCCAAGCCTTGTGTTCCTTATCCCGGTGAGGGGCTCTGGATTACGTTCCATTTAAAACAGAATATTCCAGTTCATTTACCAGAGGGCTGGCGACAGCTCGGAAGCTTTCCTCTCTCATCGTGGGACACACAAGGTCCTGGTCCATCTGCCAACGCCTCCCCTTCTTCAGCCAGTTTCTCAAACCTCACTGGGTTCCCATGAAGGATGTGCACATGGAAGAGGGCACTGGGCTTTATGAGAGACCGTGGAGCTCAGCGTCCCCCTACTGAAGTTACTGGGATTCTTCCCACCCCAGATGAACACCATTATGAGAACATCAATAAGCAGATGTCTCGATCCTGCTTTCAGGGCTACAGTTTAATATATTCTGTTCACTGGGTCAATTTCCCACCCAATTTATGCCTGCACAATCCATGCCAGTGAAATGCAGGGGGTTGTCTGGGTGCAGCTGAGAGCAACATTTGATCGGCAGCATTCCTAACGGAGCGGAAAACTCACAAAAGGGGAAAACCATATATTTTCTGGTAGAGCTTTTAACAGAGTTCGTTCCAAGTCAGCTTAAATTACTTTTAAGGAATGGAATGGCAATGTGCACCAACTCAGTTCATATTTTTGAATAATTAAAAAGTTAAGCATGTGCTGCCTGGTAATGATCTTGCTGACTACACAAAAATAATGGCCTTACCAGAGGGCTTAATTCATTCTAAAATCAACGGAGTTAAACCAGGATTGCGCCTGGCCCTGTTCTGTAATATTTATACAGCTTCAGATACTAGCTCCTGAGGGTAATATGCATCCTACATGGTAAACTAAAGTTACAAAAAAGCTATCTTATTTTTTAATTGACTGCAGCAAAACATCATCCCATCCCTAAGATGGTAACTGTACATTGCCAAAGTTTTGACATTTGAGCATTTTCAATTAGTTGACACACCACTAATTTCCTTGGTATCCTCCTAAATAATAACGCATATTGTGACTAAATTAATTTGGCCAGCAGCCAATAACTAATTAAAAAAAAGTTAATTATGCACTTGTCATAAAATGTATCCTATTTATAGTAAAATGTGTTGACTTTAAGTCAGTCTTGATATTTACAGTGAATTACAATTACTATACGGAGCAAATGTATTTATCGAAAGGAATAATAAATTACAGGCACATTGATTAAAGCAGAACATATACGAGAGAAGCAAGTACTGGTATATCCTGGGTGAGGATGTATAGATGGGGGTGAAGCATACTGCTCCCCACATCCTCATTTAATGAGTTCTGGCTTCATGGACCATAAAAAGAGGGCAAGGGAGGTAAGATGGGGGTTCTTACAGAACTGACATGGTAAAATCAGGCAAGTTAACACTATAATGGCAGTGTGTGCAGCAACTTGGGTAGTTTCCCCTCATTGAGCAGGAAGTATTCCCATCCCATCAAATGGAAAGCGAGCTACTTAGAGGGGTAAAAGCCAAAGGAAGAAAAGCAACTATTTAATCTAAAGGACAATGCTGACACCAAAACAAATGGGTACAGGCTGGCCATGAATACATTTATGTTGCAAAATAGGAAGCAGTTTTGTAAACAGAGGAATGAAGTTTTGAAACAATTTCCAATGGGTGTAGTGAGGCCAAGAAACCTAATTACTCTTAAAATAGAGTTTTATTTAAAGGATTATCTTTACCTGTGACAGCAAGGGACTGGGCTTGACTCACAGGGTCCCTTCCGGTCTTTATATTCATATTTTCTGGATCCATTAAGCCCCACAGACAACTTGCAAAATGCCATCCACTTTTCCAATTTGAAGGGTAACCCTCTAACTCCACACCTTCCCACAATACTTGCCGCTCCAGACAATGGGGTTAGTGAGTAGAAGCTTCAGCCTTATTTGAGTCAGGGTAATAATCCTCTAATAAAAGAGTTTAAAGGAAACACCATGTATTTCAATCCTAGGCTTTGTCATTTTCACCTTGTTGCCAGCAATAGCCCACTGGGGTAGTTCCAACTACATAGGAGGGATTCCAACAGGTCTGCTAGAAACATCTTTAAAGGGACTATGAAAGGAGGTACTTAGCCCACCCTCTGGAGAAGAGCTGAAGCAACAGCATCAAAGAACAGAGTTCATACAGAACTTCAAGTTGGCAAAACTTTTCACTCCAACCCTAAATTACTGAGGTCAATGGTTCATAATCAGATCAGGTTATGAAAGGTCCCTTTGCAAAGCCCTCAGTATCTATGATAAGGAAATAGAAACAAGGCTGCAATCTGAGCTTGGGCAGCCCTGGTGCCAGAGAAGATTGGCTAATTATTATAATAAATGAACAGACATACTGATTTTTATGAAACAGACTTCAGCCTTAAGCTCAACAGGATATCATGCATGTGCCTTCCTACCCTTACTACCTTTGTATTGCAAACTAAAACTGCCTAATGGACACTAAATTGTCATATTCAAAAAGGCATCAGCACCATGTGTTGCTATGAGAGTTACTATGGAGTATAATTTAGAAGAAGATGATAGGGCTATTTGTCATAAGCATATCATTCATTCTAGTCTCTGATGAGGTGACACAGGACAGCAGTTCTGATAGCCTAGCTGTCCTTGCTTTGATTTAAAGTAAATTAAGCAAGGCTTGAAGAGAAGAATCCATACCACCTTTCTGCATCTCTGATAACCCACTCCAGTGTGACAGGAAAAACAATAATCACAAAGTCAGAACCTAACATTTTGGCACCAAGAATTCTAAGCTGAACCTCCTTCAACATTTATGGTATTAGCCATTTCTAGTTTCATATACTCTGTCTCTAATCTGAGTGATTCACTGGTTAAAGTTCAAGGCTGAGACACTTGGGTTCAATTCTCTGCTATAGTACTGATCTTCTTTGTGTCCTTGGACAAGCTACTTAGGACTAATACTTGAAAAAGTCTAAAGGAAATAAGTGATGAAAACCTTTGATAATCTTGGCCTTAGTCCTTGTATCCCCAGTATGTAAACTGAGTATACTACAATGCCTTACTTCACAGGGGTGTTGGGAAAATAAATGGATATTATGAGGTAGTCTGATAGCAACAGTGTATTGTTTTAGGCCCCTGGCAGATGTTAAAATAATGATATGATTTGGATCTGAGGAATTTTATGCCCCATCTCAAAAATGATGTTCTACTATGCCACCCATGCATGGCAGAAGGTGTGCTATTTGGGATGGGGCATAAAATTCCTCAGATCCCAGGTGCACCACTCCAGGGCCACACCAGGATCAGGGCTGCCACTGACCAGATCCCCTGGACTGGGTAGCAGGCACCTGTGTCCCATACCCCTGGGCTGCCCCCAGTCCATTTCCAGGGGACAGGGGAAGTAATGAGAACAGGCCAGAGCCCTGCTCCCAGCTGGACCCAATCAGGAGAGAAGGGTAAGTCATCTCCAGACAGGTATCACTTGTGCTCTGGTGACAGCTGGGCTGAGTGAAACAATCTGGGCATCCAGTCCCTTGAGGCCACAGGCAGCAGGGCCCATCTGTTCCACCTGTTAAAAGCCAGGCCATGGGCAGTCCTGCCTTGAGGTTAGGCACCTGAAGCACTGGTACAGTTCCAATTAGTTACTCAGAAAGCTGTCCTCTCCATACAGCTAACTGTTGGAATCTGGACTGGGACAGCCCCAGTCTGGGGCATATGCCACACATTCAATTTAAGGCACCAAGCAAACCAGCCACAATGATGTTCTGCATTACATGTGGAATAGCTTTGTGGCTTGTTTGCCATTGTATGGCACTATAAATTAACTGGATGTGTGGCATGTTGCAATTTATGGCACAATTAACACATTTATAGTGTCCTAAATGCAATGTCTGCCAGCACCCTTTGATACAGAGAATTTCTAAGTAGGTAGCCATCTCTCTTGTTTTACAGCATGGACTGAGTCCTTTGAACATGCTGCTGAGTTTTCTTCTCTGAGGAACATTATGGCGAAAAGGTGTCTTGCTATGTGAAGACAAGGGCTGGAGTGGGAGGGAATACAGAATTTTGTCCTTGCAGTAGTGTAGAGAAAGTTTTACCACCACCTTCTTCAAGTTATTTTATTTTATAGTAAGCTCTTACTTATCGCTTCCCAGATAATGGTAGCTCATCTCTCTAAGAAAATGAGATGACATGGGTCTATCCTATCAAGGTCTTGTAGACTAGTCCCACTGTAACAGCGAATGGGAAGCTGAGCAGTTTGCAGAATATTGGTGTACCCTGCTTTTTTTACTTGTCTGACTAACTGAATACCAGCTGTAACTTTCTTGTAATTTCTTACACAGGCCCAGATCAGGGAAATAAAAATAATCTAGGCTGCAAGCGATAAACTTCTGTGGCCAGGTGGTTAACTGAGATAAAATCTCCTTGCTAGATGAGAGGAGGAAGAAAATGCTTATGACTATCGCTGAGGTAGGAGTTTTCAGGGTCCAGGAGGACTGCAGAATGATCCCAAAGTTGCACCATATTTTAATGTTCAATTCTGCCCTAAAAATGACTTTGAAAAATTGTATTGTGAGGTTTCATATTTGCTTTTCAATCATTTCCCTATCAAATGCACCCAGTTTATAAATTAAAGTGACATACATGTTTTTATAACTGCCAGCTTGGCAAATTCAAACTGGGACCTGGAAGCCAATCTAGATACCATCCCCCCATAGGCATCTTCACACTGAATACCTGAAACAGCAGCACAAAATTTGTCTCCACTTCTCCTGGATTCGTTATGTTCCAGGTCATTGTGAATGCTCCAAATGCATATCACCATATCAACTGGTCTGAGAGTGTTTGATATCCTGAGATGATACATGCTTAAAGAACTCGATGAGAGCACAGCTTTATGCTTTTTGAATTCTCCTCTTTGGCATTCATTTCATAGGATAATAAAACTCCAAACAATCACTTCTCTTAAAGCAATAAAAGATTTCCCTCCTATAAAAGAAATGTCAATGTCTTATTCCAAACTGGAATGCAGTCATATTTGTAATCCCTCCTGTATTAAGGGGCACCCACACAAGGGCTACTGTATTATAGAGCTTTCAGTGCTTTTATTATACACATCTCCTTGCAAATCCTTTACAACTTAATCATAAAAATGTGTGCTGGGCTTCAAATTGCCATACAAAACTCTCAGTGAAGGTCCAATTTTTTACTAGTTTTCAAAATAATTTGGACACTTTTCAGGACTGTGACTGAAAATATAAGCTTAATGGGGTTGGACACTTTTTGCAGTATTAATCAAAACTGGTCTTTGTTCAAATTAAATTCTGCAGGGTGTTACAATTCCTAAGACACAGGCCCTTTCTGAGCTGCTAAAAATAATAAAAGAGCTGTAGTATATCATCACTGCTTCAAGTATGTTATACACTCAGACAGAGTGGGACAGATGAGTCCCTCGGTGCAACCCATGCAATTCAGCTGAGGTTAATGAGGCTGCTCACATGCAAATAGGGGCAAAATCAGATGTGGAGATGGCTTTCATAATAGTTTTATATACACATCATGGGCTACATTGTGTTTAGGTATATGGCACACAGGAGGCAGGAAAAGGAAGCATCCAAGGAGGCTTCTTCCTTTCACCCTGTGCCAGGGCCAGGCATAGTTGTTGTCCTTCTGTTATCTATATACTAGAACCAGAATTCTAGTGCAGGCCAAGGCACTAGGAACACCATAGCTTTAGACATGGGGAGGACCATGGTCCTGTCCACCAGGCAGTGAAAGTTGGCTAGCACTGACAGAGCATATACTGTACCCTGCTAGATATAGCAGATGCTGTGCCTGCCTATGCTTCCTCAGAGGTCCAGTAAGCATCATGCATCCAATTTTTTCAATCGATACAGGCAGTGGCTCGAAGCCACAATCTTGCCCCATAACAGCAGTGAATTAGCTCCATACTGCAGTTTGACATGAAATCTCAGTCTATTAGGCAAATAATACACATTTTTCAGACGATATGCCCAAATAAGTATTTACTTGATGAACTGTAACAGCTCTGAAGGAGTGTTTTGCACTATCGGCTAAATAGTGCATGTTTACAAAATGGGGTAATTATAGAGTCATCATATCAACTACTTTGTGAGCCTGCCAGAGAGCTAGATGGACCTGCTGCAAGATTAAACATAAGAGCTTGGCCACAAAATGCTGCTTATCTCTAACTCTGCCATTGTGACATGCATGTAACCGCTTGCTGGAACACAAAAGGGAGAAGAACAGTAAGAAGGATTGATTGATAATTATTTCTTCTTAATTATAAGTTGATCTTTTCTACTGCAGGATGATGAAAACAAACCTACGTATCCACCAATTAATTTGGTAATTCTTAATGATATGGAATTAAAAGCAAAGAGGAGAATTCCTCACTCTCAGTGATCATGCATAAAGTTCCCATTAAGGGCAACAGTTATTTTGTAATGGCAAGCATGTGTTTTGAATGTTTAATTTCCATCACAGGTTTCCATTAAATCAGATCTATTGGCAGAAAGAGTTATGAGCAAAGAGGGAGGAAGGTGAAACAGAAGTTAAAAAATAATACTATTTGTGTACATGGTGTTCTCCAGCTCTGCACTATTTATACATGTGCTCTATACAATGATGTCTTATGGACAGTAGCAGAGCTAGTGCTCATCTCTGACTTCTGTCCTTTGTTACCTTAAAATAAAGTGGCTCAAGTATAATTCCTATCACCTCAGTCCACATCTACACCATCCCTAAATCACATGCCTCACCCTCACCTGCAACCAGTCACCCAAACCCCCACATCTGTACCAGAACCATCAAATTTGATGTACAAAGTACCTCTACAAATACCTCCTGCAAACTTCCAGTGTACAGCTTCTACAAGGCTTACACCCAGCTCCTGCAATGCTTGTTCAGTCTCCTACCTGAGATGAACTGCATAGAATCAATTTGTACTGAAACAACGGAGGGGGGGAAGCTGCAAAATAATATGGAATTTGCCTCCCCACCCCACCCTGCTTCCACTTCCATGCTACTGTTCAGGATTCAGACATGCTGGCAAGAGGAATTAGAGGAGAAGTGCGTAGGTGAACCTACTTGAGAAATAAAAGCTGTTGCTATGCTATCAAGATACCTGCTCCATGAGTGAGACATATGGTTTTCTACAAGGGAAATCCAGTCCCGTTTACTCTTACTGGATTTGCTTGGATTAGGATATTGTTTGCCATAGCTCAAAACATCTGAGACATGCACCATAGATAGGAAGCCTGCATGAAGTTAAGAAACTGCCTGCAACGGATGCAGTGGGCCACAAAGAGCTCCAGGAACATGGCATCTGGAAAGAAGTCCTTTTTTAAATACATAGGGGGCAAAAAGAAGGTACTGGGTAACGTGGGGCCGGCCCCTGCAAGACATGCTAGGAAATCTGGTCGTCACAGCAGATGACAAAGCTAACCTATTTAACAATTTCTTTGCCTCCATTTTCCTGAGCAGGGACCGGATCAGCCCCCCCACCGGGTCACCCTCAGGCCCAGAGGAGGTGCACCGAGGCCAAGGGTCAGTGAGGATCTAGTCAGGGAACTTCTGGAGGGACTGGACGTATTTCAATCAGCTGGTCTGGACGATCTCCACCCCAGAGTGCTGAGGGAATTAGCAGAGGTCATTGC
>NW_017728931.1:122639387-122663112 GCF_001723895.1 Crocodylus porosus
AGCAGGTCCAAGGAGGTGATCCTCCCCCTCTATGCAGCATTGGTCAGGCCGCAGCTGGAGTACTGCGTCCAGTTCTGGGCGCCACACTTCAAGAGAGACGTGGACAACATGGAGAGGGTCCAGAGGAGGGCCACTTACATGATTGGGGGCAGCAAGGCAGGCCCTACGAGGAGAGGCGACGGGACCTGAACCTGTTCAGCCTCCACAAGAGAAGGCTGAGGGGGGATCTAGTGGCCTGTTACAAACTGGTCAGGGGGGATCAGCAGGCACTGGGGGAGTCACTGTTCCCCCGTGCACTACCAGGAGTGACCAGGAATAACGGTCACAAGCTGGCAGAGGGTAGATTCAGACTAGACATCAGGAGGCGCTACTTCACTCTCAGGGCAGCTAGGATCTGGAACCAGCTTCCAAGAGAAGTGGTGCTGGCTCCTACCCTGGGGGTCTTTAAGAGGAGGCTAGACAAACACCTTGCTGGGGTTGTTTAACCCCAGTACTTTTTCCTGCCATGGCAGAGGGTCGGACTTGATGATCTGCTCAGGTCCCTTCCGCCCCTACCAACTATGAAACTATGAAACTATGAAACTATGAGCTAGGCAACAGAATCCCTGAGGAAGTCCAGAGGAAGAGAAGTCTTCTGCAAAAGCCAGTGTTCCACTGGCCTCTGTGATGAAAAATAAAAAGGTGATATGTTTTCCCCCTGCTGTGTTGGGTTTCTTTATAGGTTAAAGAAATTTTGTTGAAATTGTGAATTTGTGATGTTGGGGACTGAGATGTTAAAGTTGCCTGGGAAGTTTTTGAAAAAAAGGAGAAATGTTTCAATTCAGAATGTTGTTGTTCCACCAGGGAGCAATAGATTCCATGGGAGCAACTAAAATTCACTACCCTAGTTGAGAAAAGAACAGAACTGGGTTTTTTTCAAACAAGGAACAGTAAACAGGGCCCAAGCCTGGCCTTTTTCCAAATGGCTCTAACCCTGAACCACATATGGTCAAAAATCCCCCAAAAAGATAAAAATCAAATTATAGAATTATTTCTCTAAACAAGCATAGGATTCCAAAACTCCACATTATGATGCTGGGACCCTATTCACTGATAAATTCCTTGTTTTCCTTGGTATTTAGGACATGAAAAAAATTCCACTCACCTTGTTCATGCAGTCACTCCAACCAAACTTCAACAGGACTACACATCTGACTAAAGCTAAGGGGATTTCAGCCTCAGGCAGACACTCCAGATCAGCCAAAGAACACAATTTCAAAATACAGAACAAAAAACCTCAGTCAAAAGCAGGTAGCAAAACAGAATCAGACAGAACTTCATTGAGAAACCAAAAGAATCTCTAGGCAGAAGCTCACAAGGACAAAAACATCCTTCTTTGAACTAAAGTGATCACTGAGTGAACAAACATAAAATGGAGCAGACAAATCTGGGAAGTCTATTAGTTGACATGCATAAAATATGTCCAATGAGAGAGAAGATTAAAAAGAAAGGAGCAAAAAGGAAAACAAGAGAATATAAGTGGAACAAGCAACAAATCAAACTTGGTGGCAAGTAGACTTTCAAATAACAAAGGAAAATTAAAAATCACGCATGCAACTGGGGGCTAGATTATGCCCTGAAGCCAAACTTGAGCCTCCCCTGCTTGACTGTGGAAACCTTCCCAGAAGTGGAGCCATGGGGTCCCATTGTGCAAGGCTAGGAGCTTCACATTGGAAGAACTAACTGTTCCAATGCACAAGCAGCTGCAATGGAGCAGCTTCATGACCTTGTGCAGGACTCCTTCAGCTCACCCACCTGTGCACCCACTCAGCACTTGATGTGGTTGCTCAGGCCAGGCTCTATATTTTACCTCAAAGGCACAGCTGTGCATTGGGCAGGTGTAGGAGTGGAGAGGAAAGCTACAGATTCTTCCTAGATCCTACTCATGACTCCCTGGCTAGGGACAGAAGTTACACATAAACCAGTTTAATTGATCAGAAACAGGCTTAAATCTGTAACAGAATGTAAGCTCAGTGCACATAAACCAGTTTCAAAGTGGCTGAAACTGGTTTGAGATAAACCTGTTTAAATATAGTATCAGACTTAACTGATTGAGCTTAAATCAGTTTATGCAACTTTTGTTCCAGACCCCTTCCTCATTTAAGTTAAACCAGAAACCCCCAGCATCCCAGCATGCTCGCTGGGCTGGGCTCTCTGCTCTAGCAGAGCAGAGCTGGCCCCGCCCCTCTGCTCCCTAGCCGGAAAAAGGACAGGAGGGGGCGGGCACTTGGCCAGAGGCTGGCCCCCAGAAGGAAGCAGGGAAGAGTTTTATTCTGCACCCCCTGCCAATCCCACCAGCAAGGACCTGCATGTTTCCACTGGCTGCTCCAGCAGTGGGGGCATAGCCAGCCTCAGCAGTAGCTTGGAATGAACTGGCCAGAGTTTAATCCCCCTCTCTCTGTCCCACCGTCATGGACCCGAGCTGGAGTCTGCGGGGTGCTCCCCTCACTGCTGCAGCAGTGGGGCCAGGGTCACAGCCAAACACCAGCTGGCACGGCCCCTGACGCAGAGGGGGCATGGAGGTAGGGCTGTTCCCCCCTCTACATCCCCAGGGGATTGCAGCAAGGTCTGCCCACCCTGACCACCGCCGCTCACACCCTGCATGGGGCAAGCAGCTGGATAAGTCCCCTCCTGCTCCTCCACCAGATGCCAGGGAGAGGGGGGAATAACCCCCCTCTCTGCCCGCTTGGCTAAGGGGCCCTGCCAACCAGCCTCTGGCCAGAACCCTGACCCTGCCACTGGAGTGGCGAGGGAGCAGGGCTCTGACAGGGAAGCAGCCCCTGTCCAGGTGTCTGGAAAGCATGAACCTTTTCCTGGTGGGGGTCTGCGAGTTGAGGTCAGACCTGCCATGGACTGTGAGGGCCAGGTGTCAGCACCAGGGCTCAGAGGGGGCATAGATCCCCAAGCCCCTCTAGTGCCACCACCACTTACGCCATGCAGTCTGTAGCAGCTCTCCCCACGCCACAGTGCGGCCCCGCCACCAGGAAGAGGCTCGCACTCTGGGACACCATGACAGGGGCTCCTGCCCCCAACAAGTTCCTTTCGCTTTCACTGCTCCAGTGGTGGGGACATGGTTAGAGACCAGCTGGCAAGCCCCCCTTAGGTGACGGGCAAGGAGGCGGGTTATTCCCCCCCTCTACCTCTGGAGGACCACAGTGGGGTCTGCTTGCCTGACTGACACCGCTGCTGATCGTTCCCTGCAAGGAGGGAGCAGAAAAATAAGCCCCCTCCTGCCCCCTCTGCCAGAAGCCAGAGGGGTAAATAATCCCTTTCCCTATTTCCTGCCTCGGGGGCCTACTGCCTGGCCTCTAACTCCACCCCTGCCACTGCAGTGGCAAGTGGGGAGTGACCTTGATGGGGGCTGCAGCCCCTGTCACAGTGTTCTGGAGTACAAGACTTTTCCTGGTAGGGGACCAGCGGGGGGCAGGGAGAGCTGCCACAGACTGTGTGGGGCAAGCAGTGGTGGTATTAGGAGGGCTTGGGAGGTACGCCCCACCTCCGAGCCCTGATGCCGCCACCCACCTTCCACAGGCCATGACAGCTCTCGGCCCTGTTTGCGTCCCACCTGCTGGGAAAAGGCTTGTGCTCCCGGACACCAGAACAGGAGCTTCTGCCTTGTCAGGGCCCTGCCCCCTCACCACACCAGTGGCAGGGGACAGGGAGAGGAGTTATTCCCCCTCTGTCCAGCATCTGGCAGAAGGGGCAAAAGGGGGCTTATTCCACTGCTTGCCCCATGCAAAGAGCAAGTGGTGGTGGCAATGGTTGTGATGGGCAGACCCTGGCTGCAGTCTCCCAGGGAGAGTGGGAGTAGAGGGGGGAATAACCCCCTCTCTGCTGCCTCTGCATCAGGGGCTATGCCAGCTGGCATCTGACTGCACCCGCCACTGCAGCAGCAAGAGGAGAGCATCCAGAGGACCCCGGCTTGAGTCTATGCTGGTGGGACAGGGAGGGGGGAAATTAAACCCCCTCCCTGGCCAGTTCACTCCAAGTTACTGACAGGGCTGGCCACGCCCCCCACCCCCAGCACAGGTCCCTTGCAGCGAAGAGTGTGCTCTAGTGGCCCCCAGCTCCTGGCCTGAGCCACTGTAGGCACTTGCCTGCATTTCATAAATATCTATTCCAGGGGTGGGCAATTATTTTGGGCAGAGGGCCACTTACTGAGTTTTGGCAAGCCATCGAGGGCCACATGGCAGGCAGCCAGGGGCAGATAAATATTAATTTTCTAAATTTTTTAGGGGCCCCAGGGGCCAGATAGAATGTCCTGGCAGGCCGTATCTGGCCCCCCAGGCCGCATTTTGCCCACCCCGATCTATTCACTTGCAAATTGGTTCAAACTAGGCAGGGTGGACTAGCCTGTAAAGATTGATTCAATTCTGGTTCTGGCTTTTTGAATATCTGTCCCTAGTTTCTTTTGGGTTTAAACTCTGCAGCGGCAGTTTCACCATCCCTGTCAATTTCACTGGAACACCCACAGCGCAACCTTCAACCCTAATCCTCCCTCTTGCCTTTGGAGGCAAGCTCTGCTGTTTGCAACAGCAAGGACAGCAGCTCTTCAGCAACAGCATGCCTACTCACCATGCTAGGATGCCAGAAGGGACAGAAATTACACATAAACTGGTAGAAGTTATCAGAAACTGGTTCAGATCTGTAATGCAACAAGGCTAGAGACAGAAATTACACAAAAACTGATATGAGTGACCAGAAACTAGTTCAAATCTGTAACACAACAAAATTCAATGCACATAAACTGCTTTCAAAATGTCCAGAACCTATTTAAGATAAACCTGGATGGATGTAGCAAATTTAACTGATTTAGGTTAAATCAGTTTATTGGACTTCTGTCCCAGAGTCCCTTCAGATTCAAGTTAACTCACAGTCCCTCAGCATACCAGGATGCTTTGCACCTCCCCTGCAAACCCCCACCCCCTACAGCAGGGAGGCAAGCTAACTTTGACCCAAGCTGTTTGCTTTAGCTGAGCAGGGAGGCATGCTCTAGAGCCCCCTGGCTTCTGGCCTGGGCCACTGCAGTCATGCGGCTGCATTTCTGGAATCAAAAGTGAATGTCTGTTTCCTTACTTATCGATTCAATTTATGCAGATTAGATTAACCTGCAAAGATTGAATTGATTCAGCACTGGACTTTTTGACTGTCTGTACTTAGCTCAGGGGTGGGGAGAGGAGTAGTACAGTGTCTCCAGCTTGTGTGCCTGCAATGGGTGAGCAATGGTGCTGCCTGAGCATGAAATCCTGTTTTCCCAGCAGAATTATCAGGCATCCATCAAAGCCGATCGTATCACTATGCTGCATTATGATAATAAGCTGCTGTCAATTTTTTTCTGTTCTACAGTGTTTGAAGAAGCTTGAAAAATGAAATGTATTTTCCCCAACAATACTGTTCCCCTCCATTTGAGAAATATCTATTTCCACTCCTAATAAAGCCAATGCTAGTACAAGCATTCTTTTGTTTCCTTTCCTCTGCAGCAATGTTGTCTATGATGTCAACAGAAATATCCCCAGTTATGGCACAGTGGGCCCAGTCTTATGCCAGTGAAATCTAAAGCTGCTCTGCACAATCAGTCCCAAAGGGGAATTAGTTAAACAGCTGTTTCAGAAGTTTATACCAAATAGATAAAGAATGATTTATTAACTAATGATTCACTTTTATTTCTCAGCAATACAGAAGCAGAATCTCTAAAAATGGTTATGAGTAGATTATGAGCCCCATTTTCTCACTGGGGGAGCACTGATACAAGTTTGTGAGCTAATTGATTTCAAGTCTTTGTGAGGCATCCGAATCTGGAGGACATACGATTGGAAGGAGCCTCCTAAACCATCAAGTCTAGTCATAGGCAATGCATAGGGGGATCACATGCCACCACCCCACAGAGATTGGCCCTCGCCGTTTGGGGAGTGAGGCCACTGAGAGAAACGCCAGCTGGTGCCCACCCTGAGATTGGCACTAGCCGGGGAGCGGGGGTGCTGAGAGACACGCCGGTGGCACTTTCGGTTTTGCCATTGGCACTTCCAGGGTTGGCAATCAGCTGCTGGGGGACCCCCGGACTCAGGAGGCACCAGTGACCCATAAGTCTAGTAATTTGCAGGCAACTGTTAATGAAAGAAATCCCCCCAAATTGCTGCTTTGAAACTTCACCCACAATTACAAGGAACAATATTTGAAACATCAAGAATACCCTGTAACATACCACAGGTAAAAGCAGGAAAGAGAAGGGCACAGCTAAAGCCCTGCTACTGCAGCAACAAAGAAAAGTGACCATATTTACTTGCGTGCCACATACACCCTTGCCCCAAAATCAGCCCTCTAAAACTGGGTTGCATATCCTAAGTAGGGAAGCTGATATTTGTCTTCATTAGAAAAGAAGCAGGGTGGAATAGAGCAAGCAGACATTGTGATTCATGGCCAACAAGAGGACTGCCATTTCTCCTGGCTGCAAACAGCAGGAGTGGAGTTCAGTGTTAACCTTCTCACAGCTGCCAATGAGGCAGTAACTTTCAGCTGAAAAATGACTGAGGGTGAGTGACTTGCTGCATGTAGTCTATAGTATCTGGATGAGGCTTGTATGGAAACAACACTTTGTTTACAGTAAAAGAAGTAGCAATCTTCCTTTTGCCCCCGTAGGGGTCTGGGGCCTAGTTCTGTTGCTGTCGTACCCCACAACAGGAAGTTCCTGCTGCCTCAGCCAGTCTGTCCCTGAGGATGGCGCACTTCCTAGACATACTACGTTTCCGAGAGGACTTACTCTGTTACACACTTGGCTGTGACTCTGGAAAAATATTTTTTTCTACATTCTGCCTTCCAAAAACAAGGTGTGTTTTATTTAGTAGCGTGTAAGAAAATATGGGATGTAATGTACGCCCAAAAGATCCTAAGAAAAGAACCATGCCCTACATGACAGATGAAGGTAAATAAATTTACTAGGTTATGTCCTATATCTACTATTTATCTATTCCAGGTCCATAAATGAATAGAGACTATAGTACTTAATCCTGAAAGTCAGTAGAAATTCTTCCAGTAATGTCAGGAAGGTATTGGATCCAGATGGGAGAAGCGATGTCTTCAGATGTATCGATACACAGTCTAGAACAGGGATGCTCAACCTCTAGCCTATGAGCTAAATGTGGCCTGCACCCATCTGGCCTCCGGGGCTCCCCATAGATCTGGAAATTTGGCAGTAGGGGAGTGGTGGCCAATAATACGACCACTCTCCCCCTGCCAGATCTTTAAGACTCATTCCCTGGCTGGGTCCAAGCTACACTCTGTTCGCCTGCAAGGCCGGACCACAGACCCCACACTTCTGGATCATGGTTAGGCCATGCCCCCTCTGTCCCTGTGGGGCTGGGTTGAGGTGGGGCCATGCCCATTCCCCTCCAGGACCAAGCCACGCCCCCTTCCCTCCCAATAGGGCTGGACCACATGCCCTTCCCGCCCATGGTGCTGGTTGGGCCTGGCCACGTCCCCTTCCCCCCACAGGGCGGGGCCACACTCCTTCACACCTGCTGGGACTAGGCCATGCCCCCCTCCCTCTCTATGAGGCCAAGTCAAGCTCCTTTCTTCCTGCAGGGCTACGTTTCTCCCTGCCTGCCTCCTCCCACCCACTCCATGGGGCCAGTGTCCACCATGTCCACTCAGGTGCTGGATTGGGAGCACCAGATGGATCTGGCCTACAGGCAGACCAGGCATTGCCAATCTGATCCATGGGGTAAGAAGGTTGGGCAGTGCTGAGGACATCTAGTACTACTGTAATATAAATGCAATACACAGCACAATAAATAAATCCTGTGTTATATTCAAATAAACCTGAAACAAAGAACAAGAAATTGCATCTAATAGAAACAATAAGTCTTATTACAACTGATAAAAAGCTTATAGTAATGAACTTTTTAATATGTTAATGTCACTTCAGCAGATAGGTAATGGTCAAATTTTACTTACTCCTTTGGATTTCAAAGCCAAAATGTAGGCACTGTGGGCAATAGGAATATAATACCACATGACTACAAAAGCAGCTATGATTCACCATCTGTGTAGAAGTCTGTCCATGACTCATATGTTATTTATAAAATAATTGATATAAGTAAAAGATATAAAAAAGCCCAACAAATCATCAGGAATTAAAACTTGTTTACTATATAGGAGTGAATATTTTCAAATAAAAACGTCTAGAAACATCTGCTCTTCCATACTGAGTATGAAAAAGCATGACAGTCTCACATTGTAAATTAACATCATGAGGACAAATCCTTCTTCTGAGCAAAGGAAATTCCTCAAGGTTGTGGTTAAATAAAATTTGCTTAAAAATGTAGATGAATCATGCAAATAAAGGTAGGCAATGTCAATAAAATTACCTACCACAAGGTTAACAGAATACTTTCAGGCACAGATTACAGGATTTTTTAAAACATGACATGAAGATTTTTCGCTAGCTTCACATGAGGATTTCGTTTGCACAAAAGCTAATTAACAAGATATAGTGTTACTTTTCCATGTCTGTGTCAGGGTGGGGACAACAGCCTGTTCACACAGCATAAAGACCCAGGTCTGGGCTTTAAAAACAGGAGTTTCTCATAATCTGAGCATCTGAGCTATTTTTCCATTAAAACATGTCCTGCTTTTAATGCTCACACTAAAACTAACACTAATAAATGTATGACTTTGCTTCTGTTGGAGTCCACAGAGAACTGTGCAAGTTTTTCTTGTATAAATCAAAATACGTACATTAATAGTCACAGAATGCCTCCAAGTTCTAGGGTGACACACTTACTACTCAGGGTGTGTGTCTACACAAGATGTTTACTGAGGAGTTGCCTAATTAGCTCCACAGTAAAATGTCACCATTTACATTTGTGGTACTATTAGGACAGAGTAAGCCAGTTAACTTCATCATAGGTTACTATTGCCAGAGGCAAGTACTAACCTACAGCAGAGTTATTTACTCTGCCAAAAAGCATATGTAGATGCTGATGGGGCTGGCTGGTACATTAGGGTGCTTCAGTGTGGGTCCCAGCCCCCTGCAGCATGTTGAGGCTGACCCCTGGAACCCCCCGGCTCAATGTGCTATGGTCCCAGGTGCACATGCAAGCAGTGTGCCAGGAGCAATAAACTACAGTGTGAACTGCGCCGGAGTTTATTCAGGTGCACTAATCGCACATGTAGGCACGCCCAGAAACCAGTGCAACTGTTTGAGAAGGACGGAAGGTACCAGTCAGCAGAAGCAAGGGTGACAGAATCCAGTTCTAGGTGCAAAGCGATTTGACAAACTGTCTTCAAGCTTTACAACATAAGCAAAAATCACCATTAGCTGAAAACAGCAGCAGGCAGATGTGCACAGGAATTTAAAATAGGGCAGTCATCTCCTAAACAACACTTTAGTTCTTCCAGGCCAGGAATGGGCAATTATTTCATCTGGAGGGCCATTTAATGAGTTTGAGCTGTCCAGTGCTGCACACACAAAATATTTCAGAAGGTATCATTTCAGTAAATTATAGATAAAAAAATCATATATTAAAAATCAAACATCTACTATAAAATATTGTACTTTTATTTCCAAAAATATTTTTGTCCTGATTTATGGTTTTTTGAGTAGTGTATATAGAGGTGGTTGCATAATAGCTTAAAATAAAATCTTATTCTTGTACATTGTGTCGGGGAGCAGGTATGAGGGCTGGGGGGGGAGAACAGGGGTATGTGTGGAGGGGTGTGGAGTGTGTGTGTGTGTGTGTGTGTGTGTGTGTGTGTGTGTGTGAGGGCTTGTGACTTGGGGGGTGGGGAGGGTGGGAGCAGGGGACCAAAGCTTACCTGCGCAGTGTGGTGCAGTACACTGCAGGTGCAGTCTGCCCTGCCCCTATCTGTCCTGTGGCTGCCCCCACAGTACTCTACATGGGGTCAAACCCCATCTGCTCCTGCCTGGGGCAGCCTTTGTCACGTTTCCACCTGTACCCACCCTGGCCCTGGCCCAAGCCCTGGCAAGGATACACAGCTTCCCAGCAAGGCTACCTTCCACCCATTTGGCTGCTCAGAGGTGGCTGCTCATTGCTTTCTGGAGAAAGGGTGGCAGGGTAGATGGAAGGCAGCTGGGAGCTGGGGCTGGAGCACCCCATGCTGGGGCAGAAGCCGCCCAGCTGCAGCCTCCCCACTGCTTGCTGCTGCTTCCCAGCCCTTCCTGCTCTTTGCAGCAGCACACCAGAGGCAGTGTAACAGGGTGCCAATCCGTGGCCCCTGTTATATGTGGGATCACAGCAACCACCTTTGCTCATCACCTTCTGGGCCAGGGACCCATGCCAAGGTCCTACCATCCCACCAGGAGACTTACTGGGGTGCAGCAAATAGCTGGTTCCTCTCCCTGGGAAAAGTGGGGGCCTCTAGGAACAGCTGGACCCATGTCCAATTTAGAAGAGTCCATGGATGTGCCTGGCAGCCATGACAGGCAACCGGGAGTGAACCTGGAAGTGCCTGAAGTTCCAGGTCTGACGATCTCCTGGCTACCAGGGGTCACATGGAGAAGGGAGCTAAAGATGACTGGATCTTACAGAAGCTGGTCTGTTTAAAAGTGAGTAAGGGCTCCTTTTACCCAGAAAAGGAACTGAGAGCACTATCTCCTAGTTGCTACACTCGTGGTAAGACTGTATGTGGGATCTGGCCCTAGATATCCCTATAAAGGACTTTTCCAAGGTCAACTATGAGAAAGAGGAGTGATGGCTCAGAGGGTCACACTCAACTAAATATCTGGAACAGTAACTGAGAGAAACGGGGCAAAGCCTGATAGGGCACGAGGCCAGGCAGCCAGGACCTGGTCCTGAGCCAATTACTCTGGGGCAGGGTATTGTGGAAGATCCTAAATTCACCATATGAGATGAAAAGAACAGGGTGTAGGGGAGGCAGAGCCCTGTGAAGAGAACCTATCTGTGGGAAGAGACCGCAGTCCTTGTTATTTTGGTTTCCAGCAATTGGCTTCCCTTTCCTTTTCCATAAAGGCAGGGGGAGTCGAGCAGCACCCAGGTGCCTGCAGCCACATCAGGAGCAGCCCCATGGGAAGCTGTGTGCAGTGGCCAGGGCTGGGGTCAGGCCATGACAGGTGCAGGGGGAAGTGTGGTGCAGGCTGCCCCAAGTAGAAATGGGTGGGGCTTGGCTCCATGAGGAACGCTGTGGGGGGAGCTATGGACCAGATATAAGCAATTGGCAGGCACCTGCTGGTGAACTGGATCCAGTTAGTTGGCAGGCTGCATCCAGCCCGTAAACCATATTTTGCCCACACCTGCTCTAGACCCAATGGCTTCTCTTCATTTATGCACAGAAGGACCCTCTCTTCCTAATCTCCCTTTTTAGTTTTTTCTACACCAGCAGCCACCCCCCTCCACCTCCAATCTAGAACCAGCTGAAACTGATCTGCAGCTCCAGGGTTCTACACAGGAAGAAGATGGAAAATACTGGAAGGGTTGGGAGAACACTGGCAGGAACCCAGAAATTTAGAAAGAAATGGTAGCATATCCTGGAGCAGTGTAGCTCCAATGAAGCTGCACTGCCAAGAGCCAGAAGAGGAGAATGACATGTAACCGAACAGCAAGACTGATATACACTGGCACACTGTAGTCACATTTGGGGTTCCAGACCTGCACAGAAGTACCCACTGCAGTTGAAGAAAATGTTTTTAAAGTGTCATGAAGCCTGTAAAAAGATACTTTATTCACATGCAGTATTCTTCTGGAGAAAATCAAGGCCAAGATCATCGTTCTTTGTCGGGTGAAAAAAAAGTGTGGAGGAACAAAACCTAAACCAGAACCATGCTGTGGGGATCACATCAGGAAAGGTGGCTTTTCTCTCCCACAGTAAAGTCTTCAGCTACCACACTGACAGAGATCCAGATCCAATTTGTAGGGAAGTCCCATGTCTCCTCACAGGTTCCTCCCTAAGTATCCTCAGCCACTGGAGTCATACTATAGGACTGCCCCAGAACCCACAGATAGAGGAGAGGTATGTGGGGCCTGGGGTTATTCTTTCTATCCTAATTTCTTGGGGAGTTGCCAGGGGAACAATATGCAACCCTGAGGCCCTGCCCCTTGCTCACCTAATTCTCTTCCAGCACCATGTTTCCCAGACTGCAGCCCAGGCTCCACAGGTGAGGAGGAATAGTTCAGCAGAGGGTTTCCTTTGTGAACAAGTCCAGGAGCACAGGGAGATCTCTCTCCTGAACTGAGGAGCCAACAAAGCATTTAAGTGTGTGCTTAGCTTAAAATGAATGATTAATTCCATTGGGACTAATCAAAGTTAAACACATGAGTAAACACTTGGTAGAACTAAAGCCCAAATTAGTTACCAGTGTCACTGTCAGAAGAAATCAGTAGCAGAATAGATCAGCCTTGAAGCTATGATTTTGACCCTAAAAGGCTAACATGGTATTTTATGATGCCCTGACATATTGTGTCTGATATGCTTGTCAAGTACTTTGCATTTCCATCTCACAAAAACTTGTTAATGAGCATGCATAGTATTCAGCTGAGTGGGAAAGGAAGGGAAATAGATAGCTCTGAGGAAATTATTGGTGCAACTATATGTATTAATTATAAGAAAATACAACTTGGACCACATTTTTTTACTTCAGTCGGAGATTTTAAAACAACTAATTTGGAGCTAGACTTTGATATCTTGGTGAAATCTAATAAATAAGCATTTTTTTTATAAGAGTTCAGAAAACTTCCTTCATGTTTCTAATTTGCTTATACTTGTGATCATTGAACAAGAAAAAAGAATATCGACTTATGGGCTGGAGATAAATGGAAAAGTGTTCCAAAAGTAATAACATATAAATGTTTTTATATCCTCGTCTATCAAGGCTCATAAATTTTCCAAATAAACAAACTGATGTTAAAATTGTCTACAATCAGAACACTGTTTTCCATACAAACTGTGTATCTATTGCTTTTTTTCTCCACAACTGTAGTAGGCTCCTATTATTTGCTTATGCATACCAATTACTCTTACTCTTGTCCACCTGAAGTGAACACCACTGTATTTTTCTTGTTCTCTATGTTTCTCCCAGTAAACAACAAATCAATATACTCTGATTTTATCATTTGTCATACCCAAAGTTTTCTCATCACTTCAGTCTGATTATTTCTGAGAGCAAATGATGTAATAACTCTCTTTCCATATGTGCATGATTAATGCAGGTATTTTTCCCCCTCATATGAGTAGTACAGAAACTTTAATACACGGACATATTCATATTGTTGCAGTTACCATTGCTGTTTGTATTTTGCCACTGGTATACACAATATTGTATGTAAACAAAGAAATATAACATGAACACCAATAACTTTTTAGAGTACATGTTTTTTCCAATACATTTTTTTCTGTTTTATTCCTGCCACCATTCCTTGTTCAGATAATTACCAAGCAAAGAGATATTACTTGCCTAACTTTTATCTGGCAATTCAGATTTTGAGATTCAGAGCTCCTAATATAACTCATATACTGAGAGTATGCTACAAGCAGGAGGAGAAATTCAGGGGGATGTTAACACATCAGCTACTAAACTTAAACCTTTTAAAAATTGACAGGCATGGCATATAAGAATTTTAAAAGATCTAGTCAAGGAGTTCACTGGACCATTATTGTTGATATTCAATATGGGCCACAGGGAAATCCAGAGGACTGTAAGAAAGTGAATGTCATATTCATATTTTACAAAGGTAAACAGGATAACTTAGATAATTAAAAGTCTGTCAGCCTGCCTAGCACTGATCCCAGTCACAATAATGAAACAGCCGAAAGGAACTTGCTTAATAAAGAAGAGTAATATAATTAATGTCAAATCACCACGATTTGACAGAAAACAGATTTTTCAACCTTGACTATTTTACAAGATTAGGCGTTTGGTTGATAAAAGAAACAGTTGGTGAAAGTAATATTTAGACTTCTGTTAGGCATTTGACTTACCTCACAGAAACTTTTGCTTAAGAAACTAGCATGTTACAAAAATCTCACGTTACACATTAAATAGATAGTAATCTTGCTAATGAACAGGTAAATGAGAAATCATCATTAAGTGAATTTATTTCCAGTGGGGTCCTACAGAGATCAATTCTCAGCTCTATGCTATTTAACATGGTGAAATGTAAGGTTAGATGTCTAATAATGAAGAATACAGGCCATATGTACTGGATGGGGGACTCTATCATAGGAATCAATGACTCTGAAGAAAACTTGGTAGTCAGAGTAAATATTAACCTGAACATGATGCCCCAGTAAGATGTTGTGGCCAAAAGGGTTAATGGGCTCCTTGGATATATAAACAAAAATATCAAGTAGGAGTGCAGCAGTTACATTAGCTGTGCATTTGGCAGTGGTGCTAGTATTATGGAATAATATGTCTAGGTATGTTGCCAGTCCAGAAAAATATTCATAAATCAGATAGAAAAAGCTAGAATGACTAGGGAATTGGAAAACATCCTTGATGGTGAAAGACTTCAAGTGTCCAAAAAAGAGATGATGAAGAAGTGATCTGCTCTGAGTAACTAAATAAGGAACAGAAGCTTACCAATAGGTTCTTCAGTAACAATGTTCAATTGCTGGAAATTGGAGCAGGATAAACTCACACTTAAATATAAGGTGCAATTTTTTATCAGTAAGAATGATTAGTCATTGGACAACTCGCTGAGGCTGGTTGTATATTCCCAATTACTGGGAATTCTAAATCAAGCAGGGATCATTTTCTAAATTATATGTTCTAGGTCAAACAAGAATTAGAGCTAGGAAGTCCTGCGGTCTATATGCTGCGCAGGATGTCAGACTAAATGATCTCAATCTTTCCGGGATTATACTACAGTTTATTAGTCAGGCAGAGCTGCCAACGGACATGCCATACAGATTTCAGCACTAAATCCTTCTCAGATGACACTCTGTCACTCATGTACTCTCAACAAGTTCAGCATTAGTTTTGAAGCTGTGTGCTGGACTAATGGCTCTGAATTCCAAACACTCAAACTGCCATGCAAATGGTTATTTTCTTGGAGTCAGATTGCTGTGTTTTGCCAGTGGGGTTGTGCCCATCAAGGCTGAACTGAAGCCAGGGGCTCTGATTCAAAGTAAATGCAAATATTTGGTTCCCTAGGGACAACTAGCAGTGGCACACCTTGTGCTGCTGTTAGTTGTCCCTGGGGAACGCCCATGACATGTGCCCTCTGGCGCGTGGCAGGTTACCCCGGGTGGGGGAGGCTGGGGCTAGCACCTGACCCCAGCAGTCTCACCTTGAGTCCTGGGGGTTGGGGAAGCTACAGCCACATTGCTCCTGGAGCTGGGAACCTGGCTGGCAGTTGGAGTGTAGCTGGGCCATCCAGGCTCTGGTTTTAGGAGGCACATGCTGCCTCCACATGCACCACCATACTCTTTTCTGTGCAAGTTTTTTCTGACCCTGGGATCTCCCAGAGTCAAAAAAAAAACCATGCTGCAAGGTGTGTGGCACCACAGCCAGGTCTGTGGCCATGCTCATCTGGATGCAGCCTAAGGGCGCATCCCCACAAGTGTGCATGTGAGGTTTGTGGTGACTCAGACCTGTTTGAGGCACTGCAAACTGCATGAGGTACGTGCGCTAGCATTTGCAGTGTGATGGGTTTTTTTGGTACCAGGAAATCCTAGTGTTAAAAAAAATCCCACCACTAAAAACAGCAGCACAATGTACATGGCAGAAGCATGCACCAGCAGAAACTAGAGCCTGGCTGGCCAGAGCAACACTCTGGCTGTTGGCCAGGCTCTAAGTGGCTGGATCGCTGCTGCTGCTGCCCCAGGAGACCTCCCCAGAACCTCAGATAAAGCTGCTGGGGCCAGCACAGGTGCTGGTCCCTGCCTCCCATGCACCAATCCCACACGCCCTGCAACAACCCTACACGCAGGGCTGTGTGCTGTGGCAAAAAGCAGTGGCACAAATTTGTGCTGCTGCTATTTTTGCTGCAGCAACTGCGTGCCCCTGCATGTGGGGATGCACTCTAAGGTTGCAAAACCAAAGACTCCAAGTTAAGGCATACTACAATTGAGGTTGCCTATGCAGCCTTAACTTAGCTCCCTCATGTACAAGTAAAGGAGTCTTTAAATACGTGATCAAATACTACTTTTTTTCCATAGGATGCCTCCCTCATCTGTGCACAGGGCAGACCATACTGAATTTGTTCAACATTTTGTTTATCTTTTAAGTTCAGTGGCAGAGGTCTATGCACTGAAATGATACCAGGAGCAGGCTGTCATTCTACATGTGCCAGCATTAGACAGGGATGAGACACAGTTGACCAGGATATTTCAGATATTTGCTGACAGCAGGAAAATGGTAACACTCACTTTCTTCCCCCTTACAAATCCATGTGCAGTTTCCTTTCTCAGTCAATCCCAGTTCTCTCTTTTTGATTTCTCATCAGGGTATCTAGCTGGGATTCTTATATCCAATCTTAGTGCCTATCTGGTTCCCGTCCCCTCTCTTCATCCCAGTTCCTTTTCAGATTTTTAGGGGACTGTCACCAGTTCCCACCAGTGGATCTTACCCCTAATCTCCTTGTTCAGCTAGTCTGAGTATTCCTTCCTCCCATCATGTCACTGTCCACCATCACAATTTCTTCTAGTCCTAATCAACTGGATCCCATCTTTTTACCTGGTTTCCCATTCCTATCTCCACTAATAGTTCCCAGTTCCCTTGCCTGACCTGTGTCAGCCTTACCAAGGAGCTCCAAATCTCCTTACACGGCCTGTCCCAATGATCCCCTTCTAAATCCCAGTCACAGTTTTCTGTTCTCCACCACCTCCAATCCCAGACTCCTTATCCAAATGTACCTCTTCTCCTCTGCTATGCTTCAAAGGAGATTGATAGAAGTCAGACAGACTGCTTGTTCCACTATACTGCATAAGTGCCAACAGGGAGCTCACAGAAAACAAGAAAACACAAGAAACAAAAAACAAGAGAAAATTCCCTGCTCCAAGTTGCAGTACCCTGTCCTGTGATGGCATGGAACAGCAATTACAGGGAAACTACTTCTGAGCCCCCACAGCTCTGGAATACAGCATGCCATGTCCTTTGGTGTTTTAAGTGGCTGGGCTTATGTAGGATCAAGGAATGGATCCAGCCTATGGAGTGTGGGGGCTTGGTCAAAGTCCAGGGACAGTGGGCTTCATCCACACTGAAGCTGGGCAACAGGGGGACTTGGTAGGGGAGGGAGCTGCAGTGGCAGTAGCAGCACCCAAGTCCTAGGACCGACCTCCCTCAGAACCAACGTGGGCCATTCTGGCCAGCCTCTAGAAAGTGTTGCGAACCAGTGTGCTACGGCACGCTCAGAATTTTTGGAAAGTTAAACTTTTACATTTGAAGCTTACAGTGAGCCTTTGCAAACTGTGAGAATTTCAGAGGTTTGTATCTCATCAAATCTGGGCGTATTTTGGGAGTGACGGCAAAAGGCAAATCTCACAGGCCACCTCCCTTGCCAGATTTCAAGTCCTTGCTCTAAAATATTGAGGCATTTTTTGTTACTCCTGATAAGGTGGGTGGGGGGGGAGGGGGGGGAAGCAAGGCAGGGAATCCATTCTGGCTGAATTTTTTTTTAAAGTATCAGTCAAAAACAGACAACTGACATGGAAAATTTCAGCCCAAATTATTAACATTTTGCAAAGTTACAAGAAACTGAAAATAGGGTCTAATTACAAGGAGTGTCTGACAATCTTAATAATAGATGGTACTATCAGAATCACCCAAAATATAATTTTTAAACTGCTCCTGAAAATACTGTAAGGATGGCTTTGAAACCTGTGCAATATCTACGCAAAGGTTTTCATGCCTTCAGGTTCCAGGCTGATATTTCTCTACCTTGAGATCATTTTACCATCAGCTTTCCAGCAGAATGCCTCTTACCAGCTCCTTAAACATCACAGGCTTCTTTATCACCACACCTAATAAAATGAATCAAGGTCTAATCCCGCTCTAGAAACAACAATAATTTTGTTATTGATCTAAATTTAACACATTATACAAATTTAGATTTTCTGTGTAATCTCCAACTCATGCAGTGAATTCAGTATTTTTGTACTCTTATCTTGGAGATGCACATAAAGTAGGGAAAAGAACTCTTAAATTCCAAAGGGAATTTGGTTGCAATTTTGGAACCAAAAAGGCAAATTTGAATGGAAGGTGAGTACCTCTGCTAACTCTTCCCCCTCTGTCCCTCAATTCCTAGCTAGTTCTCTTTTATTAAGAGAAAATAACTTCAACCAAGTATCCAACTCTGATTTTTGTGCTGGGGCAACATCAAGCCTTCACAGGAGCAGCAGGAGTTCTATGTATTGAAATGACTGAGAATGAATTTTCAAGTCCCATGCATTTCTTCTTGTGCCACAGTCAGAAGGTGCTCTTTGGGGTGGGGGGAGAAGAGCAGTAACGAAAAAGAGCCTCTTCAGTAGTAGATTTTGTCCTACTCCCTGTCAGTTCCCTGGCAATGGATCCAATGTGCTTTGTTCTCACTGGGAAACAAGCTTGGGAACTCCACAGCTACAGATTTGGCCTCTATTGTTTGAGCTGTTCTTTCTTAGTCACTTGGTTCTGCTAATACTCCTCAGCTCTAGGGAACACCTTCTGAAGTGAGAGGGTAGCAAAGTGCTCCCATCCATTCCATCTTTTGCCTCCTTTTACCAACAAAGAGGTGGGTTAAGGCCAAATTGTGCTGATAGGTTTTGCAACGGGGCACACCTGTCCTTTGGGAAATTAATCACTTCATAGAAACCACAATAATTTTGCATAAGCTGCCAAACATTTGTGAGTAGCAACTTTACTTTCCTATGGGTCTGAGCTGGATTTATGATAACTGAAGGGTGAAAAGTGTATGTGTTTAAAATAGAACCCTACTTTAAAAGTGTCTCAAGCAGCTGAAATAACTCCTTCTGAACATTGAATCACTACAGAAATCAGTGAACTAGAAAAAAAATACAACACTAGACTCTGCTATATAACCTAGAGAAATTGATCAGCAAAACAGACAGCTGGCAGTACTGTCACCTCGATTAATGGCTAAAGAAAAATAGCTTAATTGGGAAGAAATGATGCCACTTTCATTTCAGGCATTGATATTTTGAAAAGCATTTAAGGGAAAATCCAAAAGCTGCACAGTAGCCTTTAGGCCTTTGAGTCTCTTCAGGCCTGATCCCAAACAAGCCAAGGCCCTGAAATTCTGAGGAAAGCCAATGGTTTACATATGAAGACCACCCCCTTACTTGATAAGGGCTTAATATCTTGCTTCCATTTAAATCAAAGGAGCCTGAAATAAGCAGAGGAAAAGATGGTGAGAAGAGATCTAAACAGCATGTGCAGTGCAGAATAAATTCAAATGCCAATTACAGGAGGAGGAAAAAATAGGTCCTGCACAAAACTCATTGCATCCACTCCTTTCCCTTTCATATCTGTTTTTCTACTTTCATCCCCAGACCATTTACTGTTTAATAACTCATTCCAGGTCTCGCTTGAATGCTTTGATGCTCCTTGCTTGAATGGATTTTCTTTGGAACTTACTCCTGGTGCTGCATGCATTACATTTGGCATGGAGTCATATTTGCCCATGTAACCTATTATTTTTTTCTTTCTAATTTTCAGTTATTTGCAAAGTTTTACAAAACCCCGAACTGAACTCAACAAAACCAGGATTTGTTCAAACCTAGCCACTGTAAAGGAAGAGAAAATCTCCTATTCAAATGCTCTATTTTGTCTTTTTCTGCTACTGGATTTAATTTAATATTTGTACTTGTAAGTAAGAGATAACCCAATATTTTATACACTAAAATTCTTTAAAATATTTATTGAAGTCCTACAGGCACAGTACAAAATCTAGGTGACAACAATACACATTTTTCTTGTGTAATGACAAGATCACAGCCATGTGATATCTTATATTTGACAATACTACCGATGTCTGTGTTTATCAGTCTTGACTCCTGCTGTGATTAAGGACTCATTTTACTCCTCATGATACATGTAGATTTTATCCACCCTAATTATTCCTAAATATATTCACTTTTACCACCTCAAGTGAAACTTGATGCCATTTAGTTTGTTTATTTTTCATTTCCTTAGAGGAAACTTTAAATTACATTTTTTTAAAAAAATTTCGCCCTAAATGATTGCAAATATTTTTCTTCTCTATTGATTTGTGTCCTTTTACATTTAACATGTGCTAATCATTTTACCTAGTCTGCAAAGACCTAAAATTGACTTGGCTATTTTTGTTTAACAACCTCAATACATGTATTGCAATTAGAGCAGAACATATCTTTATACACTAACATCATCAACGAAAGACAGCTGTCAGAAGAACCTGGGTTAGTTAAATGGACACTAACAAGTTGCCTTAGGTTTCAAATTATCATTCTAAATAAAAGTTTTCAAGATTTTAATCACAACATTATCTCTTGTGCATTCTTCTTAATATATCTGAATATTATTTATCCTCCAATACGTATAATACATATATACAAATATATGCGCACACACACAAATAATGCAAATACTACATTAAAGAAATGTCTAAAATGGCAAAGTGAGCATAAGGAAGTCATAAAATGTCAGAATTAACACCGCCCATATGAACCCTGTTTGCAATTATGTCTATGCACTACTGCAACACAAATAAGGAACAGTAAAATAAACCTTAAACAATAACAATGCACCTGGTCACATTCATGTGTCCGAATACAAAGATTTTAATGGTCACTACTAAATATTTTCCCTTGAAAGGATGGTGCTTGCAAGGTGCTAAGCACTCTTCTTGATGTCACAAGCATGGGCTCCTAGGGCATTTATAGACGTGCTCTGGGAGGTCAGGGAAGGCGCATTAGTTAGTGAGCTGCACTAATTAAAAGCATCTAAGCATCACGTGTATCAGCATCCCTGCGCTGAAAAAACGGTGGCAGGGCACTTTGAACTAAAGCTTGTTTGACAAGCTTTAGTTCAAAGTGCCCCGCCACCATTTTTAAATGTAGGGACACTGATACAAGTGATGCTGGAGGCCGTGAGCGTGTTAATTTCTGTGTTACAGCAGACTCAATTAATCGGATCGAGTGGATTTACAGCACATTCGGAGCAGCCTCCCTGAATATGTATAGGAGCCCTTAAAGACAGAAGGAAAGAGTAGTTCAGCTTCCGGAGATGTGTATGATCACAAAGATGTCACCTTTCTGGAGGATGTGCACAGCAAGAATGGTGCTTTACAGAAAGAAATTTCTCTGTTGGATGACAATCTGGATACAAGAACAAAGTTAAAATTTGAGAAGGACAATTTGATTCAAAAGGATCTTTCAGTTTTCAGCAATGGCTGGCTGGGGCGGAGAAAAAGTACCTAAATAATCTGTCACCCATTACTTCTAAATTCAGGACCAAATCCATAAATAGGTAAAGACAGCCTCTCAACTCAGCGAGAAGCTCGCTTTGCATCAAGAGACAAGAAGTTATATGTTCTTTAGCCAGACTGAATGGCACAAATCAATGGACACACAGCACAAGTGCCTTCCAGAAATAAAGTCTGTTTGGTCTTTAAAACATCAGCTGTTTGATTACAGTCTCTAGCCTTGTTGCCATTCCTGTTACTTGGAATTCTGAGTCTGTGCATTTGAAAGAGACCGATGTACAAGAATGGTTAGAACAAGTCACTTCTAGGATTCATCATCCACAAGATAGTAGCTTGCTGCTTGTCTTCTGGATGAACTATTTTCTTCAGAACATAAGAAGAACCTCCGTATGCTAAAGGAGTAAGTTCTTGCCGGATTTTTGCTGGTCTGGTCTTGGGTTTTTCTCAAACTGCTTTCATCTTTGTTAGATACAGACTCCTCTAAACTAATTAGAACGGCTTCTGACAGATTGTTTTCTAACTACCATTGTATCAATTCTTTAGGATCTGTATATGTATCATCATGTATATAAATTGATCAGGAAATCCTTACAGGCAGATTTTAAGTAAATCTGGAATCTCTTTCAGTTTTGACAAATTGCTTTTTTGAGACTTATCCTTTTCAGAAAATAAACCAGACTATTATTAGCTTTGTTGCCCTCCTCACACAATATATTTAGCTCATTTCATTTGCCACCCTGACTTTTTACCCAACAACATATTAAGTTCCCCTCCTACATTTAAGCTACATCCACTTTTGATTTCCTGTATTCTTATGAATGATTTCCATCCTTCACAGTTATTTTTTTCCAGAAAAGTAATTATTTCCATCCATTTTTTTCTGTACCAATTAGACCAGGATGTTTTCTTCAAATGTGGTCTCTTCCCATAAGGTAACACCATGACTTATACCAATACTTTCTATAGCATTCAGTTTCAGTGTTTGTTTTCAGGGTCTGTGATACCCTAAGTACCATATAAAGTCCAATACTTTCCTAATTTTTCCTTCTACATGGCTCATACAGCAGTGCACACAGCAATATGATCTAATCAAATAATACTGTCAACAGCAACCTTGTACAACTTACAGATATTTACAACATACAAAAAATAGAAACTATATGGCAGCATGAACATGAACTATTAAAAAATGATGTTGTTTTTCTTTCTGGATGCAGCTGACTTCTGTAAATACTCTTGGCCTCTAGTATGTCCTAAAAGTAGAGAGAAATAAGAGATATCAAAATCAAGATTTGCCTTCTTTCCTGCAATTTTCTAATAGAAACTTCTGAGAAAAAGAGACACTGAATCACAGACATTTAATAAAGTATTTGTCTGTAGCAAGCAGGGGGAAAAAAGGAAAGTAAAAAGTATTTGTGTTTTTCTCAGTAACCTCCATAAAGTCAGCAAACTCTGCTTCTTTTACTACCCTTCAGGGAAAAAAATGACCAAAATACTTCGATATGCGCAGGCTTTATTTTTTCTCTGTTGTTTGTTTTTCTCAGGGCGGGGAGAATTATTACTTTCCTATTTCAGAGCTCTTTTTATGTCATCTATTTACACAAAACCTCTGTAATGGGAACAAAATGGCTTAAAACCAACTGCTGCATGACAATATGGGTGGTGGTAAGCAAACTACACCATCACTTTTCACCAGTTGCTCACAGATGGTGGGTATCCTACCCCACAAAAATCTTCCAAAATTCCAAAAAAGTCATTCAACATCAAGACAAAATGAAATCATCCTAAATGGGAAAGCCAGCTTCAAGATCCTGTTCTGCAGTTCTTCCAAAATCCCAAGCCCTAATCACCAGCGTACAGACTACTGTGAGGGTGGATTTCTCTCTCTCTCTCTCTCTCTCTCTCTCTCTCTCATTGGAACCATTCTACCTTGTATCAATAATTGAGCATTCACCACAGCAAGAGCTTCAATCTGGGTCTTCCATATTCCAGGTGAGTGCCCTAACCATGGCACTAGAGTGAATTTCATTCTTGGTTCAAAGAATATATAAATTATTGATATCAAAGTGTAAAAGCTCTAACATATGAGAAAAAAGACACCCCACAGAATAGCCAAAAGCACACTTTCATAGTTGGTAGGGGCGGAAGGGACCTGAGCAGACCATCTAGTCCGACCCCCTGCCATGGCAGGAAAGACTACTGGGGTCAAATGACCCCAGCAAGATGTTCATCTAACCTCCTCTTAAAGATCCCCAGGGTAGGGGCCAGCACCACTTCTCTTGGAAGTTGGTTCCAGACCCTAGCCGCCCTGACTG
>NW_017728931.1:122664147-122684692 GCF_001723895.1 Crocodylus porosus
ATCGAGGTGAGACTAACCGGCCTATAGTTTCCCAGGTCCTCCTTCCTGCCTTTTTTGAAGATGGGGACCACGTTGGCCCTCTTCCAGTCCTCCAGTACCTCACCAGAGCACCACAAGTGCTCATAAAGTTGTCCCAGGGGACTTGCAATGACCTCGGCCAGTTCCTTTAGAACACTTGTTGGCATACTCCCCAGAAATGTGTGAGACAAGTTCAAGTGCATACCATAACTGAGGCACTGCACAGATTTTTACCATAGGTCTCCCATGTCCCACATATGTGCCCTGGCTCTGAAGTGATTTGATATTCTATAGGAGGGGTGGTCAATCTGTGGCACAAGTACCATAATACTTGCGGTGCAGTTGTACTTCTCTTCCACTATGTAGCACAGTGAGCTCTTCTCCCTGACCTCAAGCTGGCAGGGACAGCAGGAGAGTGGCAAGCAGGAAGCTAGTTCAGGAAGGGAAGACTGCCCACTTCTGCCACCATGGTCTGGGACAGATATTGCATAAACTGGTTTGAGTCAAATCAGTTAAGTCTGATACTACTGTAGCAGCATTTAAAAAATGGACCCACCTAAAAGAATGGAGAGGGCTGCCTGGCAGAGAGACAGTTTGTCCCAGCAGGGACACTGTAGGCTCTGAGGGCCAGTGAAGCTGCTTTAGAGGCAGCCCTGTTTGAAGTGGGAGGGGTGATGTAACCCCAGCAAAGTTTTGAAAGAGAGCCATTAGCAAAAGCCTGGGAAGGGCTCTGGGCTGGGATTGGCTGCGAGGCTTGGATAAAAGGGGGGAGCAGTTCTGCCATGGAAAGGAACGAGAGAGAGTGGGGCTGAGGGACAGGCTGGAGACTGGAGGCAGAGTCTCAATGCAGCGGTTCCTTGGAGAGTCCCTAGGAGTGCCCTGAGGAGCAGCAGAAAAGGCTGCCACAGGAGAGATACAGTATCCAGTTCTCTCTCCAGCCCCGGAGCCTGGGAGGCAGGGTCAGAGAGGGGCTGACTGTGTGGCAACTCCAAGCCAGGAAAGACCTGCCGGCAGCCTGGTGAATGGCTGGGTGAGCACCACCGGGGGGGCGGGGAGAGACTGCCAGAGTCTGCCCTGTTTTCCCTGAGGGGTGAGGGGCTCCAGGGGCAGCAAAAGCCCAGGGAGGGACTGCGTTTGCCAGGCTGAGAGGTAGGAGAGTTGCTACAGCCTGCAGCTCAGATATTGCTCCCTGCTGAGCTGGGGAAGGGGGTGAAAGGCAGGGGAAGGCTGTCTTTGCAGGGACTGCAGAGGAGAAGCCACTGCCTGATGCCCAGAGACCCTTGCTGCCCGGAGACCACAAGAGCACGGAGACGGACACCAGCACCAGGGGGCATCCATGGACCACGTGCAGGGACACAGACTTTTCTGCTCCCTGAGACACCCCACCAGGAGCAGTACACATGGGATCCCTGGTACACATGTGCAAGTAGGAGACTGTGTAAATAATTTCTTGAGGGTTTATTAGTTGGTATATCAGTGTGTTTATTTAATAGTTATTTGTTATGTTGTAAATAATTAAATCTTGTAAATAGTTTGAGAATTGTCTGCAAGGGTGCTCAATTGAAAGGGGAGGCTCTCTGCTCGGGGGCACTGCAGCAGCTTCCCAGGGGGGCTGGGCAGGGCAACTGGCTATCAGGTACCCCAGGATCCCACTATTCAGGCGAGGGCGCATGTTGTGCTGTGCCCAGGATTACACTACATTCAACCAGGTTTGTCTCAAATTGGTTTCAGCTGTTTATGTGCACTGAATGTCTGTTCTGTTACATGTTTAAACCAGTTTCTGATCACTTAAATCAGTTTATGTGTAATGTCTGTCCCTAGCCCATGAGTCTGGCAACCTACACATGTACTCCCCACAGCTGGAGCCCCTGAGCTGGCAGGGAAAACCTTGGGGAGGGGGAGAGAAGTTGGGCACAGAGCAGGAACTTGCCCATTGCTGCCACTGTTCCCAGGTGAGCCTGGCACACTGATCAGCTGCTCCCTGGAACTGGAGCCCAGGTGAGCAGGCATAGGAAGGGAAGGCACTCACCAGGGGAGATCTGCGGGCCACCACCAACATCCCCGGCTGACCCCAATGCAGGGTGGGGGGTAGGGGGGACAGGGCCACTCCTGATGCTCTCTAAATTCTCTGGCTAGAGTGTAACTGGAGGGGGTATTGAGCTCAGCCAGCAACAGTGGCAGGTGGCCCTTCCTTCCTGCCCCTGCTCCTTGACCACCTCCCCCAGGTGTTGCCCAAGGGTGTCTCACCCCCATATCCCCCCATGGTTGAACTACAGTGCTAGTGACATCTGCTGCACCTCCTTTCAAAAAACCTGGATCTGTCTGTGTTCCTGACCTAGTCTATTCTTGAGTTGTATCCATCTGTCTTTGAATCCTATATGTAGGTTTCTCTTGGACTGGAGTATAAAATTCCAGAATTTCCTGATGAGACTGCAGTTGATGCTTACAGGAAAAAACAACATATTTAAATGATTTTGTGGTTCCTTGTGAAGAAGAGGGTGTTCCTTTACTGGAAGTTGAGTAGTGACACCACATGTGAAAATGAGTGCATTGAACAGGTAAATTTATAGGAACAAATCTGTCTGCAGATACCTCTGTCAGAGGGATTATTGTGCCTACTGCAAACCAGAGTATATATAAAGTACTAGGACAGCCTTCCTTACCCTAGTACTGCTTTTATTCTGAGCTCCCCAGTGTATTTATTTTTTATAATTCTATTTCCAAATCCAATCCATATAAATTTTCAAACGTGGACTGTATATCCTATCTGAACTGTTCCCTGTTTTCAAGCGCACATGCTCGAGGTTCTGAAGTGGGCTCGTATGCTTCTTCCACGATTCTGAAGAAAGGAGGGGAAAAGAAGAAGAATCTATCATTTTCCTGTGGGGTTTAGTACTTTTGCCTCTCTGCACTCTCAGTCATTTCTTTCTGATTTAACAGTTTCAGACTTAGTTGAATTTTGCATTTTATCATTGTTTTTGTATTCTTCTCAGTGACCTTCCCTTTTAAAAAAAATAATGTAATCAGTATCTATTGACTTCTGCTGAGATGAATATCAAAATTTATTGACCCCAGAGGTAAATGTTTATAGAGGCAAACTTAAGGTCAATATTTTCCTTGAGGTACAATAAATCTTGACGTTTACTGAAATATGAAGTCAATAAATGTACATACACTGACACCTCTCCAACCCACATTCCAGTAAACTGCAAACTAATGCTAAAAGTAGATTTTGACGCCTGGCGGTTACTCTACCACAGACTGGAAAGGCTCTGCTATTATTGTGGGAGCAGACAAATACAGGAAAATCCTGGTGGACAGGAGGAAACATGTCAGTGGTGAGGTATTTATCCATAGAACATAGTGCTCCTTTTCCCCTTCTGCTTCCCCTTTTGATGACTGTATTTGAAAACTGGATGGGGCAGGCTCAGTGATAAATACTCTGTACTCCATCTACAGACTTCAAAGTATTCTTGACTGATCTCTACTGCAAGAGTATCCTTCTTCCCCTTGGTATTGTGGGGACAGAAATGGAACCTGACTGAAAGACGAAGGAATAAGGCGGACAACAGGAGACTTTATGAAAGCCATTTTGCTCCTGCCTTCTCTGCAGAATCTTTAAGGGTTGCAATAAGGCAGTTGCTCTCACAGGCAGACTGGAAGCATGTTAAAATGACTACTGCTTCTTTATATGATACAGGGAGAAAACACCTCTTAGCTCACAGTTGCATAAGGCCTGATATCACACAAACCCTCACCCTAAATAAGAGCTTGGACATCTTGGCAAGGTTCCTACAGATTTTTCCTCAGAAATCTTCTGTTTTGCTATTCCCCTTCTACCTTGCCAATTTCTCTGGAACCCATCAAGAGCCATAGGCACCATCCAAAAATTAGAGCAGGCATTTAGGAAATCAAAAAAAGATCAACAGAGGATTTGTGTTCATATTTATTTCCAGTTGTGCCATTCCCCCTCCAATAGAATTTCCCACCGAAGGCATTGTATCCAGCCATTACCCAAGCTTTCCCAAACCTCCAATTTTCATAGAACGTAAAAGAAAAGGTGGTCATTCTAGAATACAGAGAGGTTTTTTAAGAAAACATTTTTGGGACATTTGAATTAAACAAAAGTGCGTGTGGAATTCACCTGAGCCAGTGAGGATTCATCCATTTTCATTTCCAGTCTAATTCATTGACCTTGTTCTAGGTGTCAGCATTACATACCACAAACTCATTGATTCAGCACTGGGAATGTTTATGGCAGTTAACAAGGTGGCATTTTATAAGACAATATTTAGATAATTTCTCTCTTCCTTCAGATAAAACAACCACTCCCGAACTGTTGCTGTTGTTACTTAAGATATCCTTATTATATACAAATCCTCCAGTTGCCATAATTCATGCTAGAGATAACTATTCATTTTGTGCCCTACAATCAGTTGAAACAGGGCCTGATTCTCACATTAGTTTCACATTAATACAGCTCTTTTGATTTCAGTGGAGTTATTCCAGATTTATACCAGCATGAGAAAATAATCATGTGTATCTTGTGCCAGTGACTAACCCCAACAGCTTATTTACAGTTTTGTTCCATTAGCCTCAAGTCTGCAGACTGAAAGAACATAAGACATCACATTCATCCACAAAAGGCTTCCTTTTCTTGCTTCTTTTCATTACATTGGCAATGGAGAACAAAGCCATGAGATACATGGGGAAGTGGGTGACCTTGAGAAAGCAAATGCAGGAGCGGGCAACGGGAAGTCTTCTCATTCTCCCCGAGAAAGTAGGGCAATCAGCTGGTTACTTCAGGTGTCTGTACACAAATACACATAGCCTGGAAAACAAGAGGAAGAACTGGGAGTCCTCACACAGTCACTGAACTATGACACGATTGAAATAACAGACTTGGTGGGATAGCTTGGATGACTGGAGCACTGTCATGGATGGGTATAAACTGTACAGGAAGGACAAAGAGGGGAGGAGAGGAGGAGGAGTTGTTCTTTAAGTAAAAGAGCTGTATGATTGCTCAGAGCTCCAGTATGAAACTGGAGATAGATCTGCTGAAACTCTCTGTGTTAGGTTCAGAGGGGAGAGCAACAAGAGTGATGTTGTGCTGGGGGTCTGTTATAGACTGCCAGACCAGAAGGATGACGTAGACGAGGTTTTCTTTAAACAGGTAGTGGAAGTTTCCAGATGACAGGCCCTGGTTCTCATGGGGATCTTCAATCACCCTGACATCTGCTGGGAGGGCAATACAGCAGTGCACAAGCAATCCAGAAAGTCTGAAGGGTGTTGGGGACAACCTCCTGGTGCAGGTGTTGGAAAAGCCAACTAGAGCCCATGTTCTTTTTGACCTGCTGCTCACAGACAGGGAAGAATTGGTAGGGAATGTAGAAGTGGATGACAACTTGGGCAGCAGCGACCAAGAGATGACTGAATTCAGGACCCTGAGGAAAGGAAGAAAGGAGAGCAGCAGAGTAAGCACCTCAGACTTCAGAAAAGCTGGCTTTGATTCCCTGATGGAATTGATGGGCAGGATCTCCTGGGAGGTCAGTTTGAGAAGGGAAGGGAGTTTCTTTACAATAAACTTTACTGAAGGCTCAGAAAGATTACCAAATATGGCAGAAGATCAAGTTTGCTTACCAGGGGACTTTTCAGTGAGCTAAAACACAAAAAGAAACAAGAAGTGGAAACTTGGACAAATAACTAGGGAGGAGTATAACAGTATTCCTTGGGTATGCAGGATGAAATCAAGAAAGCCAGAGCACAATTGGACTTGCAGCTATCAAGGGACATGAAGGATAAGAAGAAGATAAGTTAGTCAGCAACAAGAAAATGATCAGGGAAAATGTGGGTCCTTTACTGAATGGGGAGGCAACCTAGTGACAACTGATGTGGAAAATGCTGAAATACTCAATGCCTTTTTGTCCTCTGCCTTCACAGGCAAGGACATATCCCAGACTAGTGCACCACAGCACAGTTTGTGGAGAAGGTGAGCAGCCCTCAGCCATGAAAGAACAGGTTAGGGGCTATTTCTTTGTCAGCGTATAAGACTATTGAGCCAAACACAATGCACCTGAGGTTGCTGAGGGAGTTGGCTGATGTGATTGCAGAGCCACTGGCCATTCTCTCTGAAAACTCATGATGATCAGGAGAGGTCCTGGATGATTGGCAAAGGCCAAATATAGTGCCCATCTTTAAGAAAGGGAAGGAGGAGAATCTGGAAAACTACAGACTAGTCAGCCTCACCTCAGTCCCTGGAAAAATTATGGAGCATGTCTTCAAGCAATCCATTTTTAAGCGCTTGGAGGAGAAGAAGGTGATTAGGAACAGTCAGCATGGATTCATCACGGGAAAGTCATGCCTGACCAGTCTGATTGCCTTCTATGATGAGATGGCTAGCTCTGTGGATGCGGGGAGAGCAGTGGACATGTTATACTTCGACTTTAGCAAGGCTTTTGAAACAATCTTCCACAATATTCTTGCAAGCAAGCTAAGAAAGTATAGTTTGATGAACAGACTGTAAGGTGGATAGATACCTGGCTGGATCATCAGGCTCAGAAGGTAGTAATCAATGGCTCAATGTCTAGTTGGCAGCTGGTATCAAGTAGAGCGCCCAGGGATTAGTCCTGGAGCTGGTTTTGTTTAATATCATCATCAACCATCTGGAGGTTGGAATGGTGTGCACCCTCAGCAAGTTTGTGGATGACACCAAGTTGGGGAAAGAAGCAGATATGCTGAAGGGTAGGGCCAGGATTTACAGTAACCTAGATAGATTGGGGTATTGGACCAAAAGAAATCTCATAATATTCAAGAAGGACAAGTACAAAGTCCTGCACTTAAGACTTTACACTTGTCCCATGCACAGGTACCAGGTGAGGACCAAGTGGCTAAGCAACACCTCTGTAGAAAAGGACCTGGGGGTTACAGTGGTCAACAAGCTGAATATGAGCCAGCAGTGTGCTCTTGTTGCAAAGAAGGCTAACAGCACACTGAGCTGCATTAGTAGGTGTGTTGCCAGTGGATTGAGGGAAGTGATTCTTCCCCTTTATTCAATACTGGTGAAGTCACATCTGGAGTAGTGTACAGTTTGCCTTTTTCCCCCTTTCACCGCCCTCCCACCACTACAGAAAGGATGTGAACAAATCAGACAGAGTCCAATGGAGAGCAATAAAAATGGTTAGTGGGCTGGGACACATGACTTATAAAGAGATGCTGAGGGAACTGGGCTTATTAAGTTTGGAGAAGAGATGGCCCGGGGGTGGGAGGAGGGGGTTTAATTGCAGCCTTCAGCTACCTGAAGGGTGGTTCAAAAGAAGTTGGACCTAGACATAGACAAAACAAGGAGCAATGGTTTCAAGTTGCAGCAAGGAAAGTTTAGGTTAGATATTAGGAAAAATTCTCACAAGGAGGGTAGTAAGGTACTGGGACAAGTTACCCAGAGAGGATGTGGAATCTCCATCAGGTTTGTAAAACCCAGGTAGACAAAGCTTGGCTAGGATAATATAGTTAGGGATGGTCTTGCTTTGAGCAGGGGGTTGAACTAGATGAGCTCCTGAGGTCCCTTCCAACCCTAATTTTCTATGATTTACTATGCAGTCTTGTTTATATTCCAACCTTCTCATTTATATCTTGATGTAACTCACTTTTCCTTTGCATTTAAAAGAAATCCATCCACCCACTTCTTTATGTTCATCATCACTGAATCAATAGAGAAGTCACTGCCTTGTTTTGCTTCTAGAAAAACCTATTGTAAAGCCTACAACACTTTCTCCAGACACCTTTCTACTTCATCTGCCTTCTGGTTAGTCTTTAGCTTCAGGTGTTGTTTTTCATGTAAAACACTCCCTCCATCAGGCTTCGGGAAAGAATGTTTTGATCACCTATCAAAAGGCAACAAAGGCTTCAAACATGGTTGTCCAATATTAAAATGTGGTCTTCCCAATTTTCAGCCTCTTGTTTGATCCTGTCAAGCAAATTCAAATAACTTGATGTTATAAATTGGGTTAAACCTCATTAAAACAGAAGATTTAACCGCCACCTTTCATTTAAAGATGCAAGAGAGAGTTAAGTACATTTCCTCCCAAAATAAAGGCAAGTGAACACTGCTCAGGAATTTGAATGAGCTTGGGGAGCCACTCTTCTGCATTTGTTTTGGAAAGGAATGTGTGTGTGGAAAAAGAAAGAACTCTGGTGGATAAGGAATAAGATAGCTCAAAGCCATCAGTGGTATAGCTATACTGCAGCCACACTAGCAGTCTGTGCATGGCAATATGGAATTCAGCATAGGATAATCTACTCTGCTTCTTGGGCACATTTTGCCACTCTTGCTGAGCAATGAGCTTCTGCCCCTAAACTGCTACTAGTACCCAAGTTAGCTAGTTTAAAGCTAGTTCAACTATGTTTATACTGGGCTGCAGTCAGATTCAAATCTGACAGCCAGAATCAGCACTAGGGTGTGGCCTTGGGAGAAATTTAGAGATGGGCTTTGGAGTCAAGGTGCTGGCTGAAAGGTGGTTTGGTGCTAAGGAAATAGTTCTGATTGACTGGCTTGAATGTTCCAGGAAGGATGATTTTGAACTTCCCTGCAAATGAAAATTGCATCAAAAATATTTGCACTCTGCAACTGAATTTTGGCTAGCCACTCAGGTCAAAAGGGATGACAGAAGTTTCAGGATTGGGATCTAGTTTTCATGAAATAAAAATGTGAACAGTATCCCTCTTAAACCAGAATGAAGCAAATAATGGATATATTTGTGGAATTAAAAGATGACCAAAATAATTTGAAACAAGAGCCAGACACTACACAAAAGGAGCCATAAAAAGACCTAAAGACAGGACCTGGAATTACATTCACAAAAGAATTTAAAACAAGTCCTGAAGCAGATAGAGACTTTGGTAAAAGGAGCTAAAATAAGACCTGGAAGCTTCCTAGAAAAGGCTGAAAAATGACCTGCAAGCAGAGATGAAATCTTTGCTGGAAAGGCAACAACAAAAATTCTGAAGATGTTTGAGCAATCCAGCTACACAGCTCACAATCTGGAATGGTAAGAAACATAACAGAGGTGACCAACAACTTCACTGCTACATTACTAGAAGTTTTTGTATACAACATAGGGGAGGGTAAAACATGATTTTGCCAACCAGGAAATAGGTGCAGCAATTCTTTGTTAACAGGATCTATTTCAGCATAAAACCAAAAGGGTTAAAAGAAATGACCACAGCAAAAGCCACCTGGACGTGGCACTGGGCCATTTAGAGGACACATGCAAGACTAATAATTTATAAATAGTTTTCTACCAGATTTGTAATTTACAGAGGGCCAAAGGTTATCTCAGCTCAAATAACACGAAAGGCTTTGAAGGAAACACCCTGAGAGATTTATTTGCATAAATTCAACTCTGCGGTTATTAGAGGAGATAGTGCAAAGCAGTTACCAGGACAAACACAATAAGAAAGCTGGAAAAGAGGAAATCCAATCCTGAATCACAAAGGTGGCCTCAACAACGGAGACAGTGACTAGGGAACATGCACATTTCCAAGAAACAGGAAATTGTGTTAGAAAATTTAACATATGGAATTTCAAGCCTTTAAAGAATGGTGGCCTTAAACAACATTCACTGGCACTGCAGAGTTGAGTGAAAAAGGCATCCTAGGTGAACTACAAGAATACCAGCTGCAAAAACACTTTCATGATGAAAAATACAACAAAAGGTGAAGCAAGATAATGGACTTTTTGTACTGGTGTGTGGGATGACATCTTAGTTTTCCACTGAGCTTTGGAACAAAGTGAGAGCATGACAGACATCTCCAAAAAAATTTACATTTTTTCCCCAAGTGTTCTAAAGGGTTCTTGAAATCAATGAACTGGCAGGCAGCTTAGATGAGTATGTTAGGCAGCAGACAAAGATGTCAAAGTTTACTGGACTATATTGAACTGTAGTTATAAATGAGTAAAATACAATGAAATACTGAAACTGTACAGTTTGAAAGAACTCCACACATGTAGCAGAAAGTCCCCTTCATACATTTCTCTTCTGGACACTGATATAACAGAAGCCCCTTTTTGCCTGCACCCCGCCCCCCTAATTTGTGCATTTCTTTTTCCTTCTAAATATTGGCAGAGACCTAGTGTACTCATTGCATGGGTGTGGCAAGGCTCAGAGCAAGCCAGAAAGCTGAAGTAGCTTTCTGTAGGAGAAACCTAGAGACTACGTCTATATATCAATTAAGCTCAGTGTCACTTAAGAAAACAAAAGAACTAAAATATCCACTTCAAAGACTGCAAATATATCCTGGTGCTAACCTAACTCACTTACTGTCCCAGTAGCCTTTAATCCTTGCTACCTCACATTGCATTTTTATATCTTTCTCACAATACATTTTATATTTCATCTGTCTCATCTTTACCACAGCATTTTGTATTTTATATTTTATACTTTTAAACCCTTAAGGAATGTAATCCCTGTAGAATGAAGTTACACCCTGGACCATTGTTAAAAAATGCATTGAAATTGTAAAGTGACAAAATCTGCTATATTGGCCTGGTCCTTTGAGTGAATGTGAGTATGTATGATGATCAGTAGGTAATTAAATGACAAAGCAAGAGCCTCTGGCTCTTAATTGACAATAGCCTAGCCAGAGGAACTTACCATTACAAAACTCTACTCTGCAAGCCATTTTAGGCTAATCAAGCCAAGGAACTGATTCCTGGAACTGAGTCCACCCTATTGACTATTCTGGTACACCCATGACAATACAGCTCTTGAGTCAAGGGTAGACTCCTGAAACTTTAGGTACCAAGTGCTGGTGCTGGTGAACGCAGCCTGAGCTCCACAGCTGGCAGCAGCTACCCAGAACCCAGGCTGCCTGCAGAAGCAGCACCAGCCTCTTCCTGGTGGGGGGGGGCTCAAGGAGGGCTGCACTGCAGGTCGGGTGGGGAGGGCTCAGCGCACCCTGGCATCAGCTCTGTGCTGGCAGTGAGCGCACACACATCTGGGGGTGCAGGGTGGTGGAGGGGTTGGGGCAGCACAACCCTGGCCCCTCTACCACCATCCACCTGAAGGCAGGCATGTATGCGCTACCCCAGCCACTCCCCTGCCCCACACCCCATGGCTTGTGTTCACTTGCATGGAGCATGGAGCTGAGGCTGGGGTTCTGGAGCCCACGCATCACCTCAGCACTGCTGGCGACTGCATGCATGCCTTAGAGTGGATGGTAGGGGAGGGCCTGGAGTTGCAGTGCCCCAGCCCCTCCCCCACTGTTGGCCCAGAGGGATGTGCATTGTTGCCACTGGCACAAAGCCCTACTACAGCTCTGGAGTTCACAGGGGCAGCACTGGGGGCTTTGGGGGGGGGGCTGTGGACACCCCCAAATTCACCTTAGCCACTCCTTTAACACTGCCTGCTCTGAGCCCAGCCCCAGCCCAGTCCCCCAACCAGGAAGAGGCTGGTGCTTCCTCTTCTGGGAGTGCCACACCTTTGCGGGTTCAGCTGCACAGGGTGGGTGGGTGGTGGCAGCACTGGGAGGGGTAACTGTAGGGGGCTAAGGTGAATTTTGATGTGGTCATAGCCTCCCCAAAGTCTCCCTAGCACTACCCCTGCAATTGGCTGATCGGCAGGCTCTGGGCTAGGACTTTGGCCACCGTCCAGAGCTTTTTTTTAATTAAAAAAACCCAACAACAACATCTATGATTATTAACTAAATTAATATGCAGTGTGTCCTACCATGTACCTCCCCCCGCCCCCAGTTTTGTTTTTCTGGCATGCCAGCACTCCGGCACTTTACAAGGTAGTCGTGAGTTTTTTGGCACTTTGGCCAAAAATGCTGCCATCCCTGACCTAGACAGATTGGAGGAATGAGCCAAAAGAAATCTCATGAGGTTCAACAAGGACAATTGTGAAGTCTTGCACCTAGGACAGAAAAACCCCATGCGCTGCTATAGGCTTGGGATCAACTGGCTAAGCAGCAGCTCTGCAGAAAGGGACCTGGGTGTTACAGTAGACAGTAAGATGGATATGCGTCAGCAGTGTGCCATTATTGTGAACAAGGTTAACAGCATACTGGGCTGCATTAGGAGGACTGTTTCCAGCAGATCGAGGAAAGTAATTATACTACTCTATTCTGCACTAGTGAGGCCACATCTGTAGTACTGTGTTCAGTTTTGAGCCTCCCACTATAGAAAGGACATGGACAAGTTGGAGAGAGTCCAGCGAAGAGCAACTAAAATTGTTAGTGGGCTGGGACATGTGACTTATGAGGAGAGGCTGAGGAAACTGGGTTTATTTAGTCTGCAGAAAAGAAGACTGAGGGAGGATTTAATAGCAGCCTTTAACTACCTGAAGGGTTGTTCCAAACAGGATGGAACTAAACTGTTCTCAGTGGTAGCAGATGACGGAACAAGAAGGAATGGTCTCAAGTTGCAGCAAGGGAGGTTTAGGTTGGAAATTAGAAAAAACTTTCTCACTAGGAGGTTGGTGAAGCACCAGAACAGGTTACCTAGAGAGGTGGTGAAATCACCATCCTTAGAGGTTTGTAAGACTGAGGTAGACAAAGCCTTGGCTGGGATGATATAGTTAGTAGGGCTGTGCAAAATGGCAATGCTTTGATTCAATTTCAGATTCACCATTTCGAAGGGGACAGTATTTCGTTTTTGCTGTTTTGAAGCACTGTTCCATTTCATTTCCCCAAAACTGTTTCGCTGTTTCAACGCTGTTTCAATGCGTTTTGCCCATAAGCTATAATGGGGAATCACAAAAATGCCTAAAACTTTATCATTTCTTGCCTGATTAGGATGAAAACATCAGGGGTGGTAGCCGCTTCTGAAGCCATGAAGCCTGTCAAGTTTCAAGGAGAGAGATGCAGGGGTTTCTGGGAAACAGCACCTCAAACTGTTCAGAGCAAAGCTTGTGACTTGTGAATGTGAAGGCACAGAGGGATAAAAACAGCAGGGTTGGTATAGCCCCTGCTGAGGCCATGAAGCCTGCCAGCTTTCAAGGAGATAAGTGCAGGGGTTTCTGGGAAACTGCACTTTGTCACGCAGTAGGGTCCCTAGAGATGAGACTCTGATACCGCTAGGGCCCTGTGACCGTGCCAGCTCTGCCCTGCGGGCACCTTCTCATCTCACCTGCAGCCATATCTTGTTGGAAAAGATAATAGCTAGGAAGGCTGCCCTCAAGATTCAGCTCAGTCACAGTCCTAATGGACCCCACTAAACCCTGTAGGTTCCTGGACCCCTTCCTGCGACCCGCTCTAAGTAGCTGCTTCAAGGTGCACAGCAACAGGAGGAACAGATTCAGCTGAGCCACTTGCCTCCACATCCTCTACCTCAACCTTCTCCAAAGTGCCTTCTGGGGAAGGACACCTGGCTCTAGGGGAAACCTGAGTGGTGTGAAGCACAAACTCAGATGATTCCCCCTCCTTCTCCAGAGTTTCCCTTGTTATGGCACGCAGATCCAGATCTATCTCCAGCTCTTCCTCTGGCACTGGAAGGCTCAGGCTGGGAATTGAAATTGGGGTGGAGGAGACTGTAATGCTGGTGCTGCTTGTTGTTGTCATGGTGGTGATGCTCGGGGTTGATGTTATTATGGCAGGTATTATTGGAGGAGATGCAGACACTGCTCCCATCTCCTTGGTGCCACTAGCAGCAGAAGCAGCATGGCTGCTAGTTGTTGGAAAGAGGCTGCATCTAAGCTGGGGGCGGATGAAAGAGGGGGGAGTGAAACTTAGAGCTCTCCCTCTGTCCCCTCTTCTGCCCTGGCCAGAAGAGCAGCCACCTGCCTTTCCAGCACGCTTCATGTTTGGTGTGCTGGAAAATCTGTGTGCGTTTCTGTACTGTAATGTATGTATTTATGTAATATATAAATATATGTTCTGTAATATATGTTGTGTTATCCTGCACAATCAATGCAGACTGTCAGGGAAAACACAGAATTCTTTTATGTGGAGAAAGAATTACAGAGAATAAAAACAAAAAGAGGATTCTGAGGGAGGAATAAATTGAAAGGAATGGATTAGGAAAGGGTATTAAGGTATTTTGGAAAGGATTAGACCCCACTTGCTAGGAACAGACTAGCAAGTAGGAAGTGAGAGCCTTTCTGATGCTCCTGATGCTGCTGCATGACACAGCTCAGTAAGCTGACAAAAGCCCGGTTGACAAAGCTCATTTCAAACAATGCTTTTGTGCTCCTTCTCTGAGCACTGGGTTTGGAAGGGACCTCCGGGAAGGATCACAGTCACTGGCCAACTACAAAGTCAATATCAGAGCAGTCTTCTCCCCTTATCCCCTTCCCTCTCCTTAGATTGTATTTCCCGGCAAGCCTGGCTTTGAAACTCAAAACTCTTATAAATTTTTTTACTGTTTTGAGTGCCCTGGTTTCGTTGTGAAGCTTGTGTTTCATTTTGGTTTTTCAAGCTTGAAATGCGTCAAAACACCTTAGAAACGAAACATCTGTCAAAGTTTTGCACAGCCTTAATATTTAGGGATGGTCCTGCTTTGAGCAAGGGGTTAACTAGATCAGCTCTGGAGGTTTCTTCCAACCCTAATTTTCTATGATTGTATAAAATATAGGAACCAGTTTGGAGACCCAGAATCTTGGTAGCTGTTAAATTGCATGTGGATCTGAAACACAAACAGGTTTCCAACAAGAAACAGCAAACGTTATGAAAGGAAACCACAGTTACAAAAGTCATGAATCAGTAGATCTAACGAATGCTACTATAGAGGGAAACTATGAGGGGGACAATGGTGGAAGTGAGCAGGACAGTAGTGAAGGAATAAAATGGTCTAAGAACCCTTCTGGTTAGAAATCAGGAGTTGTTCACCCAATCCAGAGATGTACAGGAGAAGGTCAAATTATCTTGATCTGGCAGACTGGATCCCAACCACGGGGCTCTTTGCAGACAGAACAGCCCACCCCTTACATGTGCTCGGGGGGGGGGGGTCAACTTTAATTAGAGTGGGTCCAGGAGCCACTCTAATTAAAATGCCCAGTGTCATGTATATTCAGTGTCTCATGCTACAAAATGGTGGCAGGGGCGCTTTAATTACAGCTCATCAAATGAGCTTTAGTTAAAGCACCCCCACGGCCATTTTGACATGTGAGGATGCTGAATACACGTGACACAGAGGCTGCTGGAGTAAGATAATTAACACTCTCCAGCAGCCTGGATTAAACAAATCTGCTCTGACACATGCTAATTTGCACACATTCGAGAAGACATCTGGCAGGGGTATAGATGCCCTGTGGTTTCAGGTGCTGCTGTGCTGAAACAGTCACTCCTACAGCTAGGACAACACAGCTTAAGTGTCAATGACATTTACTCCGCTGCTGATGCCAACACAGATTTCTTCAGTGCTGGCAGCCAAGGTAAAAAGCCCTGCAGGACAAACAACCCATCTCTGGAGGCTGGATCCATCCCATGGGCCATATATTTGACAGCCCTGATGTACTGTAGTGATCTAGAATGAAACTGATACTGGGAAAAAGCCACCCATTAAACAGCCACTTCACTGTTTACCAGTAGAACTATCGAGGAAATGTATCATTGTGAGCATGAAGTGGAGCCTTCACCCAACCCTGGAGCTTCATCATAGTCTTGATTAAGGAGACAGTACACCAAAACCAAATCCTATGGAGGTTACACAAATTTAAAATAAAGCCACTATAAAATGATCCTTATCCATTATCTCAAGTAGAAGATACCCTAGGAGTTGTAGCAGGTTCAGTCTAGTTTCCCATGCTGAGTCTTAACATTTGCTTTTGGCAATATTTGCAACCCATTCATAGCATCTGATAAAGTAAGTCGTTGCCTTCAAAAGCTCATGCCTCTGATGCAGTTAATCTCTTAAGGTGGCATTCTGCCATGCCTTCGGCCAGTATGGGAAAGTAGAAGTGGATCTAGTGAAGAAGAAAAACACTGCTTTTGTAAACAAGACTGCAGGACAGCTTACAGTTATGACTTTTGGCCTGTGTGATGCATCTTCCACATTTGAGAGGTTTCTGGAGAGGGTATTACATGGCATACCTCTATCAGCCTGTTTGCTGCACCTACGTGATATTCTACTGCAGACTAAAATCTTTCAGCTAGAACTGATATATTTACAAATAGCCTGTGATAAACTGAAGGCTGCTAATCTGAAGTTGAACCCAAAGAAATGTGAGCTGTTTCATTAAGAGGTAATACACCTTAGACTTAAACCAGGAAGGTGGAAACTTCCACTGCAATAAGAAAAGTGACACTGTGAGGAGCCAGGTAACTCCCCAGACACTCGCTAATGTGCTGAGAGTTTTAGGACTCTGCTTCTATTGCATAAGAATTAGTTGTGTATTTATCAATATTATAAAACCCTCTGTGGGTTGAGCGAGAAAAGAGAGACCATGTCAGTGCTCAACAGGGTGTGAGCTGACATATTCACAGTTGAAAAAGCCCCAGTGACTGCTCCAGTCTTGTCTTACCACGGTTCAAAGTATCTTTCATGCTGGACAGAGATACTAATGCTTATAGTTAGGGTGCATAAACTGATACAAGAACACAAAGAAGCTGAGCAGGTGATGGCTTTTAAAATGGCAAAAAAAATCCCAGCTTGTGGAGAGAATATGATTACACACTATCCACAGGAACTCCTGACAGTGATTAAATAGACTATTGTTTTCAATGTTTGTATGGAAGGAAATCTGTTGCTGGGATAGCCCATGCATCCCTGCAGTGGTTTTTAAAAAATTCAGGAATCCTGAGGGACAATTTGGCAGAAGGTTGGAAAAAATGCAGGCATGAGTTCACAGTGAAAATTAGATACAAAGAAAGGTAGTACAAGCATTGTAGTACTGATGCCTTGTCCCCGAAGTCTTGTTGTAGGCTAATTGGAAACAAAGCCTTAAGCAGAAAAGCAAGGAGTTGGTTTCTCATGGGGATGGGTGTTATACAGGAAGAAAATAAGTGTTTCTCCATCTAATTTTCAGAAGTGTAAACGTGTCTGTTTGAACCAGCAAACAAGTGGATGCACAGTCGCAGGAATAGGACTCCAAAGTAGCTATAGGCTTCCTTAAGGAGAAGACCCCAGTATTCAATTACCAATAACATGCAAATGGAAAAGTATTTGAAATAGAGTATCTTCTCACAGTACCTTAATGAAACCTTCCTAGTAACAATAGGAACATTTGAACTTTAAAGATACAGTATAGGATTGTTTGTATTGTTTGTAATTTTTTTAATTCTTTCCTTTTTTTCCTGAATGATGGTTTACTCTAAGGTATCACTAGTCCATGTTCCATTAGTACAATGAGCAAAGCTTAAGTGCATTCTTAATTAAGGGTGGGGGAGGGGGTAATCATAAATTGTACAAAATTAGATAGTTTAAGGACAGTTCTGCCTAAAAAAAAGGATGCTGTAGAATCTGGATGAACTGCAAGGGAGGAACTTTGCTAAGTAATGTTGTGAACAGGGGCACGGTCAGAAGCCCAGGAAGAGTGACCACCCAGGAGGAACAGCAGTGAGCACCACACAGAAATAGAAGAGTGCCCAGGGCTGTTTAAAGTACACTTCGGGATCAGGGCTGACTAAGGAAACCATTTCTTGCCAGGCACTTCTGTTTAAGACAGTAGGACATAGACAGACTTCAATTTCTCTTCCTTAGTGAAATAATCTACAACATTCCAAATTCTGGCTAGCCAACACAATCTAAAGGAGTTATCACTGTTAATACAGCTATAAACACAATTTCTCTGCAGTTTGTTTGTTCTGTTTTGGATGCTTATGCAAGGATATGTCATTTTTTCCTTGCTTTTAGCTTTTCCAACCTTCACTTGGTCTTATACACTGTTTTACTGTAAATTAAGACGGCTAGAAATAAAAAGGTGCAATAATTTAATTCAAATAAAAGTAAAAAAAATATTAAATTCCTGAACAAGACAGCGTATGCCTATCTGGTTTTCAGTCTATGTCTGACCATAACAAAACTGCATTAGGCTAATTCTCATGCAGTGCTGCCACTTTCTGCATGTTGACTCTGTGAATGTGTGGTATTCCAGCCTTCCCATCAAGCAAGACAATAATGCTATGGTAATGCAAACCATCTGTACCTGACCATTCACGTCAAGATCTATTAAACCAGGAATTCAGACTTCATATATGTTTGGACTTGATTGCTCATTTCTGGAAAGCCCAATTGCTACCTATGTAGTGCTATAGAAGTAAGAATATTTTTCTCCTTTCTGCAGCTCTGCCTCTGAAAATCTTAATTCACTGGATTTACCATACTGAAGACAAGTTTTCAAACGTAAGTGCCAGAATTATTTTTCAATGCTCTGAGTTCTGGCGTAGTAGTTTCCAACTTAGGCTCCACAGTGGTGACAGACACACAGGTGAAAGCCTGCTGCACCCCCGCTCCCCCGAAGCCCCCCACCAACCCCCAGCACAGCCAGAGGAAAGTGGTGGGAGGGCGTTAACCCCTTAGTGAGTGGGAGGAGACGGCTGAGTGGAGCCAGGCTGAGTCTTGCCCAGCCCAGGCCCCTACTTCTCCCAGCCCCCCAGGAAGCCATGCGACAGGAGCCACGTGAACAGGCTGCACAAACACGTGCGCTTGTCTGCCAGTGCATGACTTAGCGTGGAGTTCACGCAGGAGGGCGAGCAGCAGGGCCTGAGACCCTGCCAGCGAACCCCCTAGGGTAGACAGTTCCAGCCGTAGCCAGCCTACCAGAGGCATGACACGGATGGGCATGTGCCGCACCCCAAGGGTCCCCTCAGCCTCTGTGGCCCCCCCCCGGCACCTCAGAGATGGCCACCCAGACGGAGCCCCTGGTTCTTGGCTAAGGGGGCTGCCTGTCCCTTTTTCAGGTTCCGTCGGTCTCCCTCCAGGACAAGGGAGGACTCCAGGACCTTCCACTCTGTCCAGACAGGGTCATGGACCAAAGTGGTCAAGGGCCCTAAGGCCCACTGCTCCAAGGCCCCTGCCCTGCTGGAGCTTAGCAACAGGTACACACCTCGTGCTGCTCCAGCAGAGCCTGCTGAGTTGCTAGCTCCCGCAGGCCACGCAGGCTCAACTGCAGCTAATGCCTCTGCTCTCCCCAAGACAAAATGTAAACTGTTTGTCGTGGGAGACTCCAACCTAAGGGGGACTGAGGGGGCAATCTGCCACCCCGACCCCTTAGACCGGGAAGTCTACTGCTTCTCGGGGGCCCACATCCAGGACGTTGCGGAGAAGATCCCAAAGCTCCTCCAGCCCACAGACCACTATCCCATAATCCTTATTCATGTGGGCACCAATGACACGGCTCAGAGCACTCCTAGCCTGGTCATGAGGCACTACAGGGATTTGGGAGTGGGGCTAAAGGGTCTGGGGGTACAGGTGGTGTTCTCGTCTATCCTCCCAGTCTCGGGCTATCGGACTACGTAGTCAACCAAAGACTGCGGGCGCTGGGGTCATCGGGAAGGCTTTGGCTTCCTTGACCACAGCCCGCTCTTTGGCGAGAGAGGCAGTGAGCTGCTGGGAAAAGATGGCCTCCACCTCTCTCCCCTGGGGAGGAAGCTCTTCTCAGCCAGGCTGGCTGACCTGCTCCACTGGGCTTTAAACTAAGCCCGCTGGGGGACGGGGGGACTACCGCCACTGCTGGCCTGCTGAGCAGCCCTTGCAAGGCCAGTGGGCCAAGGCACTTAAGGGAGCCCACCCCTGCCCCAGCCCTGGTACAATCTGTGGGCAAGACAAGTGCCCCCAAGGGGACATTTGCCTGCCTGTACACAAATGCCAGGAGCTTGGGGAATAAGCAGGAGGAGCTCGTCCTCCTGCTCAATACAAGTAATTATGACGTCATAGGGATAACGGAGACCTGGTGGGACTCCACCCATGACTGGACCATGGGTATAGATGGCTATACCCTGTACAGGAGGGATCGTGTAGATAAAAGGGGCGGGGGTGTAGATCTCTATGTTAAGGAAAGCTATACATCCCTGTAAGCTGATATTGGTGACCAGGGTGGACAACTGGAGACCCTCTGGATTAAAATCTGTGGAGAACACGGCACAGGGGACACAACGGTGGGAGTCTACTACAGACCTCCCACCCAAAGTCCTGAGCTTGACCAGGAGTTCGCCCGGGAACTGGCTGAGGCTGCAAGCTCCAGGACCCTGGTTGTCATGGGTGACTTCAATTACCCGGACATCTCGTGGAAGGATCACTCAGCAAAATCCGAGCAGTCGCAAAGCTTCCTCTCATGCGTGGATGACCTCTACCTGACTCAAGAAGTCTATGGGGCAATGAGAGGCAAAGTGCTGCAAGACCTGGTACTGGCTACTGGGGATGACCTAATCAGTGACCTAATCATCGATGGAAAAGTTGGGTGACAGCGACCATAAGCTGATCACCTTCACCATCCGGCGTAAAGCTGGCAAGTCAGTCAGCAACACAGAAGTCCTTGACTTCAGGAAAGCCAATTTTGACAAGCTCGGGAGGCTTGTCAGTGAGGCCCTAAGGGACCATGACCCCAGGGAGAGGGGAGTTCAAGAAGAGTGGTTGCTCCTCCAGGGAGCGAGCCTC
>NW_017728931.1:122684703-122694593 GCF_001723895.1 Crocodylus porosus
GAGCAAATTGGATGCTTATCTTGCTGGGATCCTATGACCCCAGCTGACTTCCTGCCCTTTGGGCAGGGGGCTGGACTCGATGATCTTCTGAGGTCCCTTCCATGCCTAATGTCTATGAATCTATGAATCTAAAACTTTTGCAAAATCTCAAGCAGTAGATCTCCTCCTTGGAAAAAAAGGCTTTATTCACAGTGGTGATTACATCTACTTGAAATACAATAGACCTATGCATTTAAACATTTCATTGTCTTCAGCTGTGGTCCCCAGCTCATGCTGCTTTGGCTCTAGCTGTTTAAGAAATATGTTCCAAATGGGTAGCAACTCAGTGCTCCTGGTCAATGAGTGGTTTGGCATGACCAGCAACCAGGAACAGATCCAGGATGGCACTAAGGATACAGTGGTGGCAGAGAGTTGACTGCACACACATAGTGAATGCATTACATGTGGTTCTAGCAGCTGAGACCTAAGCTCTTAGCAGTGAAGAGGGCAGGGTTTAAAACTGTTTATAAATTTATAGACACTGTAAAAAAATAAAAGGCTAAAAATGCTTGTCCATGAAGTTATTTAAAAACTAAGAAAACACAAGCTCGGGGAAGCCTAGGGTGGAGGCAGTACAGCGTTGGGTAAGATTGTGGGCATTGCAGTTTGGGGGTGAGTTGGGGACCCCTGGGGTGGGACAGCATACTGTAAAACCATTGCTGCAGTCAAGCTATACTGAAACTCTTAACCGTTTGGGTTTCACTTAATGTTTAATTGTTAAGGTTTTCTCTTAAGGTCATATGTTTAGCCTTTTCCCTGGTAATAAACCCTGTTTCAGTTGAACACTGCTTGCAAGTGGGGAATTTTGTTCACATTAGAACACACAGTTAAATTTGTTTTTCCACATTCTTGGGTGGGTCTTGAGCCAAATTTAGAAAGCTGGTTTGAAACCCCTAAATTTTAACCCGGCCTTGGTACTGCTGGTTGGGCCTGGCAGAAGGGTTGCATTTACATAATTTAAAACATATGCCAGTAAAAACGTATGACAGGAAAAAGTTTGGTTGTCAGGAAAAAAAAAATCTTGAATGGGCAACCGCGGAACATACCCAACTGCACGGGTATCCCTGAACCATCTGCCTTGCTTCAAAATCATCAGCAGGAATGTGACATGGCAATAGTCTTTTAGATCATAAGTGGCCATTGAAAATATTAAATTTAACTGTTTTGTGACGTTAATTATTTTAGGGGATACAGAATGCTGAGATGAAAGATGAATTTGATAGTGGTCCCAACTCTACCTTGTTATCGTCCTGTGCCCTTTTGAACAACCCATATTTGTGGCTCAACCAATCTTTCCATGGTCCCCACAACTGCTAGAATTACTTCATTCCTCATGCAATACTATCAGCAGTTCCAGATTTTAAGTCAACTATGTCAGCAAAAGAAAGCAAAGAGCTTGCTTTTCCGTCCTGGACAACAGTCAGTGTATTCATCAGTAAACCCTATATACCTATCTTTCTGCAGGCATGGGATGCTGCAATTTCCTCTGTAAAAATATTTCATTTCAAGGTTATTAATTCAATTTGATCTAAGACTAAGAACTATTTTTAGCTTGCAAAGTCATGAAGTATTTCCAAATCTCTAAAAGTAAATCATATTGACAACTGTGTAAATGGGGTTAAACAAGGTAGCAAACTCCATAATGTCTTGGTGGTGCTTTTCATAGCACAACACTACAATATCCCAACAACAACACAACAATACTGAGCATCTTGTGGACAAAGACACATGATTTCTGCTTCCACACAAGCAGCAGAGTGATCAAATATACAGAGGGAATTAAATCTAAGGCTTACATCCAATTATAAGGAGACTGCTATAACAAAGATCCTTATGATTTCTGCAAACTACACATGCTGTTTCATATTCTGTACATGGCACCCAAGGAGAGATAGCCTTTTGGAAAGGTCACACATGTCTAAGTTACTTGTATGGCTAAGCATACTGCTGTGCCTCATGTTTCATACTTACACAGCCCATGGTCTTTAGTGTTATCTTCTGATTTAAACTAGTGGAAGGGGGCTATTTATCTAAACCAGTCAGCAGTTCAGTTTGAGGTGTTCCAGATAGTCAAATATATTTGAGTACATAAGCACCAAGTACATGGGAGCCCAAGGGCCCTAGACCCCTCAGGAAGAGGCCACAGTGACCTCCTGTCCCTAACTGAAGATTGACAAAGCCAGGTTGCTGTGGACCCCTGCAACGGGTGGCAGGGAGTGCCACATGCATGAGTGTATGCACACACATGCACGTGGCCACGAGTACAACCCCAGGCAGTGGTGGAGAGCAGTTCCCCCAGCTGCCCACATGTATGTCGGGGGGGGAGGGGGCAGCTGGGGGGCCCCCATAGGGAGGCGGGAGGGAGTACGGTAGGGTTGGGACTGGAGGTGCTGCCCAGCCAAGGTTGTATATGGGGCTCAGGGTTGGGGCAGGGAGCAGGACAGAGCCACGGGCGGCTTGTCCAGGGCGTGGAGGGGCTGACTCCCTGCTGCTGGGCAAGCTCCCGGGGAGGAGGATATGGGGGCACATGCCCCCCAGATTCGGGGCTCCCCACCCTGATGCCCTCCCCCTGAGAGCCTCGTGCCACCGTGGAGAGGTGCTCCCTGCTCGCCCAACAGCACTGAAGGTGGGGATGGGGGCACAGAGCTGTGCCCTCAGCTGCTGCCAGGCGGTCAGGGGGCGCCTCACTATGGCAACACAGCCAGTGCTTGGTTTCCAGGGGGAGGGCAGCAGGGCAGGGAACCTCAAATATACAGCAGGCAGCCCGGATCCACCCCTGCCCCCCATGGGCTCTGCTCAGCTCTATTCCAGCCATGACACTGGGGCCGTGAGGCTTCATCTTAAGCCCCCTGGAAAAAATAAAAGTCAGAGCTTTCGTTCGAATATACAGTTTTTACATCAAGAATTGCTTTGCAAGTTACCTGATGCTTGCAGAAGGAGTTATATTTGCAGTTGGGAAAGGCAGTAATAGAGAGGCACATTTCCCTCCTAAATCAGATTGTGTAATGCTGTAGTAGCAAGGGATTATTTTACTCGGCAACCTATGTCTAGGTGGTCAGCAAATTAAACCATTACTGGCCTTTGTGGTGCAAGTAACTTCCTCTGGGCTCCCTGACTGCATCTTATCTTTTGTAAGCTTTGTTCTGCTTAGTTGTAAGCTTTATTTGCCTTAAAATGAAATCCATCAGTGTCCTGAAGCAGCAGCCACTACTAAGTTAGCAAGCTTCTAGAAGTTGCTACACTGACTGGTCTGCTGCAGCTGAAAAATTAATTTTTTTTGTACCTTTTGGCAAAGATGCCTGTTTAAATTACGTGTCAGGAGTTGAAAGCCAGGCCCAGTTTTTAACACACAACGCATTCAAACTGACACTCAGCGTGTTCAGCTTCCCCCTGAGGACCTGTGCATGCGGCTGACATCAAACGGCTGGTTCCTCACCCCCGACTGCTGGCAGAACCTTCTGCTCCTCTCGCACTGAGCCCCTCTGGCCACCCATCTCTCTGAGTGGCAGTTCAACGCTGCTGGGCCTGATGTCACTCACAGAGCTCCCATCATCCTTTGCTGCTCTTGTGCCACAGGCATGCAAATCTGCTTGCCAGATAGCATTACTTCCTGTTCTGGATTTCTGAGCAACATGCATTTTCCCTGTCTTGCCCCCAGATTTTCCTGAATCTTACATCTACTTTTTCTATCTACACTTCAACTTTTCTAGCACCGCCTCTTTTTTAACTTGGCTATTTCCCTTCCAAGTTTTTCACTCTCAGAGACTGCCTTCCAAGTTATCTTTGCTGGACTTTCTTATATTACACCAGTTTTTAAATCCAACATTTCACTGTCATCTCTCACTTAATTTATCTTGCCAAATACTTTTGCTTTCAAGTCTCCCACTCACCACCATTTACAGGTAGGAAAGATGAAAGTAGATGAGTAACAAACATTCACCACATCTACTTTCTAAGCTCCTGACTGTTTGGAAAAAAAAAATGTTTATTAGCCACAAGACTGGCAGCATATCAGGAGAACAATGCAAAACAAGCCCACTGGTTATATTTGAATTGCTAATAAAATAAACTGATTGCATACTGGTGCTGCATACAAAGAAACGAATAAAGGAAGTGCCCTCCTTAAACTAACAAAACGTATCCTTGTAAATTCTCTTGCAATACAGAAGGGCCAGAAATGAGCGTTACCCAGTAAAATAAAGGGTTGGTTTTTTGTTTTTGTTTTTTTGGGGGGGGGGAGGGGGCGGGGTTAAGTGACCTTACAGTAAACAAATAGTATGGGTGTCTCTAGCCTCTGGCTCTGTAGTTAAGGACAACTTGTGCTACCAATCACTACTACATATGATCTCCCCAAGTCCTGGCCCAGAGTCAGCAAAAAGACAGTAGGGCAATTACCAATCCTCTCTACCTTCCTCCTGCAAGCAAAAGAGAAGTCAAGATAAAAGCAAATTACATTATTTCAGTCATCTCACTTCCCTCTAGTCTCTCACGCATCTCACTGTGATGCTAGTGATCTTGCCTGTTATAAATAACATCTCTGAGCAGAGCACAGGAGGAAAATAAGCTCCACAGATTGCCGGAGAATACCAGAAGCAGCACTGTCCATTTCATAAAGCAGTTATGATTTAGTCTTGATGCCAATGTTAGTTTGTAGGGGAAATGATACTCTAAGAAAGAAACAAAGCTACAACACTATTGATACATTATTTCTGCAGCTCAGCAAAGAACGAGTAAATGGCTACCCCTGCTCTCTGCATCAACTTGTAATAGCTTCTAATTATTTATGCAAATAAAGGAAGGAAAAAAAATTAAAAAGGAGAAGAACAAAGACAAAGACAGGAAAGGGCATAACAAGGGCAAGCTTTTGGCATTTTTAACATACATACTATTCTGAAATACAATTTCTATAATTTTATTCTTTGTTTTCTATATGAGCACACACAGGCCTAGCTCAGATTAGGATCCCAGGGTAACAGCCAATCCCTGCCCAAAAGGTCTTACAAATTGGAGAAAACAAAGGGTAAGAGGGGCCAGCAGAACAAAGGTTCCTTACCCTGGGGCATTAGTAGATCAGCAGCAGCACTAGGCATAGTCTTCTAAACCAGGATTATATATATTGTTGAATGGATCACGTGTAGTGGGAACTAATAGGATAGAGAGGGAATGAGGCAGTGTGGCCCAGACCCAGTCAGAAATATAAAGATGAAAGGACCTGCAAATGAGATTAAGGACCAAGTACGTAGCAGTACAATGAATTCACAAGTCAGTAGGGAAGTCAACCATCCATAATCCATTGAAGTCCTGCTCTTCCATCAAGCACTCCCATACAGGACTCTCTTGTGCCTATATGCATACCAAACAAATCATGTCCCAAAGGGTTTCATATTCTTCATCACTTGTCTCAAAAAAGGTGCTAAGAAAGAAAAGTGAAAATGTTGGTCTCTGTAGACTTCCAGAGGCAAAGGACCACAGGAAGGAGGAGCAGCTCTTTAGAACTGTCCTACACCTAGAGCAGCATTTGGATTTCAGTGGACTACAGATGGTTAGATCTAGATCACTCTTGGTAAGGAAACTAAGTAAAGCAAGATATTGTCCTGCATTACATTTTTACAGTGGGATTATGGATGCTACTTCTAACCTTTTCTATGGCCAGTAAAAACTGTTTAATATTCCAATGTAATATTGTTAATAGGTTAGTAATGGGCCAGACACATAGTGCAATGGCATACGCACCCCTCTTTGCATTGTGCATGGAACGTTATGTCTGGATTCATTTTTAAGGTTACTATCTCTTTCTTCATATCCTCATAAAACTCATTTCCTCTCTACAAGAAGTTTAGTACCCAAATATGGGTTGATTAAGGATGAGGCGGAGTTACTAGCACCAATGTTAAAAAAGAGAGAAGATGATCCAACTTGGTAGTACACTTCATCAAATTTCCTTATCCACTCTCTGTTTTAAACTGTAAATTATTCAGAGCAGGTACTATGCCTTCTTTTATGTTTGTACAGCACCTAGCACACTGATTATTATTTCTGTTGTACATATGACTACAGTTATATTACTTTTACATCACTAATCCAGGTAAAACTTTTCCAAGTTCCCCAAGTGCTATCAACAGTTTGGTCCCTAATGAGGCATATCTAGGAACAGTATTAAATCAGAATCATCATAATCTCTAGGTCTTTGCAAATAGGGAAGTATCTGATTTGGATTCTACCGATTTGTAGGACAATGATTTGATTGAGATCCGGATCACTTTCCTGAATCAGCTTCAGAAGATTCAGCTCTGATTCAGAGAGAATAGTGATTCGGACTGGCCAGAGAGAGGTAGGCACAGCTGGGCAGCTGCAGGTTCTCCCATGGCTCCTCTAGCTGTACCTGCCTCTCCATGGATGGGGGGAGCTGCGGGAGAAGCCCCTGTGGCTGCTCTGCCTGGCCCCATCCTAGTCCCGGTACTTTAAAAAAAAGGAAAAAAGCCCCGCACTGACTGGCTGCAGCAGTGGTGATTGGGGCCTCTTGTGCCAGAGCTCCCCCCTCCACGCAGCATGGGGCAATGGGGGGCAGCAGGGATTGCACCCTCCCTACCTGGCACCCATGTGGGCTCAGTAGGGTGCTGCACACTGCCTGAGAGATGGGACAGCTGGGGCTGAGTGGTGCTGAGCTCCAGGTAACTGCTGGAGCCACCCCAGATCCCAGGCACTGCGCAGCATCCTGTCGACCCACACTACACCTGTACAATGGAACACCTGCTACATGGGTGCCAAGCGGGGGGGGCAATCCCTGCCACCCCCCACTGCCCTGCATTGTGGGGCTTTGCCACAAGCCCTCAGAGGCTGAAATCCCTGCTGCTGCAGCCAGTGAGTGCAGAGCTTAAAAAAAAAAAGCCCTGCACTGACCAGTTGCAACAGCAGCACCTGGCTGGAGCCTGGCACTGCTCAGCCCCAGCAGTCTCAGTTCCCAGACAGCACGCAGCGCCCTGCCAAGCCACACTGTACCCATGCCATGGGGCACCTGCTGTGCAGGTGCCAAGCAAGAGGGGGGGTGATCCCCACTACCCCACTCTGTGTGGGGGAGCTCTGCCACAAGCTTTCAGAGGCCCCGATCGCCACTGCCAGAACTGGTGAGTGCGGGACTTAAAAAAAAACAACAAAAACTCACAGGCACAGAAACACCCTTCATTATGTAGAACACCAAAGTGATATACCTGACAGTTCAAAAATCACCATCTCAAACCAAAATTATTGTCAAAGCCAGACATAGCTCTTCTGACTGAATCAAATTTTGACTCAGCACCTATAGAGGACAAGGTGTTCAGGAACAGCGAGCATGGATTCACCGAATCAAGTCATGCCTGACCGACCAAATTTCTATCTCTGATAAGGTGACAAGTTCTGTGGATGGAGGGAGGGTAGCTGATGTGATACACCTTTTAACGCTGTTTCCCACAAAATTCTCATTAACAAGCTACGGAAATACAAACTAGATTAAAGTATGGTAAAGTGGATATGTAAGTGGTTGAATCATTGTGCTAAGTGAGTAGTCACTGATGGCTCAATGCCTTGCTGGAAAGAAGTATCAAGGGGGTTCCCCAAGAATCTGTCCTGGGTCCAGTATTGTTTAATAACCTCATCAATGATTTGGGCAATGGGATCAAGTGCATCTTAGCCAAACTGCAGATCACACCCAGCTGAGTGGAGTTGTGGACAATTTGGAGGTTAGGGCCAGGATACAGAATGACCTGGACAGACTGGAAAATGGTCTCACATCAATCAGATGAGATTCAACAAGGACAAGTGCAAAATCCTGCACTTGGGATGGAATTATTCCATGCAGAAATACAGACTAGGGAATATAGTTGGTTAGGCTGCAGTACTTCAGAGAAGGACCTGGATGGTACAGTAGACTATAAGTTGAATAGGAGCCAACAGTGTTCACTGATCACAAAACGCCCCCCAGCCCGAGTGTTCTATTAACAGAGGTGTCATTTCCAAATCAAGGGAATTTATTTTTCCACTTTATCTGGCACTGTTTTGGGCCTCACACTTTTATGTCCAGTTCTGGGCCCCACACTTCAAGAAGGATGTGAACTGAGAGGAAAGAGTTCAGTGTAGAGCAACAAAAATGGTAAGAGATCTAGGAAGCAAGATTTATGAGGAAAGGCTAAAAAGGCTAAGATTATATAGTTTGGAGAAGAAAAGACTCGGGGAGGATTTGATAATAGTCTTCAATATCTGAAGGGCAATATAAAAGGATGGAGGTAGGTTTTCCTCTGTGACCAGAGGGAACAGGACTAGGAAAAATGGCCTCAAGCTTAAGCAGGGGAAATGTAAGTCGGAAATTAGGAAGAATTTTCCGTTAGGATGGTCAAACTTTGGAACAGACTACCTAGAAAACTGTGGAAACTTCATCCTTGAAAACTTTCAAGAGCTGGTTAGATGGATTTGGGTAAGATGATTTAGTCAGAGATGATCCAGCCTTGAGCAGGGGGCTGGATCATCTCACTAGGTTCTTTCCAACCGTACTTTCCTATGATCTTTAATATTGTAAATAACCAAACCAAACCAAACACATTAGGAACCAAGTGTAAAGCCAGTGTGCAGTGTCACCAACCAGGAAACGGGATAAAAAAAGGAGTTCTAGCTACAGTTCTTTTAAAAACTCATGAGGCGAGAGGCAGGGATGGTTCTTTGAGTAGATGTGATATTTTTTATTAGACCAACATAGGGAGAGAGGTTCTTTGCTGCCTTCTGTGCTGTCACAAAACTTCCCCAGGGTGACTAAAGGCTGTAACTTTGCAAGGTCTTACCTCTATAGGGCCACCCAGGTGCGTCTCAACTCTTATTCAGGGAAATACATTTCAAAGACAGAAAGTTGAAAGAATATACAATTTTTTACAGAGTGAAAATATGAACTACAAGAGGCCACATTTGTATTTTTGTATTTGGACAAGCAATACTGCTAGGGACATCCTAAGAGAGAATAGAAGCATAGCTAGAAAGTGACTGAGAATGCAGTCTCCAACAGTGGTTCATTAATGAAGGTCAGTACCAAGGATCTACCTGCAAAATGATAGAGTAGGTGGGAAAAAGGGCCTGAATACTATTTTGAGAATAGAAGTAACAGGCAATTTTTGACCTAACAAAAATTCAGTCAATTGAATTGCACAGTAAAACCATAACCTAAGGGCCAAATCTTGACTGCTTCTTCAGCAAATGTGACGGAAGCCCCTTTCTCCCAAGCCCCCCCATCACTTAGCTGTGCATGGCACCCTACACCAAAGCACACGTGCTCCTTTGACTGCAACACAGGCATAGAAGCAAAGTGCAGTGTGATCTACCCAGTGCATGGTAAGGACATGTAGAAATCCAGCCAGGACTCTGCCTTTGTGATGCCTGGTCCAATGACAACACTAACAAATACATACTCCCAGTCTATAAATGATATGTCAGAATGACTTCCGTATGCTATCTTCTGCCCCACTGTAACAGCAAGCCAGAAGGTTCCTGTTACTTTAAAGGAAAGAGTAGCAGGCTGAGCTGAATTAGGGAGGACTGGCAGCTAGGAACCAAGCTAGCTGCTAATGAGATGGCTGCCAACAGACAGACCAGGATGCAAGGCACAGGGAGAGGCTAACTATGGGAAGGTAACATCCTGGGGAGGGAGAAAGAGCAGTAAAATGCAGCAAGGCCAGTCAGGAAGACTGCTCAGAAACAAGGGGCTGCAGACAAATGATCTCAGTTCTAGCAGGGAGAGCAGGCAAGTCATAGTTTCATAGTTTCTAGGGTCGGAAGGGACCTGAGCAGATCATCTAGTCTGACCCCCTGCCATGGCAGGAAAGAGTACTGGG
>NW_017728931.1:122694928-122709793 GCF_001723895.1 Crocodylus porosus
GCCGCATAGAGGGGGAGGATCACCTCCTTGGACCTGATCGTGATGCATCTGTGGATGCATGAAAAGGTACGGTCGGCCTTCCTGACTGCATCCCCAAGTCCTCAGGCACAGTGGGGAAAGTCCTGTGAGTACTTGCAGAGTCATGTCACTGGATTGGGCAGGGCTTAGGACACCCTTAAAGCCTGTGCCTGAAACCAGGCAGTCAGTCTGACTCCACTAGCTACCCTCTTCCAGGCACTGAAGAGTTGCTGCCCTGGAGAGCTGCAGTGGGAGGCTCTGCTGACTTCTGGAGTGCCTGACAATGCCAGTTAGACACTGAATTCTGGCTGCACGGGGGGCAGGACCCAGACAGGCAGAAGCCTGGCAAACAGCCAGTTGACTTGGAGTTTTGTCAGAGCCTGAGTGCGTACATGTTTTGTCTGAGTTTAACCGGTGGCTTAGGTTTGGGACTAATAGGGGTGAGAGGAAGTCCCAATAGTGTCAGAGAGGCATGGAGTTAGAGCAGATCAGGCTCATATCCCAGAGGGGCAAATGTGGGGCTGATATGAGGCTAGAGTCCAGGAAGCCAGGCCAGGTGCAGTAGGTCTAGGCTAAAGAAACTAGGCAGAGTACAGGGGTGGAGGCTGGGATGACCTAGGCCCCAACAAGGAAGTAGAGCCCTGAGGCAGGCTGGGGGTTTGGGCAAAGTGCCCACCCAAGTGATGAGTGGAAACACCTGTGAGGCATGGGCATGACTACAGGAGGCTATGATTAGCCCTAAAGTCAAGATGCATTAACACAGTTGCTCATGAGTGAGATCTTGCCTGGGGTACCTTGGGGAAGCCTCCTTTTCTTAAGACATAACTTCTAGGCAGGGCAGGAAAGGTGAAGTGGAGATTGCCCAAAGGAAGCAGAGAGGACAAGGGCTGAAAGAGTACTCTAGGGACATTACAGCCACTCCTGGGGTAGGACCATGTTACCCTCCCCTAAGACATGTAACCTGCCTCCCCACTAGGCAGGCTGAACAGCTACGTTTGGCACTTCTGCATGGCACAGCTCTGGTTTTCAGAGATGGACAAGAAGTAGTTTTCCCTCTCTCAAAACTTTTCAAGGAGTTTTCATTCCCCACTGAGACGAGACTGAGTCCTTTCTGAATATTCCATGAAAGAGGGAGATTCACACCAAAACAGCCAATGGGCTGGTGGCCAGGACACTCAGCTAGGATGTAGGACACCCATGTTGAAGACCTCTTTCTGTCAGATTTAGGCCTAGCGACTTGAACTGGTGTCTACAACATTCTCTAGCCATGAGGCTATTGGCTATTTTGGGATCAGTTCCATCAAGGACCTCAGAAAGCCATCCCAAACAAAAATGGGATACTCCTATAAAAATGAATGTGGGATACTCCTATAAAAATGTTCTGCTTTTGATGAAAAAGAGAAAAGAAAGAGACATCTTATCAAAACATTCCTGACTTGTACCACACTAGAATGATAGAAGTTACCTTAGTAACCCTCCAACATATAATATTTATATAACATATTCCCCCCCTGGATTGAGTGTGTCTTTGCATATGTTAGTTCTGAACCAGCATTGTTACTAAGCCTATAAACAAACTTCAGAAAATTCTCCTTCTTGTTGCACATCACTGAACAAAGTAACCGAAAATCTTTTACATTATGAACCAATACTGGTCAAACTCAGACAAACACACTCAAGCCATATAATTCTGGATTAAAGTTATGATCTACAGCATTACCATTTAGAATGCAGTTCCTTGGAAATGAAGGCAAGCTAGGAAGTTTCACATACAGCAGAGTCTTTGTATCAAATGCATGAACTCATGCCCCAGCATCCCATTTTCTCAAGTAGATAAGGACACAGTGGAAGAACATATTAATGAGCAAGACTGTGTATGTGTTTAACATTTGCTCAATTATAGGTCTAAATGCATTCAGCTTATAGTATTTATTTTGTTCTTCCTTAGTAATTACCATACACCAGTGATTAGAAACAATTGCTAGTTAAGGGGTTGTATTTTTTATTATGTCATGACATATTTAACGTGAAACGATCTGCCACAAGGTGCAGTAGAGCAGTCGTGCTCAATGTTCTGCCCCCATAGGCTAGATGAGAGGCATGGAGCTAGCCTGCAGTTAGTCTGTGGGCCTGATCCAGTGTCGGGTCAAGTGCATGGGGTCAGTCCTCAGGTGCCACTAATCCATATGCCATCTCAGTTCTGAGTGCTGGATTTGGCCGCAAAGTTACACCACATGCCAATGTGATCCAGAATGTAGGCCTGTGTCCTCAGGCCTGCAGGGCTCCACAGAGGTCTGGAAATTTGGCAGTTGGAGAGCAATGGCAGCATGACTTGCCATGGTTCTGGAAGCCATGCAATTTTAGGCTGCCACGACACCCCTCTCGTTATATTTCCAAACACATGGGAGCCCCACAGGCTGGAAAACACAGCCCTGCAGGCCAGATTTAGCCCACAGGCTGAAGGTTGAGAAACACTGCACTAGTGGATTACAAGTGCCCAGCTACACAGTTGCAGCACTGCAGAACAAGTGGAGAAAGATGGTGTAATAACCAGAATGTTTTTCTGGAGTTCAACCTGCCAGGTGATACACATATATTAATACAATCAAATTGCAGCTTTTTTGACATGACCTTTTGTCACTGATGGTAGGTGCAAAGAATAAAAACCTACTGTGGTAGGGAGCCAAGTATCCAAAAATCAATCCAACTCAAAATCAGTGTTCTATGAACAGATTAGAATATCTACTGTATTTACTTGAATACAAGACAAGGTCATCCCCCACAACTAGCATAGGGAAAAAGCCCCTCATCTTATAATTGCATACAAGGTAATCTCACCAAATACATTAAACTGATGCCAAAAGTATCATGTGATCAGCAAAGAAAATTAACTACAAAGTTGATTAAATGCAGCCAATACTGAGCATGACTATAAAACACATGACCCACATTTGGCAAACATACTGATGGGAACCCCTTTTTTGTGGCCCTTAAAAAATGAGTAGGTGTTCCCTTTGCACGGAACTGGCACCAGGCTTGAAGGTACTGCGATACTAGGCCAGCATCAGGAGGGTCAGAGCCAGTCCTCTGGTGCCTAAAATTGAATTTATTAGAAAACGTTAAAGTTCAAACAACAAAGTTAACAGAACAAGGAAATACAGAAAGACCCAAGCGGGAGACTACATAGTAGAGCATGGGGGCAGGGGTGGGAATGCAACTAAGTTACATATGAAGCTTGCAGCCAGCTAAGTTGGGGGGTCAGGGGAGTGGGAAGAGGGAAAGGGAAGGAAGGGGCATGATGCTTACAAAGCAGAGCATACATAGGAGGCCCCACAAAACAATATTACATTGTAATAGGAAGATGGTTGGGAACCACACACAGTTACAAATAACAACATACAGGATAACTGCAGGGGTGGGGAAGGGTCCAAGATTAAAAGTCACTGGAGGCAATTTGGTGCAGGGAGGAGGGAGGGGGAGCATCAGGTGGTCCCCTCTGCATCGCTTCTGGCCAGCAGTCTGGTGGGGTTCATGTACTGGCACTGTCCTGTGATGTGTTCTACACGGATGTCCTCGAACATTGAATAATGTCAGACACCATGAGGCACCACATCAGCTTAGTGTAGAGGCAAGATACGCAGCAGGCATGCCGGGCACTCTCACTGCTGGGGTCCCATGATCCGAGCACCCCAATGATCAGCACTTCAACTGTCACGTCGTATCGGGGGACACCACGGCTTGAAATATGTAGTAAATCACAAGCCTTTGGCTTTGAACTAATATCATGCATTGTTTGTACTACATATAAGTAGGTGTCAAATAGATGGGATAGATCTACTGACTCTTGTGATATCCTATGAAATATGAACTTTCATTTCTACCCAGGAGAATTTCTATCATCTTTTATCCGATGCCTGATGAAAAGTGTTTGTGCCCGAAAGCCTGCAATTAAAAATATTTTTTTTGCAAAAATCTTGTTAGTTTAATAAAAGATATCATCTCTACTATGAGTCCTGATTGCCTTTTCCTCTAGACCAATATGGCTACAACCTGGATACTGGCCTCACTTCTATGTGCTCAGGGAGAGCAGGGTTTGACAGTAAGGAGAGGAGGAAGGGGTTGCTGAGGGGTGGGGGGGAGGTTGAGGGGAAGCAGAGGGTAAAGGGGTTAGATGACCCCCAAGATTTATTTTCCCTGCTGTAGCAGTGGGAGGGGGACAACTTCAAGCCAAACCTCCAATAATTAGATTCTATACCTGGAAAATTATAACAAATGTATACATTTTCCACATACAGAATCTAATTATTGGTGGGTCATCTTATAATCAGGGTCATCCTCTATTTGAATAAATATGGTATATATTTTTCCTTATGTGGAATCATAGAGCCAGAAAGGAAAGCAATCAATCTTGTATGTGTGGAGTTAAAAAAAGACTGAGCCAGAACCTATTCCATCTATCAAGAAGCTTACGTGCAATCTGACTCCACCCTACTAGAGTCCCTGAGAAGATGTGAACACAAAGGTGAGTGGGTTTTGCCCACTGCCCACTGTTTTATATGACTTATTTTTAATGCTAAAATGACACTCGTTACATAAGAAGATGCAATGACCAGTTTTCAAGGACTTAAGCAGGATTGAAGAGGATTGTACTAAAGTCCATTTACGTGCTTAACGGAAAGAATAAAATCCAGCCCTATGCTTTTTGGATTGGAAGCCAATAATTTTCAAAACCAATGCTTTCAACACCATTTTTATATGTCTGGTGCCAATTTAGGAGCCAAATATAAAACCTAATTGCTCAATACTAAGGCACTTCTGAAAAACACCAACATTTACTATTGTGTTTGTTATTTAGTCAGTAGACTAGTCTGCAGCTCATGTTTGCACAGCCCCATGACAAGGCAGCCCTACAGAACGGAGGCATCAGGCACTGAGTGTTGCTTATTGGAAGTAGGAGCATCTGCTATATGGGCAGGACAAGTTGGCAATGCCATCAAGAGGGGGAGGCTGTAAACTTGGGCACTCAGAAAGAGCATGGGGTTGGCATTTTTTGCAGTACTGGTGAACAGGAGATAGAACATGCCTGTTAGCATTTATGCAGCATCCCTGGTGCCCACAGTGTTCTACATACCAAGAAAACTCTGGGCCACAGGATGTTTTAATTCTCTGAAGCCCACAGCAGGGGGAGATGGTTCCACACTCAGCAAGTTGGATCCTGAGGAGCTGCTGCCTCATGTTCTCCTAAGGAGGGAAGATCTGTAAAGCCGCAGAGAGCCAAAGGAAAAAAGGCATAACACTTTGCCCAGACAGCCAGGCTGCTGCTAACTTGTTTTCCCTTCCACCCCTGTAGCAGGTATGGCAGGAGAAACAGAAGAGGAGTGAATTCTGGGGTAAGTCGGCATTTTACCTCCCGTATAGTTTTCAAGTCAGAAGTCCAGTGGGTGCTGCTCCAGAGCTTTCTCCATCCAGGAGGCTGAAGACCTCCCACCTCCTCCACCCTCACCCACACATGCAGTGCAGTAAAGAGGAGGCTATGGCCTGAAGTGGTAACTTTCAAGACTTTAAAGGCATGGCCGGAACCAGGCCAGGGTACCTGGTCTGCCCTTCAGCCAGTTCACCGTGTCTCCTGTCATTCATGTTCACAGGTGGATCTAGAATTTCCTAACGGAGAGTGGCAGCACACCACCCATCAAACCATGTGGGGATGGGGCAAGGTGTGGCTGGCAGGGAACACCAGGCACTTGAAGTGGGGATCTGTCTGCTCCTGCCACTGTCCCTGGAGGACCTGGGCATAGGGATAACCCCAGAGCCACTCCTGCCCTGCTCTAGCTATACATGGGGTGCAGCTGTAGTGTAGCAAAATCCCCAGTTTTTCTTTTAAAATGCATTCCCTTCCCTTCCCCAACCATTTCTGACTTTTTCTTTCCCTCTCTATTCCCTATAGATAAGTATAAGTGAGCTAAGACATAGGATAAGCTTCAGCATCTTATTTTGCAGCAAGTTGTATTTGTTTAGTTTTTTTCTCCTTCTTTAGGTTGTACAATTATTATGTTTATACTGATTTTTACTGTTCTATATTACTGTTTTACTGGTACTATATTATTTAGGCCTACATATGTAAGTTAGCATAAGTCATGTCAAGTTTCCATTTTGTTTGTCAAGTCTCCATCCTGTCCCCAGGCCCAGTTGTGTAACCTATGACTCACACTTACCCCTCCTTGGTTCCTGAATGAATGGGGATGAATGAGGGAGCTTGAGAGACAATGGCAGTAGGTCTAAAAATAGCTCCCTCTGAATGACCGAACCATCAACACCAACTCCTGGACCAACGACCCAGCCCTTAGAACCACCCTCAGCATTCACAAAACAAAAGATGAGGCAACCCACCATTGTGCCGGGCTGCATATGCTCAGTAAGAACACCAGGAGTCCTCTGGGACAGGACTGATGCTGCCTGGACAGCCCCTCCCCATAGGAGATCAGAGGTTGTCTGCCCCATAAAAGGGATAGTGAAGACTGACTCTTTGGGACGCCCTTTCCATCTGGACCAGCACCATGCCACACCACCTACCCACCAAGAGGCCATACTGGTGACCCCTTCTGGACAACACCTACTGGACAAAGATCTCTTTCCAGTCTGGATAGGTAGCTATCACCCCCCACCCTCTCTTCAACCAAGGACTTGGACTCTGTTTCTCTTCCTTACCTGGACTCCAACCCTTACACCCTTTCTCCTGCTGTCATTGTAAGTGCTTGTGTGTGTGTGCGTGTATGTGAACCAATAACTTCATGGAGCTGTGTGGCGTGTTGTCTGTTTAATAAACTTGTTATTTGGACCCCTGAGTTGGGTTTTGCTTTACTATGGTTCAGCCCTACTCCAATCTCTGCTCCTTGCCCCTCTAACTTCTGTCTCATTTCTCCCTCTCCTGCCTCTAGCTCACTGCCACCTCCAACACCTGCCCTGAGCTCATCTCTGCCTCCAAACCCCTGTTTCTTTGCCACTGTCTTATCCCCACTGCCTTTTATCCTGACCAGCCAGGTTTCTGCCTCAGTTTCTTTCCTGGCTGTCTCCTCCTTGCCACCAGGCTTCTTTTTTTTTTCCCCTCCCATGTACCAGTGACCTCGCATAATCCTGGGGCCACTTGATCTTAAGTATACCCAAGCCTCAGTTCCTCAGTCAGCTTCTCTCTAGTCTACTGGTTCTAATCCTGGTTCTGGCAACTTTCACTCCTACACTTTAACTCTCTCTCTCACCTTAACCTTCCCCCAAGTATCTCAGGTACCCCAAGCACACACATACAAACCATACCATCCAACTTACCTATGTGTAAGTGGGTTGTATGTGTGTGAACTGGTGATCTGTGTGTGTGTATTGACAATTGATTTTTGTCTAATTTGTAGTGTGTATGTGCTTGAATTGGTGATAGGTATGCATGTGCCTAGGCTGGTTTGGATGTGTATGTGCCTGAGCTGGTAGTGTGTGTGCATGCACCTAATTGATTTGTGTGTTTGTATACGTGCAATTGTGTCACACCCTACTGTCTAACAGCACAATACTGAGATCCTGAGAGTTGGCCTGACCCCACAGGACAACAGAAGTAGACAGGCTCCTCCTTCCAGTGCCTACTCCAACCAGTGGCGGACACAGTGGGGGAGGAAGGAGCAGCAGAGAGTACGTGCAGGAAGAGGAAAACCATCCATTGCCACCACTGTCCCTGGCTGTCCCTGGCACCATGAAGCTGTACCCCATGGCTGAGTAGGGCAGGAGCAGATCTGGGGCTCCCCCTGCACCTGGCTCAGCCAAGGACAGCAGTGGTAGTGGAAGGGGACTGTCACTGCATCACCCATCCCTGGATCTGCCCCTGTCCATGTACCCTTTCCTTGTACAGCAATAGGAGTTCAAGTGTAATCCAATAGCCAATGGGCTGACATCTCTCACTCCTGCCACCCAAACACCAACAGGTATTTGGGAGTGATGGGAGAAGTGAGCTCCATGCCTCAGTTGTTTATGAGAGCTAGCCTTATTAAAATACAAGTCAGAGAAGCAGCTAAAACTTAAAATATAGTTCCTTATGTAGCTTCTGTCACTGCAAGCACTACTAATGGAAAGTCCAGGTCACCAGACTGTTCCAATCTATGCTACCTCCCTCTCTGCTTCTGGCTCCAAAAGCATTTCTGTGAGTCTATGTCTTAAACAAGTGCCCTTCCCATGTTCCTCCTGCCACTGGAAGGTCTTTCACAGGAGTGCACAGAAGTACATACCCTCCCCTCATCTATATATGACCTAGAAGGAGACAAAGAGAAAAATAATGAAGATATGATGGGTAGCATCAGAAGGGCTCTCTGGTACCAGTGTATTAGCAATGGCCACAATGACACAAGGGTACAAATTAGCTCTTTTTGCTCCAATTCAAACAAAAACACATCCAGGGAAGCCCCTGAGACCTATGTTATGCAGGAGGTCAAACTGAATGATTGTAGTGGTCCCTGCAGGTCTTTTAATCTATGGAGTTTATAAGATAAAAAGAATATCTGTTCTCTCCGCTCTTTCAGGATCAAATTTGATTCTAAGTGCATAAGCCAATTTAAAGCAGTGCCCTGGGCATAGGGACAGGTTTCCTGTCCCTCAACTACAGTATATCCACTTCCCGGTTATAAGGGCAGCTTAGTCCTAGTCCCCAGAGCTACTGCAGTCTTCCTGGGGGAGAGAGAGAGGGAGAGAAGGGGAAAGGTTGGAAAAGGCCTGCACAGTCGTAGGCAGAGACCCACTGGCAACACTGTCCCCTTCTGCCGTACCTGAATCCCCTCCCGATTCCCCTATGCTTCACTGCAGGGAGCATCTGCAGTGTTGCCCTTTAGGGCATGCAGACCTGCACCCCAGCCTCATCTCTTGTGCAGCAGAACCTCCCAGGCTGTACTGCATTGAGGTTCCTCTGTCCCCTGCATAGGGGAGGAGGCAGGATTTGTCACTTAAACATTTCAGACTGACGGGCATTTCATTACGCATTTTTACTGCAAGGTTACCAGGAGCTGCACTGCACTGTTGTAACCTTAGACAAACCTGGATTCTTTTTCATTTACAATTCATAGAAAGAAAGTGATGGAAAGGTCATTCAGTACCAAATCATAATATCTCATCAAAAGCAGTTTACCAGGTAAGTGGTTAATCTCTGATGTTTTTATCCTGGGGCCATTTGCACTGCTCTAGTTAGGTTTAACCTGAAAATCTAGATACGGTCCTTTGTTTTGACAAGCTTATAATGCTGCAGTGGCATAGCTCTGGCCACTTCTAGGAAAGGAGGTAAGGGGTCTCAGTGTCAACATGCAAGCATGAAACTCAGGGTTCAATTACTGGTTGTGCCATAGGTTCCCTATATGACCTTGGTCAAGTTTCTCAGGACAAAAATTACACTCACATGGCTGAATATAGATTGTGTTGCTTAAAGCTAGGGACCCTCATGCCCCTAGCCTGATTTTTCAGAGGCTGAGAATCTACAAATTTCTGTAGGACTGTGAGATATTCAGTACCTCTAAAAGTCAGGCCATTTACTTGCCCTTCCTTGGGGGAGGCAGAGTGAAGGAAGGTGGGGGATGAGTAGAGAAAAGGCTTATAAGATATTTGCAAAGTGCTTTGAGGGCCTTGTTATGCATTACACTGTGTGCTGCACAAATGTTGATAGGTGTTAGTGCTGGCTCCAGTTTGGAGCAGTCACACGTTCAGGCGAGCAGTGGTCTGGATGACCGAAAGGTAAGAACGCTCCCCCCTCACTCCTATTCCAGGTTTACCCCCTGTCCCCTACCTACCAGGGCTCCCCTGGTTCTACCCCGTCTCCTCCCCCCTGCCCCTCAGGTATTCCCCCTTGCCTCCTGTCTCTCCCCACCCCTAGGGCACTACTTATTTGTGGCTGCAGCGCTGCCCATGGGGGGGGTGGGGAGAAGCAGACAGGAAAGGGTTAACCTGAGGTGTGGCCAGGCAGACAGGTTAACCCTTCCCTGTCTGCTCCCCAGGACGGACATCTCAGGCAGCCACTGGTAAGCTGGGGGAGGGGGACAGTGAGTGGGGACCGGGGGTGCTGCGGAGGACAAGGGGAGGCAGTGGGCCCAACCTAGGCCACCACGGTGGGGGTGTGCAGGTGGTGTTCACACTAAGGTGTAGCCTAGATTGGCTACACTTCAGTGTAACACAGATCAGAAATAATCCTGCCCTGAAGTGGCATATTTTTATGCTGCATAACAAGTGCTTAAAACTAGTTCCAGCTGTTAATGTGCAGACAATCCAGGGATTAAGCTCCAGGAGCCATGCAAAATTCAAGGCCCTGAGATTCTGTGAAGGAAGTGCAAAGTATTAGGACTTGTTTTGCAAAACTACAAACACTAAACTAGTGAATCTCTACAGCATCCCCAGGAAGTAGAGGATTTATATCATAACCTGGTTCTAAAGCTGGGAAAGCTGAGGCAGAGAGGGTGAGTGACTTGCCCAAGACCACACAGGCCATGAGCATGGAGATTTGGTTCCCCAGACACAACTACCAGTGGTACACCTTGTGCTGCTGCTGGTTGTCCCTGGGGAATGCCCATGCCATGTGGCAGGTTACCAGTGGTAGGAGAGGCTGGGGCTGGGGCCAGCACTGGGCAGGTCCCAGAAGCCTTACTTGGGGTCCTGGGGGTCTCCTGGGGCTGCAGCAGTGGTGATCCTGCTGCTCGGAGCCTTGCTGGCAGTCAGAGCATGGGTCCGGCTGCCAGCCAGGCTTTGGTTTTGAGCAGCATGTGCTGCCCCCACATGTGCTACTCCCCTTTTTTTGGTGCGGGTTTTTTTTTGACCCCTGGACATCTAGGGGTCAACCCCCTTCCCTGTGCTGCTCCCCTGCAGCATGGAGAACAGCTGAATGTGTGGTATGTGGCACCACACATACCGCACAGCTGCACTAGTCTGGACATGGCTACATAGTCCACATCAAAACTTTGATTAAGAAATCCTGTCCCTACCCTGCAGTTTGATCTGAGGTAAAGCTGCCTTCCACTTAGTACTGAAATGCCACATACAATCACATTTCTCATTCCCACTTAAATTACTTTAGCTATTTTTAGGTCAGACAAGTAGAATAAATATGGATAAGGACATTTCAGACACTTCTTGAACATGCTTCCTTAACCAGAAAGCACTCCTTTTCATAGAGAGGCATTTTGTAGTCATTAATCCATAAGGGCATTAAAATCTTTGATATTTTTATAGTAAAACAATGAAAAAACATTGAGTTAACTATGTCAGAAAAGCTGCCACTATTTATGTGGAGTTGCTATTTATCATAAGATTTTTTAGTGGGCCTCAATGTTGTTTAGCATGCATGTAGTGTTGTGCCAGTGATCTACTGTTTAACTGGTCCAAGCACCAAGCTATGCTAAGGTGCAGCAGACACAGACCAGATATTCCAGATAAGGCTCTCTACATCTTTGTGCCTATGACTTAGACAAGAGGTCTGACATGGCTACGAGAAGCATAGGGAAGGGAACAATAGGAGAGAAAGCAAGGGCACATTGAAAAGCTAACCTCAGGGAACTGAGGTTTTTCTTGGTTTCTACAATAGGTTTAATTTCATTTGTATACTTCTTGTTTTCTTTTATTTTTAAAAAAGTGCTGTGTATAAATTCCTGCATTTTAGAAATATAAGGGATACTGCACAGGATTTTTTCTGGTCAAGCCAGTGCAGATTGCTACTCAGACACTGCACAGTGAAAAATACACAAATATTTAAACCAACTGCATTACCAACTAATACATTCTAAAAATATTTATAATAAAAATCCAGTGCATTTTTCCAGGTTCTACTATCCTTTGCAGCTCAATGCATTTTGTGAAATGAATACACTCGTTTTCTCAATACCCTTGTGAAGTGCACAGTTCTGTGGCTAGGGCACTAGATTATGAGTTGAGATAGGAATTCTATTTCTCAGCCCTGCTGGGAAACCTAGCTGAAATCACTTCTTGTACCCTCCTTTTCCCCTCCCACCTCATCCTCTTTTCATGAGTTTTGACTGGAAATTCATTGGGGCAGGGATTATCACTCACTGGGTTTGTAGAGTTCCCAGTGCAGTGGGGCTCTGCTTTTGGTTAGGTTCTTTATGGGCACGGACAGAAATTACATTTGTTGCACAATCAGCTGGCCAATCATGTGACAAATTAAACCTCATCAAATGAGGGATAAAATGAAGATGCTGTACTTTGAGAGTGCCTGAGGGAACTTCTGTTCCCTAGGGTCAGTCCGTGGTGTTATTGGGGCTGGGCTGATGCAGCTCAGTCCTGTCCCTGGAGCTGTCTGCAGGAAGGGATGGGGGGAAGAGAAGGGAAGGGGAGAGAGCTGTGGGCTGGGGTTTGCCCAGACTGAGCTGGAGAGCGGGTGGGTAGGTTGGAGCCCTCCTGCCTCACAACTCCCTCCCCCCCCCACACACACTCTCCCAGCCTCCCTCCAGTTCAAGCCAGGCAAACCCCATCCCACAGCTTGCTCCACCTCCCTTCCCCCCCTGTCTTTTCCTGCAGACAGCACTGGAGCTGGGAGGGGCAGTGGGGCTAAAGGAGAGAGGTTACAGGCAGGTCCCTCCACTCAATCAGCTCCATAGTGGAGCTCAGTTCCCCACCCACCTCCAACCCAACAGACAAACATCTGTTGGGTCAGGGAGGCTGTTCTAACTCATGAGAGATTAACATGATTCCCCCAAGACTGCACAAGAAATACTTGGCAGAGGACTGGCAGATTTGCTTGGCAGACCTGTTGTCTCAGAACGTCTGCTGCTTGCCTGGAACCCAGACCTGAGATGTCATGGAAGGATCCAATCCTCTGACTACTACCCCATACTGCTAATCCATGTGAGCACCAATGATAATGCCAGGGGTGACCCTGAGCAGATCAAGAGTGACTACAGGACTCTGGGTGCAAGAGTGAAGGGGACAGGCCACTGGTGATGTTCTCCTCAATCCTTTTGGTCAAGAGGAATGGCCCTAGCAGGAGTGGACGCATCCTGCAGATCAATGTATGACTGCACAGGTGGTATCACCAACAGGGATTCAGCTATTTTGACCATGAGATGTTGTTCCAAGAAGGATTGCTAGGAAGAGATGGGATTCACCAGATGAACAGAGAGAAGGGCATCTAGTAAGAAATACTTTAAACTAGGTTCACCAGGCAATGAAGAACAAAGCCCAGAGGTAACTGGGGAAACAGGGGACCTGAAGGAAGCACAAGGAGGAGGGTGTAACAGCGGAGGCCTCATTCTCCCTGAGAAAGTAGGGCAATTGGCTAGCTACCTCAGATGTTGGTACACGAATGCACGGAGCCTGGGAAACAAGCAGCAAGAATCAGAAGTCCTTGCACAGTCAAGGAACTATGATGTGGTTGAAACAACAGAGACTTGATGGGATAGCGCACATGACTGCAGCACTGTCATGGATGGGTATAGATGGGTATTGTGGGAAAACCTTTAAAAGTGTTATGTATAAGTTTCTACATTTGCCCAGGGATTGCAGGAGGGAACAGCAGAGCTGTACACAGGGTACTGCTCTCTGAATAAACAATCTGTATCATTCTATAAGCTTATCTCCTTGGTCTTTTGAGAACTACACATTGTACCAGGAGTGGGATGCGAAGAAAGAAAAAAAATGGAGCATCTCAGAATTCCAGAGAAGTTAAAACTGTCCAGCAATGTACCAGAAAACTGGAAGAAATTTAAGCAGTGCTTCACCATAAATAAGATGGCCAGTGGAGCTATAGAAAAGGAAGATTCACTTAAGGTATCTATTTTTTTAGATATAGCAGGCCCAGAAGCTCCATCTCTTTATAATAACCTACAACTGTCAGAAGCAGAACAGAAAAGCTATGGCATAGTAATAAAAAGTTTGAAGAATATTGTATACCCAAAGAAAATGAACCTTTGAACAGTATAATTTCCACATGAGACAGCAGAAATAATGTAAGTCAATAGAGAAATTTGTCAAAGACCTCAGACTGCTGAGCCAAACATACAACTTTGGAGACCTAAAAGAGTCCATGATCAGAGACCAAATAGTATTGGGTAAAAGGGATACAAGCCTCAGGAAAAACTGCTAGAGGATCCTGAGCTTAATTTGGAAAAGGCAGTTAGAATGTGCCAACTGGCTGAGTTAAATGCCAAGCTGCAGAATCGGGGGGGGGTAGGGGGCAGGGGACAGAACAAGCTGAACTAGACAAGGTTACAAGACTCCAAAAACCTAAGGCAACACACAAACAATACAGAAAGGAGGACCTCACTATGAAGCAGGCAAATGGATGCCAAAGAAAATTGCTTGAAGAAATAATGGTCATCTGTAGAAGCTGTGGGGGTTACCACAAACCCATGCAATGCCCTGCATTTGGTAAGTGCTACAACAAATGCAAAAGATTCAATCACTTTGCAAGAGTCTGCAGAAAGGAGCAGGATACACCACACAAGAAACAGCAGGCACATGCACTATGCAATGAGGACAGGAAGAATTCCCCCTTGGCACAATGCAAAAAGAAGTTCATTCTTCGGAGGATTGGACAATCACTCAGGACACCAATGAACTAATGGTAACTTTTAAATTAGATACAGGGCCACAGGTCAATGTAAAACCAGAAAATGAAAACTAAACTGGTGTATTATGAGAATAAGAAAGTGAGACCTAGAGCATATAGTGGGAACATAGTTTCATAGCTGGTAGGATCAGAAGGGATCTGAGCAGATCATCAAGTCCAACCCCCTGCCATGGCAAACAACCCCAGCAAGGTGTTCATCTAGCCTTGTCTTAAAGACCCCCAGGGTAGGAGCCAGCACCACTTTGCTTGGAAGTTGGTTCCAG
>NW_017728931.1:122709804-122743977 GCF_001723895.1 Crocodylus porosus
TTTCCTGCTCAGGCAGGGGGTCGGACTAGATGATCTACCTAGGTCCCTTCCGACTCTAGCTACTATGAAACTATGAAACTATGAAACCATCACTCTCTGGGTGCGGCCCTCCAACCAGTTAGCAACCCATTTGACTGTGTAGGTGTCGACACCACAGTCTCCTAGTTTTTTAATGAGAATGGGGTGAGAGACAGTGTCGAAGGCCTTCCTAAAATCCAGAAAGACTACATCCACTGGTACCCCTGCATCTAAGGATTTGGTGACCTGGTCATAGAAGGCCAGCAGGTTGGTCTGAAAGGACCTCCCTCTAATGAACCCGTGTTGGTTGCCCCTAAGCATAACCTCCCCCGCTGGCCCCTTGTGGACATGCACCAGGATAATTCTCTCAAAAAGCTTACCCAGGATCGAGGTAAGACTAACTGGCCTATAGTTTCCTTGGTCCTCCTTCCTCTCTTTTTTGAAAATGGGAACCATGTTGGCCCTTTTCCAGTCCTCTGGCACCACACCAGAGCACCATGACAGCTCGTAAAGCTGTGCCAGGGGTCCTGCAATGACCTCTGCTAATTCCCTCAGGACTCTGGGGTGGAGATTGTCAGAACCAGCTGATTTAAATACATCCAGTCCCTTCAGAAGTTCCCTGACTAGATCCTCACTGACCCTAGGCATGGGTGCGCCTCCCCTGTGGCCTGAGGAATTGCAACATGATTGCAACCAAAGGTGTTTGCGTACTGCATGTTAGACACAAGGGGTATTTATTTATTTATCAAAGAAATAACATCTCTGGGAGAAAAGCTATTTGAGAAAGAGGTACAATTCAATCCTGCAAGGGTTAAAGCCATTACAAACTTGCCACCCTCTACAGATAAGGAAGGAGTGCAAAGATTACTGGAAATGATCAATTTTGTAGGGAAATATCTACCTAATTTAGCAGAGCAGACCAAACACCTTAGTTCACTCTTACAAAAGAATGTTCAGGGAATATGGGAACATGAACATGAAGCTGAATTTAAAACTTGAAGAAAAAAGTAATGAAAGCTCCAGTCCTAAAATACTATGAACCTAAAAGACCCATTAAATTGTCTACAGATGCGTCTAAAGAAGGCACGGGAATAGCCTCTTCAGAAACATGGGGATAGCTAGAGACCAGCAGCATATGCATCTAGGGCACTCTCTAAGTCAAAATGTCTGTATTCACAAATTAAGAAAGAAAGTTTAGCTCTGCTATATGGCTGTAAGAAATTTCATATATTCATCTATGGAAAACCTGTGATAGCTGAAACCAATCATAAACTATTGGTAACTGTAGCAAAGAAAGAGTTATCACTTATCAGACATGCCACCCAGATTACAGAGACTTTTCTTTCAGCTGTAGATGTATGATATAGACATATAGTACCCACCAGGAAAACATCTACTTATTGCAGCTACGTTGTCCAGAGCATATGACACAACAGAAAATGACAGAATTCCAGATTTAGACATAGTACATGTTAATCTAATTAAAAGAGTAATTCCTGTCACAGATAGAATGTGGGCACTAATAGCAGAAGCTACTGCTCAGAACACCACATTGCAACAAGTGATAACAGCTATTTGTGGTGGTTCGTCTGGAAAACATATATCTAGGCCCTACTCTCAGTTCAAGGACGAGCTGTCAGTACTGGATGGTATTTTGTTCAAAGGCTCACAATGTGTTGTTCCAGTAGTGCTAAAAAAAGACAAGTTAAACATGAGGGGACTCTAGTCACTGAAAAATGCAAAAAAAGAGCAAGGGGTGCTCTTTTGTATTGGCCCAACATAAATAATGACACAGAAGATGCTGTAAAGGCTTGTATAACATGCCTAAAGTACAGATCAGCACAAAGAAAAGAGCTCATGATGGTCATGGAGGAGCCCATAGCTCTGTGGTATCAAGTGGGCATTGACTTATTCATACATGCAGGAAAAAATATGTATTAGTGCTGGATTAGTATTCTTACTATCCTGAAATTGCATTGCTAGAAAGCACAACAGCAAACTGTGTCATAACTCACATCAAATTGATTTTTGCTAGACATGAGATTCCACAAATTGTGAGAACAGATAACTGACCTCAATTCAACTGTCTTGAGTTTAAAGAGTTTGCAAATATGGATTCCGTCACAACACTTCAAATCCTAAATAGCAAAAATCCAGTGGTCTGGTAGAAAATGGAGTATAAACAGTAGAGAAATAGTTGAAAAAAGCTACAGGTTCACACACTGTTGTTTACCTTTCACTCAAATTACAGGGCAACACCCATGAAACATGGATTGTCCCCAGCAGAAATGATGTTTAACAGGAAACTCAAAACCAGGCTGCCAAATCTTGGTGGATGATGCTCATCAGAATATAAAGTAGGATGTGAAAACATTTAAAAAAACTGACAAATACACACCAAAAAAGGTACTATGGCAGGGGTTTCAGGGACTTACCACACCTGCACAACGAAGATAAGGTCCTTATTTCAGATGGACAACTGTGGAAACAAAAAGCACTAGTTTCTCATCAAGTAGGTGCCAGATCCTTAAACTGATCACACCAGAAGGACAGGTACTCAGAAGAAACAGATGACAACTGTAGCTCATAAAAGGGAGAAAAGCAGCAGCATCATGAGATTCACCAAAGAAAACAGCCAACATCAAACCAACGAGAAATGACAGAGAAGACTGAAAATGACACAGAAGTAGAGACATCTGAACAATGAAACCAAACCAGAACTGAACCAAAGGGATTGAGAATGCAGAGAAACAAAGATCACTTAGAACTAAAAAGTCAGCACAAAGACTAATAAAGACCTGTTAAAATGTGCTTTAACTATGGGTTGAACTAACCCACCATTGTTAGTGTTATATGGTGACATGTTACATATAAAGGGAGAAGATGTGTGGATACCTTTAAGAGTGTTATGTATAAGTTGTTTTATTTCCCAGGAACTGCAGGAGGGACCAGAACTGTAGGCAAGGTAAGGCTCTCTGAATAAACAAGTTTATCGTTCTATAAGGTTAACTTGATTTTTTTGAGAACTACACAGGCATAACCTGTTCAGGAAGGACAGGCAGGGGAGAAGAGGAGGAGGAGGAGTTGTATCACAAGCAAAAGAGCGGTATGATTGCTCAGAGCTCCAGTATGAAACTGGAGACAGGCCTGTTAAAAGTCTCTGGGTTAGGGACAGAGGGGAGAGGAACAAGGGTGATGTCATGGTGGGTGTCTGCTATAGACCACCAAACCAAAAAGATAAAGTGGAAGAGGTTTTCTTCAGACAACTAATGCAAGTTTCCAGATCACAGGCCCTGGTTCTCATGGGGGACTTCAGTCATCCTGACATCTGCTGGGAGGGCAATACAGCAATGCACAAGAAATCCAGGAAGTTTTTGGAGGGCATTGGAGACAACTTCCTGGTGCAAGAGTTGGAGAGACCAATGAGGTGCTGTGTTCTTCTTGACCTGCTGCTCACAAACAAGTAAGAACTGGTGAGGAATATAGAAGTGGATAGCAACTTGGTCAGCAGTTACCACAAGCTGATCAAATTCAAGACCCTGACAAAAGGAAGAAAGAACAGGAGTAGAGTATGCACCCTGGACTTCAGAAAAGCAGACTTGGACTCCCTCAGGAAAATGATGGGCAGGATCCCCTGGGAGGCCAGTCTGAGGCAGAAAGGAGTCCAGGAGAGCTGGTTGTATTTTAAAATAACCTAGTTTCACAGTTGGTAGGGTCGGAAGGGACCTGAGCAGATCAAGTCCAACCCCCTGTCACGGGCAGGAAAAAATGCTGGGGTCAAATGACCCCAACTATGCAATTGTCTAGCCTCCTTTTGAAGACCCCCAGGGTAAGAGCCAGCACCATTTCCCTTGGAAGTTGGTTCCAGATCCTAGCCGCCCTGACAGTGAAGTAGCGCCTCCTGATATCTAGCCTGAATCTACTCTCTGTCAGCTTATGGCCGATATTCCTCGTAACTCCCAGTAGTGCTTGGGGGAACAGGGACTCCCCCATAGTCTGCTGAACCCCTTGGCCAGTTTGTAGACAGCCACCACATCCCCTCTCAGCCTTCTCTTGTGGAGGCTGAACAGGTTCAGGTCCCATGGCCTCCACTCATAGGGCCTGCCTTGCTGACCCCATATCATGCGGGTGGCCCTCCTCTGGACACTCTCGATGCTGGCCACATCTCCCCTGAAGTGCAGCGCCCAGAATTGATGCAGTACTCCAACGGCAGCCTGACCACTGTTGCATAGAGGGGGAGGATCACCTCCTTGGACCTGCTCGTGATGCATCTGTGGATGCATGACAAGCTGCGGTTAGCCCTCCTGACCACATCCCCACATTGGCGACCCATGTTCATTTGGAATCAATAATGACTCCAAGATCCTTTTCTGCCTCTGCACTGACAAGAAGGGAGTTCCCCAGCCTGTAGGCATGCTGCTGGTTCTTCCTCCCCAGGTGCAGTACCCTGCACTTGTCAGTATTGAAACCCATCCTGTTTTCATCCACCTACCCCTATAACCTGTCTAGGTCTAGCTGCAGCCTGTCCCTCTCCTCCAGCGTGCCCACTTCTTCCCACATCTTAGTGTCATCCGTGAATTTGAACAAGGTGCTTTTCACCCCCTCATCCAAGTCGCTGATGAAGATGTTGAACAGTGCAGGCCTGAGGACCGAGCCCTGGGGGACCCCACTGCCCACGTCCCTCCAGGTCGAAAATGACCCATCCACCACCACTCTCTGGGTGTGGCCCTTCAGTCATTTTGCAACCCATATGACTGTGTAGGTATCGACGCCATGGTCACCTAATTTCTTAACGAGAATGGGGTTAAAGACAGTGTCAAAGCCCTTCCTAAAGTCCAGAAAGACTACATCCACCGTGACACCTCCATCCAGGGTTTTTGTGACCCAGTCGTAGAAGGCCATCAGGTTGGTCTGACAGGACCTGCCTCGAATGAACCCATGTTGGTTGCCCCTAAACACAATCTCCCCTGCTGGTCCCTCACAGATGTGCTCCTGGATAATTTTTTCAAAGAGCTTCCCCAGGACTGAGGTAAGACTAACGGGCCTGTAGTTTCCTGGGTCTTCCTTCCTCCCTTTTTTGAAAATGGGGACTACATTGGCCCTTTTGCAGTCCTCCAGCACCTTGCCAGAGCACCATGAGTGCTCGTAAAGCTGTGCCAGGGGTCCTGCAATGACCTCTGCTAATTCCCTCAGCACTCTGGGGTGGAGATCATCAGGACCTGCTGATTTGAACATGTCTAGACCCACCAGAAGTTCTCTGACTAGGTCCTCACTTACCCTGGGCCTGGCTGTGCCTCCCTAGGTCCATTGGGGATTCCAGTGGGGGGATGCCCCAGTCTCTGCTCAAAAAGTTGGAGGCAAAGCAATTGTTAAAGAGGTTAGTTTTGTCGTCTGGTGTGACCACCAGATCTCCTAGCGTATCCTGTAGAGGCCCTATGTTACCTGGTACCTTCTTTTTACCCCCCATGTATTTAAAAAAGGACTTCTTGTTGTCCTTGATCCGGGTCACTAGTCCCAGTTCCATCTCCACCTTAGCCTTCCTAACAGCACCCCAACAGCCCCAAGCAACCGAGGTATAATCCTCCCTGGTGATGGCCCCTCTCTTCCATTGGGTGTATGCCTCCTTTTTAGCTTTGAGACATTCATGGATGCTTTTGGTGAGCCATGGGGGCTTTTGAGCACTCCTGCCCCCCTTTGATCCATGTGGGGATTGCCACCCTTTGGGCATGGAGGATCACATCCTTAAGGAATGACCACTCTTCCTGGACTCCCAACTCCCCTCCCCTCCCCTCCAGGACCTCAGTGCATCCCCGACTAGTCTCCTTACTTCATTGAAATCCATCCTCCTGAAGTCTAGGGCTGTTGCCTTGCTGCAGGCCTTTGACACCCTGCACTGGATGGTGAATTCCAGTAGGCGATGATCACTATCGCCTAGGTGGTCGAGAACTCACAGTCCACTCACCAGATTGTCGCCCGTGGCCAGAACCAGGTCCAAAAAGGCATTTCCCCTGGTGGGACTGTGCACCTCCTGGGTTAGATGGAGGTCCTGTAACTCGGGTAGGAACCTACGTGAGCGATCAGAGCTGGCTGACTGCTCTTCCCAGCAGATGTCTGGATAGTTTAGGTCACCCATGATGACCACGTCCCTTGACTTAACTGCCTCTGTAAACTGACCTGAGAATTCCCAGTTCAGCTCTTCCCCCTGGTTGGGTGGCCTGCAGTAAACCCCTACCGTTAAGTCCCTTTCCCCATGACTCCCTTGTACACAGACCCAGAGCACTTCAGTCTGCCCTTCCTCTGACCCAGTGCTGTTTGTTGAGGATGTGTATTGCTCTTTGATGTAGAGTGCCACACCCCCAGCTTTCCTCCCTGTTCTATCCATCCTGTACAGTTCATAGCCCCTGATGTTTACTGCCCAGTCATGCATTGGATCGCACCAAGTTTCAGTGAGCCCCACTATGTCCGGATTAGTGTTAGCTAGCAGGATGGCAAGTTCCTCCTGCTTGTTCCCCATACTACCTTACTGAGGGTACAGGAATAAACCATCCTGATGTGCAGAAAGAATAACAAATATGGCAGGTGACCAGCTTGGCTTAGCAGAGAACTCTTCAGTGAGATTAAACACAAAAAGGAAGCTCACAAGAAGTGGAAGCTTAGAGAAACAATTAGGGAGGCATATAAAAATATTGCTTGGGCATGCAGAGATAAAATCAGGAAGGCCAAAGTGCAACTGGAGCTGCAGCTAGCAAGGGTCATGAAAGGTAACAAGAAGGGTTTCTACAATTATGTTAGCAACAAGAGGAAAGTCAGGGAAAGTGAGCGTCCCTTACTGAATGGGAAGGGCAAAGTAGTCACAGATTATGAGGAAAAGGCTGAAGAAGTCAATGCCTTCCTTATCTTGGTCTTCCCAGGCAAGGTCAGTTCCCAGACTACTGCACCAAACAGCGGTTTGCAGAAAAGGTGGAAACTCCCCATGGTGAAAGAACAGGTTAGGGACTATTTAGGAAAGCTGGAAATGTACAAGACCATGGGGCTGGATGCAAGCATCTGAGGGTGCTAAGGGAGTTGGCTGATATAATTTCAGAGCTGCTGGTCGTTATCTTTGAAATCTTGTGGCGAATGGGGGAGGTCCTAGATGACTGGAAAAAAGCAAATATAGTGCCCATCTTTAGGAAAGGGGAAAAGGAAGATCCAGGGAACTACAGACCACTCAGCCTCACCTCAGTCCCCAGAAAACATATGGAGCAAGTCCTCAAAGAATCCATTTCTAAGCACTTACAGGAGAAGAAAGTGATCAGGAGCAGTCAGCATGGATTCACCAAGGACAAGTCATGTCTAACCAATCTGATTGCCTCTGTGGATGTGGGGAAACCAGTGGACATAATATACCTTGCTTTTAGCAAGGCTTTTGATACCATCTCCCGTAGCATTCTTGCAATCAAGCTGAAGCAGTATGAATTGGATGAATAGACTGTAGGGTGGATAGAAAGCTGGCTGGATTGTCAGGCTCAATGGGTAGTAATCAATAGCTCAAGGTCTAGTTGGCAGCCAGTATCAAATAGAGTGCCCCAGGGGTAAGTCCTAGGGCTGTTTTTGTTCAATATTTTCTTTAACGATCTGGAAGATGGGATGGATTGTACCCTCAGCAAGTTCACGGACGACACCAAGCTTGGGGTATAGTAGATACGCTGAAGGGTAGGGCTAGGATTCAGAGTAACCTAGACAAATTGGAGGATTGGTTCAAAAAAAATGTCATGAGGTTCAAGAAGGGCAAGTGCAAAGTCCTGCACTTAGGACAGAAAAATCCCATGCACCACTACAGGCTTGGGACCAACTGGCTATGCAGCAACTCTGCAGAAAAAGACCTGGGAGTTACAGTGGACAATAAAATGGATATGAGTCAGCAGCGTGCCCTTATTGCAAACAAGGCTAACAGCACACTGGGCTGCATTAGTAGGAGCATCGCCAGCAGATTAAGGGAAATAATTATTCTACTCTATTGTGCACTGGTGAGGCCACATCTGAAATATTGTGTCCAGTTTTGGAGTCCCCATTATAGAAAGGATGTGGACGAGTTGGAGAGAGTCCAGTGGAGGGCAATGAAAATGGTTAGGGGGCTGAGGTACATGACTTATGAGGAGAGGCTAAAGGAACTAAGCTTATTTAGTCTGCAGAAGAGAAGACTGAGGGGGGAATTGATAGCAGCCTTTAACTATGCGATCGGTAGTTCTAAAAAGGATGGAGATAGACTTCTCAGTGGTGGCAGGTAACAGAATAAGGAACAATTGTCTCAAGTTTCAGCAAGGGGGATTAGGTTGGATATTAGGAAAACCTCTCTTACTAGGAGGGTAGGGAAGCACTGGAATGGGTTACCCAGAGAGGTGGTGCAATTTCCATTCTTGGAGATCTTTAAGGCCTGGCTCGACAAAGCCCCAGCTGGAATGATGTAGTTGGGGATGGGCCTGCCTTGAGCAGGGGGTTAGACTAGATGACCTCCTGAGGTCCCTTTCCACCCTAATTTTCTATGATTCCAAGGATATGTTGAATGCTTTGACTTTGTCCTATACTGCTGCTACAAAACCATCCCAACAGGAGTTCCATCTTCACATGTGCTGAGCTTCCGTGAATGCTACCAAATTCAGTAAGAAACCACCGTACTCAGTGCCCCTCTGATGTCTGACCTCAGTGCTTTTAGTCAGTAGGTATGGCAGTGTGAAAACAGGCTTTTTTAATTTGGGAAAGAAATATACTGAAAAATAAATTTTAAAAATAAAGTAGAAGCCCAGCAAGAAAACCGAGTATCAGTGACTGAACTGTCTGTTGGTCTGACACAGTTGGGTCTAGGCAGTAACAGGCCTGGTTAATACAGTATATCCTGACCCTAAAGCAGATAATGTAGAGAGACACAGGAGAGGAAGATACAGACAGACATCACAATTGGGCCATGACATGCAAGAATCAGAGAAGAAAAAGGACTTTTTCTTAGGCATCATGTGCCCTTGTTCTTGAAGTGTTAAGGCCTAAACTACAGCCAGTTAAGTGACATGGAGAAGAACCAAGTGTCCCTCAGCTGAATTTCCTGAGCACTGCTCATTACTCTTGAGCACCTAAAAGTAAAAGCAAGTGCTTCTCAGAAATTGGGAGATAGGCACTCATTGCTCTGAGCAGTCTATAATCTGGAAGGTCATGAATAAGCAGAAGAGAGACCACAAGTAGAGGTAAAGAAAGAACAGCAATTAGTTCATGTGGTCACTCTGCAAGATACATTCCTGCTGTGATGGTTCAGTAAAGTTTTATATAGGTTTTGCTCCAATTAACTCCTCCTCACAGAGGCTGGGCACACAAGCCTTCCACATGAAAGCAAAGAGGAAACAGGAGCTCCTGCCCACCCCAGAATCTACGGTCTTTGTAAATGAAAAGAAACAAAAAAAGCAGATGCGCCTTCACCTGCCTGACACCTCAACTCTGAGCTTCAAAAAATGTGACTCTGAGATGTGATTTCTAACTTCCAGTTATCTGCTCCTCAAATATAAATAGCGGGCAGCTTTCTTTCCTGGGGCAGGGTATTCTGTTCCATCACACTCACAAATGATTTCTAGTCTTGAAGACAAATAGCCATTTCACAGCTTTGTCCGGTGAATCTCCTGCAACATATACCAGCACGAAGTGTAATCCACAGCAAATGCTGGCAGTTCAGCAATTTCTGTAGCAAGGGATTTTCTGCTTCACCACTTCTAAACATCTCCAAGCAAACATCGGACAAATTGCAGAAGCAAGGGATCAGTGCAGTGGTGAATATTTCATTCAGATAGCAAAACAAAGTCCAACTTTGCTTCAGAGAAAGGGAAGAGCATCACTTATCAATTTTTTAATTGTTTTATTTTTTACCGAACTCTACTTATCCGTCAATAAAATACTGCAGAGAGATCACTCCTGAAATCAGAAAAAAAACCCTCCACTCTTGACAAGCTATTTTTGGATACAAAAAATCTCATTCTATTTTTTTATTGCAGCTTAGAGGACATTTATGATAAGGTTTAAGCCTTGTAGCTTATTAGAAATTATGCAATTATGATTTATTTAAAAAAAAAAAAACTACAGAAGATTTGATTTGAGCTATTAAGCTTTGTTATTATAGACAGCCATTATATAGCCATTTATCTCTCCAAGCAGATATTTTTCCAATTTGCTATAACCTCCCTGTTTGCTAATGCTCCTTTTTCGCATATTTTTTTAAGACATGTTTACCTTTCCTCCCACCCTCCTGTCCTTTGGGTAACACCAATTATCATTATTTTGTTTTTTAAAAACAAAGATTATTATTTTTCTTGGTAATCCCTGCCATTTTCTCTAGGATTCCAATACTTCACCTAAATCAAGTTTATTTTCTCCCACTAAACAAAAAAATAAAAGACAATGGAAATCGATTACTATTGGAGATCAAGCTGCTTACCTGGGGTTTCTGGAGCATTCTGTAAATATGCTTCCTTTCTGAGGAAGCAAAAACAGTTTTGTGGGCCTAACTAAGAAGCCCCTTTTGCTTACCAGCCCCAAGCAAAAGGGGCTTCGTAGTTAGGGGCTGAGGAATAACAATAAGCTCAGTGACAGAACTGGGCACCCTCCTCAGGTTATCGAGCATCTTACAATATTTGGTTGGTTTCCTTAGGTTGTAAACAGACGTCTCATTTAAGACAGTCCTGATCGTTCTGGGTTTTGACTCCAATCAAAATAGGAGCGACACAGCCCTATACTCACATAGCCCTTCCGAGATGCTTTGCGGCTCCTCTGCGGGTGCGTGGCCTGGAGGAGCGCGCAGCCCGACAGGCTTGTCCCTGGAATGAACCACAGTTCAGTTAAATGAACCAGGGATGTTCTGGAAAAGACTGTTAGCACATATTATACATCATACTTCATAGGTAGTTGAAGCAGGAGAGTAGGTGTGAATGTCTGTAGGAACCCCAGACGAAAGGAGAAATGCAACATCTATTTACAGCCTTAGAGTCCTAACTTCCAATGCTCTGTGAGGATACAGGAATTTCAGCTGCCAGTTTACAGAGGAAGTTTCTAGCACTTGCTGTTGAGGAAGTATGAAATGAGAATCTTAAGCACCAGGAGGCAAATATTTCTCTATGCCATTTACCCCTACCTTCTCAAAAAATACCTATTATTTTTCAGGAATTTTTTAACCTCATAGTTTTAAGCCATTCTTATGGTTCTATGGAGGAGCTAGGGCTGACTCAAGAATGGGACCATCAGCACTGGCTTGGCTGACAATCCCATGTTAAAATTCAGATTTGCAAACTCCTGCATGCATTTTACTTCAGACATGAGTATGTTTATAGCACAGCATGACTCACTACAAACTGTAGGGCTGATCTTCTGCTCCCACTGCTCAATAACTTGCAGTGATGCTCAGCATCTTGCAAGAGTGAGTCTGGACTTTACTAAGTTGGTTAGATCCTCTAGAGAGGATGGCATAGTGGGAACTAAGATACCTGGATTCTGTTCCTGAGTCTACTATGAACCGGTATTGTAAAACAGGCAGTAAAAGGTTTTTTACATCTCAGTCACTAAGTCTGTAAGAGCACCAGCTCAATTAAAACCATCCCTAACCTTCTTTAAGAAGGTATTTGATGGGGCAATAGCATTATATAAATATGAAGAACTGTTAAAGCACTATTTACATTTCAGAGCGCCACTCACTTACAGAAATTGCATACGAGCCCAGTAGTGCAACTGAAGTGGGGTGACCAGAGGAGCAGCCCCAGGTGCCACCTTTGTGGAGGGGTTCCAAAATAGCTGGTGTCATTGGCACCCCAGCAACTGGCATTGCCCCATGTGCCATGGCTGCCTTAGGTACAAAGATGCCTTTCTCTGCCTCTGTATAAGCAATTTACTGAACCAGTCACAGTTTCAAAAGTCACAGGGATGCCTAGAAAGAAGTAAATTTAGCATTAGTCCTAAGGAAAGAAAAGAAGAATGGTTTTAGTGATGACAGATGTGCAGTTGCTGCTTGTTTATTACAATTTAGCCAAAGAATGGAACAAATTTTAGCATACTTGGGCTCAGCATACAAGGAAGTTGATGAAATTCTATGGTCTGTTCTATATAGAGGTGCAGAAGAATGGTCTCTTTTAGCCTTAAAGTCTAGCAATCTGAGTACATCTTTTAAGAAAAGATAATACTTCTGAACATCAGTTGTCAGGGCTGACACCAAGCCCAGCAGGCGAGTAGATGGTTGGGACACTTTGGTTGACATATCACAGACTATATAGTGGGCAGAGCTCTGGTCTCACAGGAAGGATAAAAAGCCTCTGCTAGTATCTCAGATGAGGACCAATCATCTGGGATCCTTGTTCTTCTACCACCTCATACCACTCTCCCACCTGCAGGGAGAAAGGATGGCTAAGGCTCTTACCTAACTCCCTGCCCTGGGCCTCTGTTCTACACCCTGATGCCTGTACCACCCTTGAGACAGATTTCTGAATTGGGAAGCCAAAGACAGAAGTGCTGCAAACAGAAACCACAGATCCCAGGCACAAATCTAGAGACATTTTCACTCAGGAATTCTTTTCTGTAATGCGGAGCCAACAGAAACCAAACTTTTTTTCTCGCTGAAGAATTGAGCTACGTTTTAACAGGCTCTTAGGATGATAGGATATTCAAGAATATTGGATAATATTAATAAGAATTGGAATATTTAAGATAATAGGAAAGCAGGGTTGGAAGGGACCTTACAGGTAATCTAGTCCAGCTCCTTGCTCAGAGCAGGATCATCCCCAACTAAACCAACCCAGACAAGTGTCTGTCAAACCTGCTCTTGAAAATTTTAAAGGATGGAGAATTTACAATTTCTCTAGGTAGCCTGTTTCAATACTTGACCACCCTCGTATTCAGAAAGTTCCTCCTAATCTTCAACCTATATTTCCTCTGCTGAGAAAATGCTCAGTTGAGATCATTACTCCTAGTCCTATCCCTTATAGCCACAGAGAAAAGCCCATCTCCATCCTGTCTATAGCTGCCCTTCAGGTATTGGAAGACATCACATTTCCCCTCAGTTTTCTCTTCTCTAGACTAAACAACCCTAGTTCTTTCAGCCTTTCCTCATAAATCATGCTTCCCAGGCCTCTAATAATCTTTGTCACTCTTTCCAATCAGTCCACATCCTTCTTGAAGTGTGGGGCCCCAACCTGGAAACAACAGAAAAATCACTTTCCTTGATTTTCAAGTGACATTCCTGTGAATATAACCCGCTGGCCTTTTTTTGAACAAGAACACACTGATGGCTCCTATTCAGCTTATGGTATAACCTCCAGATCCTTCTCTGCAGTGCTGCAGCCTGGCCAACCACTCTTCAGTCTATCTGTGCATGTAGTTATTCCATACCTAGTGCAGGACTTTGCATTTGTTATTGCTGAATCTTATCTGAGTTGATGGCAGGCAATTTTTCCCAGAGTATTTAGGTCATTCTGGATCCTACCACTGCTCTTGAGACTGTCTGTAAATCCACCCAACTTGGTGTCATCCACAAATTTGATAAGGATGAACTCAATCCCATCATCCAAATCATAAATGAAGATGCCAAACAACACTCATATTATCTCCTCTCTCCTGCATTCACAGAAAGATGGTAAGATGCAAGATACTTTTATCAGCAGGTGAAACAAAGGCTAACATGAGGCTGCAGTAGTTATCGGGGCAAGTATATCACAAAGAATTAATCTGGTTAAGCATGTGGCAAGAAGTCTAGAGATCTAGCCTGAGAATAAGGCTGCATAACAAAGAGATACCCAGGCTAGCTAGAATAGTAGTAACAGACTAGCCAGGAAAGTTGCAAAACCCACAGAGAATCTGGGTAAATTAGCCCATGCTGGGTTCTGTGTTGCCTCAGCTAGATTGCTATGAGTAGTTTCAACAGGAATAGCCCCTATTTTCACATCTGTCCTTTGGGGAGTCCCAGAAAAAGATCTTTCTGCCTTCCCCTCATTTGTCAGTAAAATAGAACATGCTGCTTGGCACATGCCAGACACCAAAATGGTTCCAGTGACTGGTGTTAAAAGACGCGCACCCTGCAAGCAAGTTTGGATCTCATGCCGAAATCAAACATGGTACTGGCACCCTGCAGCAAGCTCTTCTTCACTCCTCTGTATAGGAGTATTTCACTCAAAGACATCTTGGCCATAAATTGAAGACAGGCTCTCTGGAGGAAAATTAAGCTGGCAGCAACATAATCAAGAGGGATCACACTGTGCCTCCTAACTCTCTTGGACCGGCACTGAATATATAGCAGAAATCCAAGCAGACATGGAATTAATCACTTTCCTTGTGCTGGAACAGCAAAAGCTATTCTTTAAATGACAGATTGCTAACAGTTCCCTTAATGACATCACCCAATATGCCATATAATTTGCTGCCAACACACTGGATACCACTTTTCTTGCCAGAAGATTTCTCTGGCCACAAAGCAGAGCAGAGCTTCATTGACAAACTGAAGCGCCCTTTTTAAAGCTTTCAGCTTATGGGATAGGTACAGACAGTCAAAAACCCTGAGGCTGAAACAATTCAGTCTTTGTAGGTGAGTCTAAGCTGCACAGCTTGAACTGATTAACAAATGGACAGACATTACTTTTGATGCACAAAATGCAGGCACATGCCTGCAGTGGCTCAAGCCAGAAGCTGGGAGGCACTAGAGCATGGCTGCCAGCCACTGCCCAAGGGGAGAGAAGAGAGACTTGCCCCACTGCCTGCTGACGCGGAGGGGGAGTGGTGAGGCACCAACCCAGGGCTAGCACGCTGGAACGGGGGCCCAGGTCTGCAGGGGGAGGGCAGTGCCTGCCAGCCTTCTGCCCACCCCACCCCTGCCCCTGCTCAAGGGAGCCAAACTGAGGGGGGGAGGGGAAGGTAGTGGCATTGAATTCAAATAATCTTGAATAAGAACAGTTCTTTCTCTGAAGCGAGCATGTACTGAACGCAAAACTTTGCAACATCAAGCACATGACAGAGCAACCAAATTCCTTTGCCTAAGCTAACATACAGCCCAGGCAAACACAGTGAGAGCACACACAGCTTAGTCTAACTTAACTGGAATGTAATAAACCAAAGAGACAAGTCTTTGCTTAGGTATTCCAGTCTGCCACCTTTTACAGCTTCTGCTTTATAATGTAAATGTAATTCTCTCCCTCGTTTTGCCACACTAGCTTAAGCTGTCTTGAGACCCTCTCCTGTTCCTTTAGCTCCGTCTCCAGCACATACATGTGAAGAGCCAGGTCTTTGCCAACACCTCCCACTTCTCAGTCTGGTCCCGCAGGGCTTGACTGTGCTCACAGGCGGCAGGGGACCAGCCGGGTTCCTCAGCCTCTTCCCCATGGCCTGGGGGTGCTGAGGGGAATCATGCCCCCCTCTGTCCCCATCCCCCTTCCTTTATCAACTGCTTACTTTAGCCTCTGCCGGAGGTGGGAGGGGGTGGAGTCTTCTCTCTAAGAAAGGGCCTATCTTGTCCCTTCTTCCAATAAGTCTCTGGATAGGAAAACACATTTTGCTATGTAGGTGGGTCAATAATTGAGAAACAATCAAAGCTGTTAGCCCCATACTGCAGTCTTGATGGCTCTTGAATTAATGTTTTAACAAGGTGTTGCTCACCTTTGCTGTGCAGGCAGTGGCTTGACATGCAGTTATTAAAGAACCAGCAGGGGCTAGCAGGGGGGAACTAAACCCCCTCCCTGCCCCCTTCGCCATGCCAGCTGGCATCTCAAGAGCGGGTGGAGAGGGGGGAATAAGCCCTTTCCCTGCTCCCTTTGCTTCAGATGGCCATGCCAAACCAGCATCTGGCCACATCCCCGCCCCTGCTTCAGCTACAGAGCAAAGGGGCAGGGCCAACCCTGCTCTCTGGCGCAGACAGCACAGCCCATGCTGGGATGCTGGGGAACTCTGATTTAACTTAAACCAGGAAGGGGTCTGGGACAGAAGTTCTGTAAACCAGTTTGACACAAATCAGTTAAGTCTGATACTACATTCAACCAGGTTTATCTTAAACCAGTTTCAGCCATTTTGAAACCAATCTATGTGCACTGAGTTTACATTCTGTTACAGTTTAAACTGGTTTATGTGTAACTTCTGTCCCTAGCCATAAGAGTAGATTGAGTGATGCCTCTCAGAGTCTGAGTGTAAAACTGTCCTCCCTGGATCAGCCTGCTTGAAAGAGTACCTTAGAGTGAATTGCTTTAAGTACTTGCCATTGAAATTCTCTCCCCACAATCCCCCTATAAAGCCTTAGCAATTATAGCTCAAAAGCAGGATCTGTCCTTTCCTGGATTACCATCTTTAGGTCATGATTCCAACCAGTCTAGTAAGGATAGACACTTTCCAGTTCATTGTTACTGCCCTCTGCTTCATGAGTTTTGGAAAAAAAGACAGATTACCATCAAGCATGTGCTACTATCAGACAAGACACCCAGGAGCTTTTTGATGTGAACAGAAGCAAAATTCCTCTTTCACCTGTTTATTCTCAATCTCTTATCAGCCTTTCCAGGCAAAAATGCAACAAAATGAAAATCTACGTTTAGCACCAATCAGAATGAGGAGCATCTGCAAATTCCTACAGGCAATTCTGGGTTCCTTCCTAACCCCAAAATATCTAGGATCAGACAGACAGCATGGCATGGGCTATCAAAAGATTAAGGAGAAACACTTGAGATTATCAACCAAATGGCACAAAGGTGCTTGCTTATACATTCCTATAGCACTGCTTCCTGCTGGACAGCTGCATTACCCTATCCCTGGACCAGTTTGTTCTTACAAAGGTCAAATATGCTTCCAAGAGCAAAGAAGATGTTTCATCAAATAGGACCAACAGTAAACAAGATGGAAAGTGAAGGGAGCTCTCGCTGTAGCCTGATTTATTTTCCAGCGTATCTGAGGGCCTGGGTACACAGCACACTTACAGTGGTGTACACTATCATAAACAAGAAGCAGACATGCTGTGTAACCCTAGACTGGGGCTACCTTAATAGAATCTAGTGTAGAGCTATCAGGGGGTGGGAGGAGCAGACTTAGAAGTAAAACTATACCAGTATAATCTACACATGTGTCTGTATGCATGCACATACATGCATGTGCATGCAAATGCAAGCACATGAGAGAGAGGAGACAGACATATTCAGGAATAACCATTCACTCAGTATAAATAGCTATTACCAGCTCCCCCACCATCTAGTGGCAAAGCATTGTAATCACACCTAGAATCACAGAATCAAAAAAAATGAGGGTTGGAAAGGACCACAGGAAGTCATGTAGTCCAGCCCCCTGCTCAAAGCAGGACCATCCCCAACTACCTCATTCCACCCAGGGCTCTCTCGAGCCAGGCCTTAAAAACCTCCAAGGATGGAGATGCCACTACCTCTCTATGTAACCCATTCCAGTGCTTCACCACCCTTCTAGTGAGAAAGCATTTCCTAATATCCAACCTAAACCTCCCTTGCTGCAACTTGAGACGATTGTTCCTTATTCTGTCATCTGCCACCCTGACAACAGTCTAGCTCCATCCTCTTTGGAACCACCCTTCAAGTAGTTTAAGGCTGCTATCAAATTCCCCCTCAGTCTTCACTTCTAAGGCAGCTGCCCCAGGTGAGTCTGTCCACTCTGGACAACAATGTAATTTATAATACCCAGGCCATGCAGGAAGTGGAAAGTCTCAGAGTCTTCCCAGACAAGAAAACATCCAAAATTGATCATAAAGGCCATTGCCCAAAAAGGTGAAGATAGGAAACCTGCTGTCAATTTCTACTGTTACACCTCTGATCCCAATTAGGCCACTTATCACTTTCCATGTAAGACGAATGCCTTCCCTTCTGCTACCCTCTATCTGCTCAGGTGGCAGATTAGAGACATTAGACAAATGAGGGAAGGTGAAAGTTTCTCACATGCTGAGCCACCTAGAGGTGGTGTCCTCAGCTGGATGGTCTCAATATGTGCTTGAATACCTTTGGTTACTGCCCAGGTGACAATAGCACCTCTGCTCCCTGCAGCAATTCTTAGCAATAGAAACCAACCATACAACAATTCAAAGGCAATGCTGGAAAAAAAAGTTTTCAAGAATCAGTTACTTGTTTAGGCTTAGAGGATTACTGTCCTGCTTCTCACTGTTATGAAGAGTAAGTGAGCCACGTGCTATATATCTGGATATGCTGCAGGTATGACAATTTTTGTAAGAAAATAAACAAAGCCAAAAAAAGGTACAACTCTCTGCAGAGCACCCTTGTGACAAAGTAAATGGTCTAAAGCAGAGGTTGGCAACTTATGGCTTTTGGGCTAGATCCGGCTTGTGGAGCCATTGAATTTGTCTCACAGAAGTGGGCTTTGGCATTGTTTATTAGTGGGAGCTTCTCCCATCCATGGCAGGGAAAAGCAGGGACAGCAGGAACATTCTCCATCCTGCAGCAGGGACAAGCAGTGGCAGATGGGTCCTAGTACCCACCAAGCTGGGTCACTCAGGTCCAGGTTGCAAACTGCTAGTCTAAACTTCTTGGAGCCATCAATCACTTTTCAACATTTCATGGCACTCCTCCTTGAGCCTGTCCCACTGAGGGTCATGGCCACATTACATGAGTTGCTAAGTTGATGTTTCCAGCTATGTAATCTTGATGAACACTGAACCTTGGAGCATCATCACGTTATTCAAGTCCTATTATCAATGGAATAAAAACCTGCCGAGACCAAGTTTGTGACATCAGAAACATACTTTATGTACAGAGTGAAAGCCTTAAATAATGTCCATGAATTTTGCTCTGAAAATTTGATACTGAAATGCCATGCCTGCACTGTGACAGATGTCACAACAGAACCAAGTCCCTCATTAATGCAGAAATAAACATATAGAATATGTTGTCTTAACTAAGAACCCAGTATGTTTATATGTGTGCCATTATTTATCGTACTACAGATGGTGCCCATTATGATGTACAGTCATAAATATGTTTGAGTTTTCTCCCATTCAAGATAATTATAGTTTCTCACTGGTTGCACTGATTGCTGTGGTGAGAACAACAGGATCAGTCTTATTCAGACTGGGCTAGTTCCTCTACTTTTCTCTTCACCTAAGTGGATCTTATTATATAACAAACTTAATTAGGAGACTTTAAGATGCAACTAAATTACCACATTTTTTTGCATACAGTACAAACCTTTTTTCAAAATTTAGCTGCTGGAATTTGGGTGTGTATTGTAAGTAAGGAAATATGGTAATAGCAGTTTCTGCCTGTGCTGGGGGTGGTGTGGGGGGAACAAAGTAAAGAGCTTCCCTAGCTGCTAGCTGTGGACACTTTCTCTTTTCCCCTACAGAGGCTCCTGGTCCAGAAGCTGTTAATCAGTTATTAATACTTAGCAGTATTTTCAAGGAAACATCTTTTCTCTTCTTCATTCTGCTTTTTAGAAACAAGGTACATATCGTATTTGGAGGCAATGCTGCATGAAAGAAAATATGGTATATTAAATCAACAGATCTCCCTTGTGCTATTTAGCAATCAACTTAACTTCTTATGAAATGATCCTTTGGCTGGATTCTGGTAGACATCCAGTGCCTCCTTGCTTAACACCCCATGGTGACCACTGTAAAAAAATCAGTGTTTAACCACAGAGAGTCCTTATGCATTTACTGTTCTAAAGTCATGTGTTATTTTGTCAAATGCTGTCTAAGAGGTTCAAAATTTGTATAAGTGTCTGGAATGTATCCTCTTAAACATGGCCAGTAATTTGTCTGCAAAACCTTTATATTCTTTTAATACTAACAATAATCCCTGACACCTATGTAGTACTTTTGAAAGGATGTATCATTATTCTCATGTTGCATACAGGGACACTGTGGCAGAGACGCAAGATTACTTCTCCCACGTCAGATGGCAGGCCTACATTCATATGCACAATCGGGTAAACTTCATGAAAATGGCCATTTAGGCACCAGTAAAATATAATTCTTGATCATTAAATATTATTACCATAATGTGCACTGCAGTAGAGGCTAGGGGCCACAGACAGGCTAGGGACAAAAATTACACATAAACCAGTATAAGTGATCAGAAACCAGTTCAACTCTGCAACACAACAGTTCAGTGCTCATAAACCACTTTCAAAATGCCTGAAACTGGTTTAAGATAAACCTGGATGGATGTGGTATCAGACTTAACTGACTGAAGTTAAATCAGTGTATTGAACTTCTGTCCCAGATCCTGTCCAGATTCAAGTTAACTCACAGTCACCCAACATCCCAGGATGCTTTGCACCTCTCCTGCAAGTCCCCCTCACAGAATGGGTGGTCTTGCCTTGGCCCAGCTCTCTGCTCCTGCTCTAGCACACCCCTGTTCTGGCCTGAGCCACTGCAGGCATGTGGCTGTATTTCTGGAATAAAAAATGAATGTCTGTTCATTTACTTATTGGTTCAATCTGCGTAGCTTAAACTAACCTGCGAAGATTGAATCGATTCAGCCTTGGGTTTTCTGACTGTCTGTACTTAGCCTCAGAATCAGGGCTCAGTTGTTCTCAGTTTTATTGAAACATAAAATAAAATATAACTTCTGTCCCACAGAGTTTACCATTCAAATAGGCACTCTACTCAGTAGAAAACACAAAATGCAATGGAAGGGGAGGGAAAGACAGAAGAGAAGGGGAACAGTGATAGAAATATGTTTTCTTGTAATTTTAGAGACTTGCAAAGCTAGGAGGCTATAGCTGGGGAGGGTTGTTTGTTTGCTTTGTTTTGTTTCTAAATAAGGTGAAGTGTATAAGAGAAATTAATAAATCAGTAACAAGCCACTTGCTTTGTCATTAATCATGGGCCATTTTTAAATGGGCATTGGATAGATGTTAATTTGCATGCTTTCCTTTCTAACCAAGAGGGGTAGGTGGCAATTATCTTTCACTATACCTTTGTCTAGTGACATACCTGGTACTACTTTGCTTTCAGGCTTGCATGTCATTGTACTCTCTAAAGAGTGATACTGTACTCAGTTTTACACTCTGGTCTCCCTCTGTAATTTGCTGCACAGTGCAGTTCCTACAACATACCTTGTTACATAATACCTGTCTATGAATTTTACTACATGTAAGGATCTGGGGTATTGGCTACAGACTAATCAAATCATTTTACTAATGCTACACTTTTATTGTAACCCATAGTACTATAGGATCTATTAACTCCCACCATATTGTATGTCATTATATCCTAATTTGGCTGCACACTAGCAACGAGGTACATACCAAATGAACTTCTATGCAGCGCAGCCTGTTAAAGCATGTAAAATTGATTGTGCAATGATAGCTTTACATTTACATCATAAAGATGAATTTTCTCCTATTGTATTGTATTAACTGTGGAGTCATGCTGTATTTCATTTGGTGATACAGCAGGATGTAGTGCATTACAACCACATAGTGAGATTTCGATAAAATGTCATACAATATGGGAATTAATAGCTACTATAATATTGTATGGTATGGATACCAATGGGAGTACTTACATGAGCAGAGTTACTGAGTATTCCTGAACGGGGACCCTAAGAAATGAACCTTCTTTTTCAATTGTTGGCTGGGACAGATCTGCTACCCAATAGTTGTTATTTGCTGAAATGGTGAAAAAGCTACTGGTGAGCAAAGATAAACCAGATCATTTGCATCCTTCTGAAATTTGAGATGACACCTTCCTGAGCCCCTATGCAGCAAGCACTTAAGCTTAAGTTTGACTTCAGTGGACTTTTTTTAGGCAAACTGCTGAACAGAATTGGAGTTTCATCCAAAGACTACTGAAATAAAATGGGCATCTTTACATTGACTCCAGCATGCTCTGGAGATCAGACATTTCCAGCACTAAACATACTCTGTAAAGAACTGAAAGACCACAATCTAAATTCACTTGCTTATAATATCTGTTCCCACTCTATAAAGTCCTATGTTCATAAATAAATAAACAATTTACCAGAATTTCTACCAAGCATACAGAATTAAACAACAAGGCACTAAGGAACATCAAAGAAATGTACATAAATTTCACATAAAATATTAAAAATTTCAAGAAAATTGTGATGTTCTGCACGAGTTACTTTCCACATCTGTTCTTGTCCAAGAAATATCACTGCAACACAGTAGACAATTGAGACGTTTATTTTACCAATTAGTACTTGACTTGTTACAACTATGATAATTGGAAACAATAAATTGTGACAGCTTCTGTTAGCAATTCTTCATACAAATACCCAGTAATCTCTATGAAGCATCAGCCAATTCAAATTTCTTCACAAACTCCATAGATTCATGGCTTGAAGGTGCTGGTTTTATTTTAATCCCAGACAAAAAAAAATGTTAAGATGGAGCTAAGACTGATGGTGCACATCAGTAATTTAGGATAAAGTACAATACAGGAAGACCACGATTATTCTCAAACTAAGCATTATAAACCCAATACAGAGGTAAGATTAAACTCAACAAAAAGGCAGTGCATTAAGGTTTGGAAACATATACCTAAACCAACCAAATTTACCTCCACCCTATTGCAACTCTTTAAAGTTCCCACAAATTTAAGAATCAGTAAATGTTTCATAGTTTCAAGGGTTGGAAGGGACCTGAGTAAATCATCTAGTCCAACCCCCTGCCATGGCAGGAAAAAGTACTGGGGTCAATGTTGTTGGAATTCACCTATTTTAAATACCAGGAGGATATTGTAGCCCCATGTAAGTTAATGAGACTTTTTCCACCAATTTCAATAGCACTAGGATCTCACATTGGACATATAAAACATGAGAAAATTCTCTCTAGTGGTTACACATAATTGGCACTCTGGCTTCATGGCTGTAACATTGTGTATTTGAAATTTTAAAGATACAGAAATTTGGAGTCCATTTAATTTCTGATTCAGTATGAGCCTTCTTTTTGCTCTCAAGTTGTTTGATCTATTAACTACCTTTCTACCCTTGTACAAGAGTTCCATTATCTCTCAAACACCCCACAGAATAAAAATAAATAAAAAATAATAATAAAAAACCTATCTACCTGAAACTTAGTGCTGCAGTCCTTATTCAGGTAAACCTTAAATTTTGCCTGAGTAAGCATGGCAGGGTCAGGTACCTGTTAGGGCCATGCAAAATTTTGCTGGGTGTTTCATTTTGAAGCTGTTTTGACACGTTTTGAGCTTGAAACCGCGAAATTATAATGAAACAAAAGGCTTCAAAACAGCTTCAAAACAAAACAAGCGTACTCAGAATGTTTTGACACTTTCAAAATGTTTCTAGTTTCGAAGCTGGGCTTGCTTGGCTTCAGCACCGGTCCCAGCTGGCAGCGGCAGCCTGCTGTCATCCTGCACACAGATCTGGGGGTCCGCACCTCCTGGGAGGAGTCCAGCACTGCCCCGCAGCCCTCCAGGGGGTTTGGGCCCCAAGATCTACGTGCAGGATGACAAGAGGCTGCCACTGCCACCTGGGACCACACTCATCACCAGGAAGACTGCCGTTGCTGCTGGCCCCAGGCAGCAGCAGCAGCCGCCTGTCATCCCACTCACAGATCCAGGGGCCTGAATCCCTGGGAGGAGTCCACCACAGCCCCACAGCCCTCCCAGGGGTGCAGGCCCCAGATCTGCATGCAGGATGACAGGAGACTACTGCTGCTGGCAAGTGATGAGTTTTCCTTTCAACTGTTTAAGGTACAGTTTTCCAGTAATCTCTGCACCTATTTCCTTGAGACTTGGCTACCATCCCTGCAATTTTCATCCAAATCAGGCTGGAAATGACAAAATTATAGGCATTTTCATGATTCCCTATTATAGCCTATGGGCAAAACGTCCAAATACGCTGAAACAGCGAAACAGCTTCGAAACAAACAAAACAATGAAACAAAACACTGTCCCTTCAAAACAGAAATTGAAACAAAATGGTGCTGTTTCACACAGCCCTAGCGCCTGTGCCTTCTGCATTGTACAATATGTGCAATACAAACCTATTCACACAAAATCAGGGCCAATGTTAACACTGAATGTCAGCAAGTTGAAAGGATTAGTTACCTCTCAGTTCTGCTATTTACTAAGATAACATAATTATTTTGTGATGTCAGGCTGCTATGGATACTAACTCAAAGATGACAAGGGCCACCTTCCTAAGGAAACTTGCATAGCAATATCATGCCAAAGGTTTTTTGTAGGATTTGCTTACAAATTCTGAAGCTTTATTTTTCAAAACAGATTTTAAAGATTCTTTTTCTATCTCCTTTTCGTCTTATACAATCAACAGTATTTTTATCTTCAATAAAGATTAATTTTGAAGAGAATGAAACATCACAGTTTAGATGGGAACTGCAGGTGAGAAAAGCAGCTATAATGCATCTTAATGCAGCAGTTGCCGCCTATGACACCATTATACTGTTTCCCAGGGAATGAAGCAATATAATGGCTTTTTTTCTGTCAGAAGGCAAGGCGGGAATGGAGAGGAAGAGTAGGAGGAAAAATAAGGAGCTCCACTTGACAGACTGACAGATGTTGGTCACTTTCTTACTTTTAACTCTAGCATGCACTCAAAGTGGAGTAAAATGAGCATGATAAAAGAAACAGGGTGGACTGAAATAGAATAGAGAAGAGCAGTCATCTAGTCTTGCTGTTCCTCATAAATTGGTTCTGAAAGCTGATGAGACTACAAGGACATCTGCCTGACAACTGGTGATGTTCCAGCTTCTGGATATTAGCTTGAAAAGAATTCTGGTGATCTAGCAATTGACCTTGCACTTCCTAAAGAATCTGGTTTTAATACAAATCTCTCGCATTTTAAATTCAAACACTCACGATTGGCAAGCCAGTAGCAGTTTGGACTGCTGTTAAGAGGAATTTGAGAAGGCAGGGCATGGCATTTGGAAGTCAAATAGTCACTAATGACCAAGCTTCCATGAAGTCAGCTCACATTCAGACATCTAAAAAGGAGTGTAAACTTTGTAAAAAAATCTTGCCTTCTGGGAAGGAGACTCCCTACTGTAACATTGCTCTATAGGTAGCTACCGTTTCTAGAACAAGCAATAAAAGGTGGCTTTGGAAAAGAGGACTTGGCAAAGAAGATGTTATCAGGTAGGAAATCTGGTCTTCCTCAAGATAACCATCATCCAGATCTTGTTTAACATAGGTCAGAAGTTGGGGACACTAGCCAGGGTGTATTCTCCCAGCAAAGTCTTGCCAAATAAGTCCATCCAGCACTAAACAACAGATTTCTCTTAGTGAAAAAGACTTGCTTAGAACTTTCTTCCAGTTCAAAACTAGAGTCCCCCTCCACCTCCATACAGAGAAAGAAAGGCCTGTGGGGGTGGACTTTTAGCAACCAAATTTGAGAAATCATATTTTGGTGTTATATTCATACTTACCAATGAATGCCATTTTCTGACTAACTTTGCAATATATTTTTACCTAGTAATCTAAAGGAGAAATATTAAGAACCAGCAGCAAAGTAATAATTAATTTTCTTTAGAGGAAAAATAAAGCAGTAAGAATGATGAATTCTTGTTTTGCTGAAAGATCTGGACCATAATCTCTGTCTCAGGTAATTAATCTAAAAAGCTGGAATTCACTCTTTGGAAAGTTAAACTATAAGCCTTCCTAGCAAAGGTCCATTGTGTAGTGTTCAGGGACATTAATACTGAAAAATGTAGTTAGGTTGAGGTAAATTAATTCCCCAGAGAAGACAGAGCCTGAAACACCTTGTCCTAAACAGAGCACGGGATTTGTTTCTGTTTCTAACATACAAACAGACATGCATACAGATAGATAGATAAATCTAGATCTACCTATAGCTAGACATAGATATAGATAGATATAGATATCTGTATATAAATACACATATATATTATATTATATATTATATTGATATATATTATATATGGGGTGCACTAATAAAGATTTTGGGGGCCAATATCGATGGCCGATTATTGACCAGCCATATCGGCCAATATTCATCCCCCCAAACAGACTTACCAGCCGGATGCTGCTCTCCAAGTTGCCAGGCTACACTCCTGGACACATGTATGCTGCGGCTATGTGCATGCACACAGCATTTATTGGCAACATTATCAGCCATATCGGCAAAACAAAGTTAATTGCTGATAATGTTAATTTTCCTTTTATTGATGCTGATACGATGATACGATACACCAATGTATCGGTGCACCTCTAATTATATATATAAATATCTATATCAATTGGTCTGTATGTGTTTTTGATCATGTGCTGTGGTACTAGAGCTCTGTTCCACTGTGGATTTACATGCTTCTACTTGGTAGGCAGGTTAAAAAGTTTAGGAGCTTGTGTGTGCCTGGACCCTGATTTGTACCCAAGAGCCAGTTGTGGAGGACCAGACGGTTCCATGACAGTCAGCAGACAGTTGAGTAGCGGGGTGAGGAGAGGGATGGCAGTGAGAGCAGCACAGCCCCTGAGGTGCAGGTAAGGTATGTGGAGAAGGAACAGCTTCAGGGTAGTGACAGAGGAGCCTGAAGAGCCCAAGGATACTCCAAACCAGAGTCAATCTTTGAAGGCATTTCCACTGAGGCTGGTAAATCCTCACTACTGAACTGGTTATTAGATAGTGTAGCACAAGCCAACAGCAGAAATCTGCCTGGTGAAGAAGGGAACTCAGGCGTTCTGCTCCTGCAGCTGTAGTCAAGCCATCAGTGGTCCCTTTTCCTGGCTGCATGAAAACAGTGGGGACACAAGGAGAATTAGATTCAATACTGGCCCACAACTGAAAGAAATTAGGAGAGAACACATGAAAATAAAAAAACAGGGGAGACAAATGGAAGAAAATCAGAGGGATGATAAGCATCAAGGGTAGGAATGGCACAAGGGAATGGGAGGTGGTCACCAGGGATCCTGGTTTTCCATGATTTAAAAAATTGCAAATTCTCTGTTTAAACCCTCCCCAAAATCTGCAATTAAAATGAAATGTTGCCATATATAGAGGTATCAACTGAACACAATGTTTTATTGATATATTTACAATTTTAAAGCAACCTGGAAGCCTACCAGTGCCTCAGTCACTACAGAAAAATAAATTCCAAGTACCTGTGAACTTTGGTATTTGATTTTGGGCTTTTTATCATGGATAAAAATCTCATCCTCAGCCAGGATGCAGGTCCTCTGGCCCCCTGGCCCCCTGGCTCTGCTGCTGCCCCTCACACCCCACCAACATTCCCCCAGCCCTGCTGGTAACTTGCATTACCCCCCCCACAGCCCCCCAGCTCCCTGTCTCCCACCAGCCCCTCTGGAGGGGGCCCCCAGCTGCCAGGGCTATGAAACCAGGGACCTGGGTTCACAGCCCCCTGCCCCCTGTAGCAGTGCCCTAGCCCCAGCTGTCACCTGCAGGAGGAAGCAGCTGCTGCAGCCCAAGCAGGAAGCCTGGCTCCCCTCCCCGTGGGATGTATGGCCAAAGTGGAGCCTGTGGGGAGCGAGAGCAAGGTGGGAGAGAGGGGTGCTCCCTGACACTGCATGCACTCCTGCGGGGTAGGAGGGACCCATGCCCCCAGAGCTGCATGTGAGCCAGGGGCGAGTGCAGGCTGCCTGCTGCAGACTCAGGCTCCCCACCCTGCTGCCCTACCCCAGGGCCTCTGCACCCCAGCAGGCAGGACCTGGCACAGCAGAGCAGAGCAGAGCAGAGCAGAGTGTGGCCATACAAGGAAGCTCATTGCCACCACTGAGAGCCCCGCACTGGCCTCGCAACACACCCCCTGCCAGCCCTGGAGCAGTGTGGGCACAATCCTGCACCACCACCCCCGTAGCTGCTGGGCAGGCAGGGGATGCATTGCCAGAGAAGCACGGGGCTCACAGTGGTGGCAGTGAACTTCCTCATGAGACCCCACTCTGCCCTACCATGCCGAGTCCCACCTGCTGGGCTGTGGAGGGCCCAGGGAATGGCAGCACAGCAGGGTGTCTGATCCCACAGTGGACAGGCCACCCCCACCCCACACACAGATCAGGGGGCATGGATCCTCCCTAGCCTCCTCCCCCCCAGGAGTGCATGCAGTGGCAGGGAGCTGGCCCCACCCCCATCCCCCAGATGAGCAGCCTGGAGCCCTGCGACTGCGCATTGTGGCCTTGGGCACCAAGCCCCACACACCACCCAGCTGGGCAGCAGCCCCGCCCCAACCCCGCCCAACTCCATCCCTCCCTTTGTATGGGGGCCCCAATACTGCCCTCCAAGACTTACCCAAGGGAGCTCTCTCCAGGCTGCCTGGTGGCCATATGCATGTACATGCACATGACGCCCCCTGCCTGACTGCCCTCCTCCCACTCTCCAGCCCCTTGCAGGCTGGAACTCTGCCAGCCTGCAGAAAGCTATTTGCAAAAGAGCAAAATCCATGTGTTTCTCTGTTAGAATGAAGAATTTGTATTTTTCTTGGCCAACTGAGGGGAAAATCCTCAGTTTTTTCCATTTTTCTGTGGGAAACGGAAAACCCAGATCCCTGGTGGTAATCCAAAGGAACACTGGGGTATGGATAGACAGAACACAAAAGGGACAGATGGACTGAGGTAGCAAAAGGAAACAGGGAAATGCAGAAGGGCAGGGAAAGCAAGAACGTTACGTGTAGAAAGCAGAAGGCCAGGGGCCACACTCCTTTGCACTGCGGCGTTCTCTGCAGTATACCATGGCATGGAGTCGATCCAGGGGAGGGGACTATCTGGTGCAACAAAGCCAGCTCAGTCTTGATCCTCCATGTGGGCACTCCCATCATCTCCCAGTGACATCTCCTCTGAGGCATTCGTAAAAGATAGCCAGTCTCCCCAGTAGCTGAGCCAGGCACAGTGGTACAGGTCCCTGCCATGTTTGCATGTGTTGCTGACCATGTACTGGAAAGTCTCGTCAGTACAGCACAGCTGGCAGTAGACTTGGCAGGGCTAGCGCAGAACTGGCTGGGTTGTGCAAGGCCAGAGCTCTTTGGCATCCCTGGACCCAGAGTGTAGGGATCAGGAAGGAGAATGTCTCTTTCTTCTGCTACAGGTTCCAGCTGAAGGGAATGGTTGATAAGCCTGAATGTAACTGCAGGGCAAAGACTTCTCTGGTGAGAGGTGGAGACAGGGCAGACAGTGAAGACCTGGAGAAAAGAAATGAGCCTCTTGTGGTCATGAACCACCTCATCCCCACCCTTCAGAACAACTCCTCATTCCTTCATAAGCATCTTAGTGCCTTCCTTAGTGCCATTCTCAACCAACACCAAGTCGTCCATCTTCCTCCATGGTGTCTGGATGGCCTCCATCCACTCAACCAGAGTGGGCAATTCATTCAGAGAGAAAGCAGAGACCACCAGGTCAAGCTTCAACTTGGGCAAGACAGGGAGGAGCTGTCAGAAGTACACAGCTGAGATGCTGGATGCCTGGGAACCAGAGCCACCTTGAAGCAGCTGTCCAGCAAGGGGGGCTGACCTGTCCACACATGTATACTCATGAAGGCTCTTGCCCCGTCAGCTGCATGCTGCCCAGATGACAGAGCCAGGCCCAGAGCCAGAATCCAACCAGGTGCAGGGGGGCGGCAAAGTCTGGGACCTGATAATATACCTCATGGAAGAGTCTGTGGAAGACGGCTGTGAATCCTTCAGACAGCCAAGCTGCCACATATACAAGACTCTCACTCCCCAGTTTACCTCAGAGCCCCCCAGTGGTAAGTGGCATTTCAAAGCATATATAGCACCTTCCTGCAGCTTCTCTTCACCTTCTCTTCCCCTTCACTCTCCTCTGCCCCATTCAGGAGAGCTGGTGTGTCCGATGAGGAGGGCTAAACCACCTTCTCCCTCAGATGCTGCTCCAGTTGCTGTGCTCTCCTCTCCTCAGATCAGCAGTCTCAATAGGGTGCTTCCAGCTCCACAAGCAGTTAGTGAGGGCCTCCACATGATTCTTCATGTCCTGAATGGTAGCATTTTCCACCAACAGCTGAGCTGCCTCCACCCCCTCAACTGGAAGCCAGACTCTCTTGCAACGCAGGATCCCCATGGGGTGCCAGTGGGGGATGTTGCCCAGGAAGTTGGAAGAACTGTCCACCTGGATGACCCTGGGGACCACAGTGGCAAAGGCCCTCAGTGGGGCCATGGCACCCAGAGCTCCCCCCACCCTCCCTTGCAGCCACTCAGTTGCCATGGAGGCCACCAGCTTGGACAACACCAGTGCAGTCAGTCTGAAGCTGCCTCCCCAGCGAGACCCAGAGCTGAATCCCAAGGGGAGCTCACACAGCAGTCCCCAAGTGGTGAGAATACAGAGTTTCCCCAGCAGTAGCAACTCCCAGCAGTGCTGTCACAGTCACAGGGTGGCAATCCAGAGAGTGGCAAGAGGTGGTAAAGACCCAGAGCAGCAGCAATCCCACGCAGTGCTTCCTAAAGGGGGGGATGGGGGCAAGCAGTGACACAAAATCTTCCCCAGTGACCTGAGAAGAAAATCCTCTTCCCCCACTCTGAACTGGGCAAGGGAACAACTCCCACGGAGGGGAGTCTGCAGTTAAAAAACGAAAGTGACTAAAAACTCTGAAAGTTTAATAGTCTCAGGAGTTTAATAGTTGAGGTATTTAGTAGCTGTTATGTTTGATAAGGTTTAGTAATTTCCTTCTTTACCCTTAATAAAGTTTTATATTCAAAATTATATCCAAAATTGCTTGAGAGTGGGGATATTTTTCTCCTAGGACTCCCAGTAAAGGTGACATTTTCTCAAGTTTCTAGGTGGAGGTTCAAGTCAACCCCCGCCAGATTCAGACCTGGCCCATGTACTGCCAGCAGGGCCTGGCAGAAGGTTTTATACATAAATAATAGAGGTGCATTGATACATGAGTCCATATCATATTGGCATGGATAAAAGGAAAATTGACATTATCAGCAATTGGCTTTTTTTGGCTGATGTGGCCAAAAATGTTGCTGATAAATGCTATGTGCATGGATGCAGCCACAGCATGTACATGGCCAGGAATGCAGCCTGGCAGCTTGAAAACAGGCCAGTAAGTCTGTGTGGGGGAAGGAGCATGGGGTCGGGGGGCAGATTGAGGCCCCTGTAGGGAGGGAGGGAGTGGGGCTGGAACTGGGGCAGAGGCAGGGGCAGGATGTGGGATGGAGCCAGCAACTCATCCAGGAGTCATGGGAGGCTGAAGGGGGGGGTGCAGCTCCCACCCTGTGTGCACCCCAGGGAAGGCATGGGGGGCACGTGCCCCCCTTCCAGTGGGTCTGTGCACAGGGTGAGGGTGGGCTGCCGCTGCATGCTCGAGGCCAGGGCTGCACTTGAGCCAGATGGGGTGGGGTGGGCAGCAGCAGTGCTGGGAGGGAGGGCTACAGTGGGGGTGGGATTATGGCAAATTTTAGGGTGGCTCTAGTCCCTACATAGCGTCACCTCCCAGCCCAAACACAGCTGCTGGGAAGAGGCTGGTGCAGCCCCAGCCCCGACCCCACAGTGGGCAGTCCACCCTCAACCCACACACAGATGAGGGAGGCACATGGTCCTGCATGCCTCTCCCAGGAATGCACACAGTGGCAGGACCCTCCCCCCCCAATGTTCCCCAAATGAGCCGCCGACTCCATCCCGCCCCCACCCCACCCCAGCTGGGCAGTGCCTGCCCTAGCCCCACTCCTTCCCTCACTGAGGGGCCTTCGATCGGTCTCTGCCATGCCCCTTCCCCCCACAGACTTACCAGTCGGATGCTGCTCTCCAAGCTGCTGGGCTGCATATCAGCAATCAGATTGGTACTGGCCAATATGGCTAATCAATAATCAGCCATCAGTATCAGCCAAAAAAATCTTTATCAGCGCAACCCTAATAAATAGAGTAGCACAGGCCAGAAACCAGAACACTCTGCCCCACACCTGGGGAATGCCCTAAGTACCAGCCAACAGAATCTTGTTCTTTCTTTCTCAGAGTCATAGAGAAGTAGGGCTGGAAGGAACCTCCAGAGGTCACGTAGTTCAACCTGTACCCCAAGGTAGGATCATCCCTAACCAAACCATCCCATGCAACCATAACCTAAACACTAAATAAGCCTACCCTTAACCCTAACACAACATAGACCCAACACCCTAACCTGTCACAGGTAAGCAGAGGAACTGTGGCAGCCAATGTCCTGCTTCTATAAAATGTTGTCAATATACATTTAGAGATCATAGGTAGAAGGCAACACCCTGCCCCTCCACACTCCATACCAATTTCACCGGAGGTAAAATTCCTTCCCGACCCCAAATATGATGCTCAGTCTAACCTTGAGTGGAGAGGTAAGACCCTCTAGCCAAGAACCTCCGGCTTTCCTCCTAGCAAGAGAATCTTGATCTGCTTCTGGCCCAGTGACTCTTGCACTTGTCTGACCACTGACCCAGTTTCAACAGGAGAGGTGAATGGTGCCTATTGTATAGGGCAATCTTCTGAGAGGTAGGAGATCCTCCTCAGACTGAGGAAGTGCTAGAAATCCAGGCTTCCATTTCCCGGGTGAGTATGCTAGCCATTAAACTATTACGTAGAGCAGTGGTTCTCAATCTTTTCAGACTCAAGGCATCCCTCATTAGACTTAACCCTCAAAAGATGCCAGCTTTTGGCTTTCACTTGTTTTTGACCACAGAAAATTCTGCTGTTGCTAAAAACTCAGAAAGACCACAACAGGTCAGAATTTTTTTGACACTCTGGATTCCAATTTGAAACCTCTGGATTTATCTTGTGGATCATGTGTAAGTAGGTGTTTGTACACCTAACATTGCTAATATTGTGCAGTATCCTGTGGCTCCTTAAAAGGATCTCAACTGCAGCACCCTGATCAAGACTTACTGATGTGGAAGGTGGACAGCACCATCACCTCCCACCCCATTAGTTAGGTTTTTACCCTCTGAGGAAGGTGCTGTAGTGGATGGGAGAGGTAGGAGTTTGACACATCCTTGTCTTCAATGCATCCAGCAGATGGCTCTCTGATCTGCATCTGGACTCCCTGACTTGCCCTCTGGAGACACCTAACTCTTCTTATTGACTGTATAGGAAACCTAGGCTTCTATCCCCAGTTCTGTGAATCACTTTCCTCAGGCAAGGAACCATTTTGGATTTCTCTCCATATGTCTTCCGTATCAGCTGAACCCTTTGAGCATGTGCTGCCAGGACTCTCCCTGCCCTCTTTCCCTGGGGAGGATCCTTGGGGGATGAGAGTTTCATGAGAGCAGGAGACCTACAGATTTTCTGCAGATCTCTCATTGCAGGCAAAATGGGATGGGGAAGGAAGGAGGAGCAAAACAATATGCACCTTTCAGTTCATCTCCTCCCCATATCTCTGAAGCTGAAGGACCTATTTCCATTTTGTTTACATATTCATAGTGCGTATGGTTCATCATGAAAGCAAAGTACAGTGTAATAGAACTGAACCTCTGCCTGCAGCTGTCAGAGGCACATGATTAGAAGCCAAATTCTGCTCATGTTACTCACACAGGCTTACTTACCTTACTCCTACAAGTAAGGTACATCGTTTTTGGCCCTATGACAACAAAAAATCTCAAGGTTTTGCTAGTGATATATTATAAACATCCTAAACCAGTACATTTTTGCTTGACCTTGTAAGTCAGAATGCCTGTCTAGCTTTCCCACATACTTATGCTGTTCAACACATAACTAGGAAAATGGAATATGACATCTTATCAGCTGTTTATCATAATGTGTCTTAAGACCATTTATTCTGTAGTCCTTTCTTTCTGATTCAGGCTCAATTACTGGTATGAATAATCTCCTCTAAAATAGCACATGATGTGCTTGTGTCAGAGACACTCTCCACAGAGGCTATCTGACACTCTTTAAAATCAATGAAATTCAGAAATTTGCATCTGGCTTCTACAGGAGAAAATAAAACAACCCTTTCTCCTGTTATATATGACCTTCTCATTCTAAGACCAACTTGTTTCAAGTCTTGTGCATCTCTCAATCTGCCAAACATGAAAATGGATAACATCTTTCTTAGAACAGACAGATCTCAGAGTCTATTATATTGTATGTCTTAACAGATTCTAGCAGTAATTTTCTCTTTCCTAGTAATTGGGATTTTCACACTGCTCTACACAGTGGTATATATTCTAACTATCCACTCTGTCATGCTGCCACTAAACTTATAACAATGCCGATAACAATGGCTGTTATCAAATTCTGCAGACCTTTCAGACTTAAGGTCTTCTCATGCC
>NW_017728931.1:122744911-122750579 GCF_001723895.1 Crocodylus porosus
ATATATATATATCTTGCTTGCCCACACCTCATAACACAGGATTTCCAGGGTCAAGCACTCTCCATCAACTTTTCACACACACAAGTTATAGATTTTTAACTGATATCTTTATTGCAAAAATACAGGTTAGAAACAATTTTTATTTGAATAAGGAATCACCAGCCTGAAAAGGGTGAGGAACACTGCACAATCAGCTCTGTTTCCCCTTGCTTTTCCTAAATAACAACCACTAGCTATTTATTCCCACCCCCTTCCATCTATACAGCACATCACAGCCCCCCTCAATAAATAATTTACAAACAAATGGATTTAAATTAATGTAAATGTACATCTTAATTAACGCAATGGCAATAAATAGATAGCAAGGGAGTCATAGCCTTATCCTTGTACAAATAGATGAACTGTGTACTGAGGATTTTTGCTGGATGTGAAGGGCCTGAATCCTTCGGCACTGAACAGGAGCAAGGTCACACTAGTACCATTAGTGCAAAAGCAAGTCTTCAGCAGCTCCTGCAATTGCTCGGCTCACCCTTTCCTGGAGAAAAGGTGTGGCTGTGCTAGCTCCATCCTTACTTCCACCAGCTACCTTCTAATTGTCCCAGTCTCTTGGGCTACAGGAAGCTGCATTAATGCACAGCTCCCTTAACCAATTCTTCAGGACTTCAGGATCTGACACAACCAACAAAGAGAGACTGCACTGGTTCTGCTGCAGTCTGACAAACGTCACACTTTCTCTCAAAACAGTTATAGCCTACTACTTCACAATACAAACTGAAAAGCTCAGCAAGCTCACCCGGTGAGGAGGAATTTAATGTGATTAGTGAAATCATCAGCCCTGAAGCACTATTAAAATCTTCTGGATGTTCCGACCCGACTGTCCTCTGTCTTAAGTCTAGTGAACTCATTTCACCTTTCCAGAGAGCGTGCAAAGGTGTCAAATGCATGGTTAAGTGCAGAATTCACATTTGATAACATCATACATCCACTTCCAGCCATGCATTTTAAAACTGGAAAGCATCACTCTGATCAGGCAGCCTGGCTTTTAGCCAACACAGGCAACAGTTTCATCCCATGGTTTCTATACCAAGCCCTCACTGACTGACTGAGCATGCTTTCCAGAAAAGGACATGCAATTTTTATGTCAAGACTTTGAGCGAAAGAGAACACACCACACCCTTTGGTAAACTGTCTCAACTATCCTCACTGTTAAATAGTCACCCTATGGCACCCTATGACTAGCCTTCGCTTCCAGCCACCAGATTGTGTTGGGTCTTTAGCAAGTAGATTGGAGAGTCCTTCTAACTTTCAGAAATCTCTTCCTCCAGGCAGATACTTGCAGTCTGTGATACCTCTTAACCTTCCTTTGGATATACTAGATAGATTGAGTTACTTTACTTTCTCACCATAGGTCCCTCTTTTCAGGCTTCAAATTGTTCTTGTAGCCCCTCCATTTCCCTTTTTAAAAATACTTTTCAATTTTTAACATTCCCCATAAAATGTTGACAATGTGAAAGAACACAGATACGTCAGTAAAGGGCTTACTGAGGCTGTGTACTGTGGTAACACCACCTTCTTCTTGCTGCTTATTATTTATCTTAGCTACAGCATTGCATGGAAAGCTCATGGTCAGTGACTTATTTGCTTTGACCTTTGTTTTCTCCATGTCACCATTTACCCAAAATATAATCTCTTTTCTACAGTTCTGATGGGATCCTACATTACTGGCCACTAGGTATATGATCCTATATTTGACTTATTGATATACATATTATTCAATTGAACCCTGTTTATCATGCAATCCAGATCACTCTGTAGAACCAAACTTTCCCTGTTTCCTTACTCCACCAGTTTGTGTATCATCTGCAATTTTCACAGCAAAAAGGTTCTTTACATTTTATTCCAGGGCACAAGGTTTAGAGAGAGGGGGAGGGAGGCAGAGAGAGAGAGAGGGAAGAAGAGAGAGAATGAACAGTAGGCCTGTGGGACTCTGCTAGAAATATGTCCGTTGGATTATTAATCCCCATTAATAATTACTTTTTGAGATCTATCAGTTATCCAGTTATTAAATTAGTTTGATAAGGGTTACATTTATTTCATAGAGTACATTTGTTTTTAATGACACTGCCATGGGGGATTATGTCACATGCCTTGTAGAAATCAAAGTAGGTTTTATTTGTTAAAATACCACCATCTCACTCAAACTTGTGGTCATATTGATAGTCAGTTTTGCAAGGCCAGTTCAAGTACATTTCTACAAAATCTTGGATTTTTGGCATTACTTATATTTCCTTCATCACATTTCAGCTTGTTTATGATCTTGCCCAAATGTCAAGCTAGCCAGCCTATAATTCCTGGATCATTCTGATTACCCTTTTAAATATTGGTACAACATTAGCTTTTTTCTAGTCTTCTGAAATTTGCCAAGTATTCTACATATTGGCAGATATTAATATCAATATTTCAAAAAGCTCCATAGCCAAGTCTTTTAAGAATTCTTGCATGTAAATTTCCTGGTCCTGGCAACTTAACACAGTTGCAAGGCAGAAGAGAATCAGGCTCTTTAATTCTGAAGCAAACACACTGAAAGCCTGTTTAAAAGCTTGTATACTGCTATTCATTCTACATGATTGCAGCCTTACAGGGCACATATACAGGAGGAGCTAGCTTGGGTGCTGAAAGCTGAATAGATGGAGTTAGTCCAGAGCTCTGTCCAAGCTAACATACCCAGTTTCTCATCAGTGTAAATTAGCATAGGAGCAGGAACACTAACATAGTTATACTGCTGCTTGTACTTCATTCAGAGCTGGCTCAGGTGTCTTTATCTGGTGTATGAAGGCATTCCCACATAAATTTTTACTTCTTTTTGTGGTATCTCTACTTTTCCTTTCCTGTACTTGCAACATTGCAATGTGAAAATGGGATCACCAGTGTTTGGGAAAATGCCTTATAGGAAGACGAGTCCAGTGTTTAACTTATTAAGAAGATAGGAAGGGTCTCTGAGTGGTTCTAGCACAATATGCATACTCTATAAAAAACTAAAAAGCAATGTATGCAGTTTTCATTTATGAGGGGACAAAGTTTGTAGGTGTCTGTACCTGCCCATACTCTTAGCAAATCTAACATTTTCACATGCAGAAAATTGTATGTGCAAGTATTTCCACATATGGTTTTCAAAACCTGATCAGAAAGGCTTGGGGCTAAATTTAGGCTCTTAAAGTTGACTGTCCATAGATAAAATTGAGTATTGATGCCATTATGCTAAGAATACAGGAAGTGTGAATAGCAAAAACAATTATGAAATCAACGTATGTGATCTTCTTCAAATACACATTCCAGAATGAGTTGTACCTTTTGTCAAACTCTTCTGATGAAATGTGCTATACAGTTCAGAGATCCTTTACCTTCCCCACTCAAATAAAAAAAAATCAGTTTATAAGAGCTGAATCCTGCTTTTAGAGTGTAATACCTCAGATAGGAGCACATGCAACCCAAAGGAAAACCAAGATCCCAAGCTCTCACCTGAAGCTTTAATTCAAGTAAAATTCTCCAGGTAAAATAGGAGCTTTTTTTTTACAGCGTTTTAACACTATATTTTAGTATCATATGATGTATCAGAGGATTCATGTATGCTAAAGTTAAGAGAAATATGGACCCCAAAAATCAAACATACCCACACTCAGGTACAAATATATGTTTAACTGCTTCAAGTTTAGTTCTTCCTGTCCTATACATACTTTTCTGTTTGTCTGGTCATCATGCCTACTGTATCACCTATTTATGAGAAGAACACTGGAAGCTTATGCTGAATTATCTACACTCTCTACGCATTGAAATAGCAGAGACAAGATGAAGGAACTTGTAGGAACACTGTCAGAGCTCATCAAAACTGACTTGTTGCTGGGGAGGACAGACCTTAGGTATACCCCTATTACATGGTACATATTTCTAGCTCTTACAAAATCTTGAAAATATGTGACATGGAGAAACTACTGGTGATCTCCAGTTGGTTTTCTTTTGTTTTGAACAAGCTTTTGAAGGCTGCTTATCTAAATCATCAGCTAACAGTTAAATTAAGCTACGTTTACACAAACAGCAGTGCCAAACCCTTTCAGAACTCTGTTATTGTTCTTCCAAGGTTTTCAGAGAAAGTCAACAATAAAAACACAGTCAACAAGGTTAATTATATGTTCATTTCCATGAGATTTTTTCTGAATGAAAATATTGGGTAAGATTTTCTGAAATGCTCCCATTGAAACTGATAGTAACCCCCACTCTACCTTGCTGCCTTCAGTGGAGGCAATCAGGCCATCTTCAAAATAGTGGAAAGTTCTACACATCAGTTTTGTGCAAAAAACAACCCAAGTTATCAGTACTACATTTGTACGCATGCAGAGTTGGGGAGAAACAAACACTGTCAGCTGGATTCCTATCAAACAGCAGCAAAATTCACGTAGTGGTTTCTGGTAATTTGTGTACACTTGCACAGAAATACAGTTAAAGGGATTCATTCATTCCCAATTTGCTTGGATTAGCTTCTGCTGGCATAAAGCAAGGCACCATGTCTTTGCAGCTGGAAAGCTTACTTGGGATGTGGAATGTGAGATGTGCTGGTGGTAAAGGACATGGACCAAAGCAGGCTGAGGATGCGCCACGTCGTGCTGCTACACTGGCCAGGTTCCAATGGAGCCTGACCAAAGGCCATCACCACCTTGCCCTTTGCTCAAAACAACTCCCCAGGGCAGCACAGGAGACCTCCCTGGTGCAAACAGATGGCAGCTTCTACTTCCCTACGCCAAGCAACATGAATTTATAAAATGAACAGCAGCATATCTGAACACATTTTATAAGATACGAAGAGGAGTGGCTAATGCCATAGGATTCCCAGAGCAGAGGGACTCCATTTGAAGGCAGGGCCATATCTATCAACGCCGTCCTCAAGCTATTACAGGATTAAGACAGAAGTAACAACACACACAGAGCAGTGTAAAATCTTAAACACAATAAGCAGAATAACCATGACAGGTAAGTACAATATGTGTATCGCTAGCCTAGCACATAAGAAATGCAACAAGCTCAAAAAGCCTCTCCGAAGAAGAAATTCCTGCAAAGGCTTTCTAACTTCAGATGGCAAGTTGCAAACTGGCAAAACCATAGAGCAAATAACTGGGAACTGCCAGAGCTGAGACACTGAAGCGAATGCAGCCAAGTGCCAGACTGGGTGAGCGACTGCACATTTCTGACAACAGTTGCCTTCTGCTTCCAAGCAGCTTGCAAAATGTCTTCAGGTTCAGGGGCTTTCCCAGGATTTTGCTTAGATGCATGCTCAGGTCCTCCCCAAGTTACTGAAGGAGGAACAACTTTCCCCCGTCTTCAAAGTGCTTAACATCGCCATCTCCACTTGAGATCTTGTTCCTCCCTCTCCTCTACCTCCTGCCAGAAAACCATCCGTCTGAGCCTAACCCCTTCCCCAGGCTGTCCGAAGGGTGCCTATCCTCCAGCCCAGCCGCGCCAACCCGCTCGTCTCCACGGAGCCCGAAGCCGAGGCAGCCCGGCGAGCCGGGAGCGAGCGGGGGAGCACCCGGCATCCCCGGGATTTCTCTCTCGCCCCACTCCGCGTCCCCCGCCCGCGCCCTCCCCGGGGAGGCAGCCAGTGCCCGCCACGGGGGAT
>NW_017728931.1:122751149-122773010 GCF_001723895.1 Crocodylus porosus
CGCGGGGCTGCCAGCGCTGCCGCTCCCTCTGCTGCGCAACCGCGGCCCGGGCTGCTCGGCGGGCGGGGCTGGGGCTCCCCTCACCGCCTGCCCCCGCGTGTCCCCGCGCAGGGGCCGTGCCAGTGGCGGCGGTGCCCGCAAATGGTGGAAAGAATGATTGCTGTTCCCGTTATCTCTGGGGAAGAGCAGACCGATACTAAAAGCGTCCTCCCCGCCGGGGACACCAGAAGCCCAGGTGCACCCCTGGCCTGGAGGCCTCCTTCTCTGCTGCCACGATGTCGCAGGCAAAAAACCCGAAGGCTTCCGCGCGCGCTGCACTGGGCCAGCAGTGGGCACGTTATAGGATGTCCAGTGGAGGGGGTTAGGCCCAGGGAGGCAGGGGCACGCAAAAGGGCTTGGCTGCGGGGTACCTGTGGTGGTGGCTAGCTGCGCATAGGTCATCCAAGCCAAAACGTGAAGGCAGAGGTTGCCTTCCACTGGCCGCTGGCCTTGCCGTCCCTGTCTGTACAAGAGCTAGAGCCAAGGCCTGAAGAACGCGGCTGTGGGAGAAGGAGTCCAGCTGGGAGGTGCCCCATGCCATCCACAAAGCTGACCCTGTCTGTGCAGAGGTGGGTGGGAGAGAGGACGCAGGCTGTGGAGGGCCACCACCAATGGAAGCAATCAGGCCGCTCCGTTCTCATGACTTTGGCCTGGTGTATTTTGCATTGAGTATTTTGGCGTGCAGCTGCAATTAGCATATATTAACAGGTGATTATCCTATGCTAATAATCAGTCATACGTGTCCCTGACACTGGAAGGCATGGTCTCTGACCTGTGTGTTCAGTCTGAGTTAATAACAATAATTGATAGCATAGATATATATAGCACTCTCAAGATTGTGCTCTCCTGAGACTGCACAAAGTCACAGAGAAAAAGAAATGAGAAAGAGAGCTCTTTGATAGCAAAGAGGCTAGGCTGTACTATTCTACTCCAAACGATTTCTTCCAGTCTCTGCAAAATTATGTTCTGGCTGATGCCACCAGAGGGCCACACTAAATTAATTATTAGTACTGGTCAAAACATGGGGAAAAGCCTTGGTGCAAAATGTTTTATATAATTTGTTGACATTTTTGTATCCATTGGAGACAAAGTTCAGTAATTCAGAGGCTTTGGGCTAATAGAAATGCTGACTGTTTAAAACCTCATCATGCCTAGTTACCCGATTTTATTTCTTTTGCAGCAGATGAGGTCTGACCTACCAACTGCCTTTTTTCTCCTTGTGTAATTGCTTTAATATGTCTGATGTTAATAAAAGTTGTATTGATGAAATATGCTTTAAAGAATAGACCAGATGCAATGTATTTCAGCAGAGCCAGAGCCAGCTAAATCAGCTCTTTCCATTGTTCAGGCACAAGAAATTGAGATGGAACTAGATAGAGACAGTACAACTAGACAGAGACAGTACGAGCAGAATGATGTCTTGGTTACTTTTAGGTTTCAGGTGGCAGGGGAGGGAAGTGGGGCTGAGGAGGAGCTGGGTAGAACTGACGCCAGCAGACTGATAGTTCGTCCCTGCAAGGACTGCAGAAGGCAAGAAGATCCAAGAATTCGACAGAGCACGGCTGGTGTGGTCCCTTTTGCTACAAGGACCAGATAAGTTACTCGGGACTCAGATATTCTTCTTCTAAATGTCCCAGACCCCTTTGACATTCTGTGGCTACGTTTTTAAAAATATCCAAATGTAAACCCAGCACAAGGGGTTACTGCGGAGATCTTTCATACATCACATTAACTGGGTTGAATATCCTCTTTTAAGAAAGAAACCAATTTTTTACCAGAAGGGAATTAAAATGTATGATGGAGGCTCTTTGGCACTGCTGCAACAATACTAATGATGATGGTTTTTGTCTCTGATAGGTATGCCTCAGGCTGGCAAGAATGGACAATATCACACAACTGAGATTTTTTTAGTGATAGAGGTGATTGCTCCTTAATATGCACAGGTAATAAGAGAACAAGCCCTTTTACCTGGATTTCCCCGCACATTATTATTTAGCTGTTCTCTTCTAATTCCTCGTTTCTTTTTTAAATTATCTAATCTTCCCAAGTGGGTGTATATTTCCCTTGATACATTATGTTAGCCAGGCATTACTGAGATGTATTAAAGAGGATAACTTGTATCAGTTGTACTGAAAGACTTACATAGTCCACAGCAGTACAAATCTTTAGAATTATCCTACAACATGTATATTTGGAGCTGAAACATGCACAGCCAGTTGTATTGCTGGAGGAAGGAGGAAAGTTCTGAGCTATAGGAGTTTAAGAAGAAAAATTGTAGTCTGCCAGTGCTAGGGCAGAGCAAAAGTCAATGAGGAGCTTCAGTGCTACAGTTCTACCAGTCACGGCAACCTCCAGGTGCCAGCGGGAACTTAGGTACAGCGTGAGAATTAAGCTAGTAATATGTAGCCTATAGCCTTGATGTTTAGAGCATTCTCTCCATTGCAGTTGGGGAGATGCTACCCCAACACCAAAGACAAATATTTGGAAATACGGTTACAATGTGGAAGGACTTCACAGAGAAAGCTATTAACAGCACTCACACTGAGGAAAACTTCAGTAGGATTCAGTTTTGAGCTGTAGTAGTTTTCTGCTTTTTCAATCAAGCTCTCAACTTATTAGTAGTTCCTATAGTCAACAGCCTAATTAGTGTTTTTTCATAACTCGGAAATGATGAGCTACAGGATCAAATACTTATCTTCTAGATGACAGCAGAAATTGTTCTCCTGATGTATGAGACTCCTGAAGTCATAATGGAATTTCATTTAGGAAATCATCCTAGGGGTTTCCAGAGGTATATCAACACTGCAAGTGTTTTATCTGATTTTTGGTTTTTTGTTTTCTTATCAATGGTGCAGCTGTGCCAGTGGGGTAAGCTGTACTGCAGAGTATGCATAGTTACTTTCACCAGGGTGTCACCTACCCTGAAGAGAGGCAGAGATGATAAGTGGCTGCTGGAGCACCAATGACAAGCAAAACAGAGAGCTGGAAGGGGAAACTGTATATCCATTAACTAATTCTATTTGTCATTTTCCTGCTCAAAGGAAGGGGATGTGAAGGTGTGCAGCAGTCATCAGTGACATACTTCCATGCTGGGAGACAAAAAGCCCCTTCCCCCCACTCCCCCTTTGCTAACCATTAATTTGGTCATTTTGTTTTTTCAGGAGAATTCATAAGAGGAAAAATGAAAAGAGAGAGAAACTGTTAAACGATGACTTTTATTGTTTTGTTTCATTATGACTGAATTTTAAATTATACTTTAAAGTCTTTATAGTGATTTGGGATTCAAGCTTTAGGCAATGCTGATGAAAACAGTGCTGAGTGCAGACAGGTATTGACTTGGATCCTGTCAGGCTAGTCCTGAAGAAAGGAGGCAGGAAGCTTGAGGTCCAGCCCATACCAGTTCCTCTCAAGCCTGGCGTAAAAGGGAGGGGCATTTGTAAGCCTTCATGCAGTCAGTTTGACAGGTGACAGAGCCAGTGCTTTGAACTGCCAGAGCTCTTACCGAGAGACATGATTACACAGGAGAATCAGCATCATCAGTGCTGTTGTTACAGCCTTACTGCTGTGTGAAACAGCACTACCCTACTGGAGAGCAACAGGTTGGCATACAACATAGTAGGGGTGTGCAAAGCAGGCCCTATTCGATTCGGATTAGAATTCGACCCAAACTGGGGACAGTGATTTGATTCGTTGATTTGGATTACTGTCCCTGATTCGATTTGGCCGAATCCTAATCTGAAGATTCGATGCTGATTTGGAGAATCAGCGATTTGGACATAGAAACAGATTTAAAAGTTTTTTCTATATACCTTGAGGTAGCAGGTTCAGCTTGTGATCGTTGCAATGCTGGGGAATGCAGAGGGACCATCCACGTGCTCAGCGGCGAACCAAGAAGCGGACCAGAAGTACTTGCAGTCCACTTCTAGGTCTGCCAAGGAGCATGCTGAGGGTCCTCCCACCCCCACCCTCCGGCTTGGTGATCAGCCATGGAGGGACCATGGGTGTCGTCCCCCCCCCGACCCAGGAGGCACCCCAGTGCGCTTCCCGGTGGACCCAGAAGTGGACTGAAAGTGCTTCTGGTCCACTTCCAGGTCTGCTGCCGAGCACGCTGGGGAGCCCCCCGTGCTCCTGTGGGACTGGATACAGCCCACAGACCCAGATGGCTTTTGCTTTGACTTTGCCTGTACCCATTCCCATTCCTGTGCCCACACCGGGGCCAGAAGACAGGGAGCTACAGTATGGCTGGGCAGCTAGAAGCTATGTCTTTGCTGCTGTCACTGCCACTTCCCCCAGCCTCTGTCCCAGCTAAAGCATGGGTACAGCTTCAAACCAGTGGGGAGCTGCACTGCAGCTGCAAAGTCGGGGCATGGGGAGAAGTGGCAGTGAAGACGCAGCTTCCACCTGCCCAAACCCACTGCAGATCCCCATCAGCTGGAAGCAGCATCTGAGTCACGGCCAGAGACTGGGGGAAGTAGTGGTACAGGAAATACTCCCAGCTGCCTGGGCACAGACCCAGTCTCCACTGCTGATGTGCTGCCAAAGCCACCCAACCTGTATCAAATGGGTGCCAGGCTATTCCAGCCTACATCTTGTTGAAGGTTGCTGGCCCCTGTTACAGAGTGAAAAACCTAACAATTTCTTTCAAAAAGAGAAGGCAGAGGTTGCAAAGAAAATGCAAATGTTAAAATAAGCTATTAGGGAAGATTCTCCCTAACTTAAAACTTGTGTTATACAGTTGGTTTCTGTTAATTTGTATATGATGGTCTTTTACAGGTAGGTTTTGGAGCCTTCTGTTATAAGACTCTGTTTTCAGTTCTGTGCCCATTAAAACATATTCATATCCAGAGCCTGGCAAAGAACCCCTCAGATCCCTGGATCCCACTGTTCCCTTGCTGTTGGCAAATCTCTCAGAAATCCACAAGCAAAACACACCTTCCTCTGGTGTTGTTCCATTCTTAGTTTAAGTGCAAGAGGTCTGTGTGATGGACTTAAAGGTTCTTTCCAGCTCTGCTTGTTAATTAGGTTTGACTGATGTGAGGTCACATGATAAAATGTTTACATGTTCAGTTTTAATTGTTTAAAAAAACTAGGAAATTGCATATACAAGGCCCTACATTAAAAGAGTAATATTAATGTTGCAAAGTCAAGTATTCAAAAGTTAGAAAATGCCAGCAATCTTTATTCAGCCCTCTCGTGCATACGTGCTATCATACAGTCCTTATATTAATTGACTTCCACTTTGCATTTTCACAGATCTGCATGTTGTAAATTAGCTTCTTTTCTACCTTGGAAAACACATAACACCAGCAGAGTCTCCCTATGTCTGATGAAGTGTGTTTGTGCCTGAAAGCTCACAAATAACTTTTTTCCAACTATTTAGTTGGTCTAATAAAAGCTACCACATCTACCCAAAGAACCTTGCCTGCTTATATTAAATGACATACTTTTTTGCTTTAGGACTCATTCAGCTAGCTGGTGCTGGCTCTATGAACAGGTATTCAGTATTTTGTTTAACTGCTGAAGGTGTGATTGGCCTCATTTACTACATACTATTTAAACTGCTCTGAAGACAAAATTATTAGTTTATTAGTTCTCTCATATGTTTTTTCCATGGCAATCACCATCACATCATCTGACTGTTTCACAAATCATAAGGTAGTTGTTTTTAAAACACCCCTCTAATGTATAGGGTGGTATCTCCATTTTACAGGGGAGGATCGAGGCACAGAGGCACAGGGTCAGAGAAGTATCCACTGATTTCACGTGACCAGTCGGAGGCGCCTACAATCCGATATTCCCAGTATTTAGTACTTATAGCACTCCTTATGTTCAGAGTGGAATTCCAAGTCACTGCAGATGAGGCTGCAAGTGCTCAGCACTTCTGCAAATCAGTCCCCAGAGTTTCAAGTTAGACATCCATAAAATGAGGCACACACAAAGGCATAACCACTTTTAAAGTTTGTTTTAAGTGCCTTGCCAAGCTTCACACAGGAGCTGTGTGGCACAGACAGGTAAATACATTTTTTAAGGTAGCATTTGCTGGCTTAACCATGAGACCTTCCTTTCTATTCCAACAATCCTGTGCCAGCCTCAGTACAGGTTTGCCAACTTCTGCAACAAATGCAGTGAAGATCTTACATATAGGAGTCTTTTTCAAGCCCAATTTATTCCCAAAGCAGCTTTTTCCTACGGACTAAATGGAGCAAAAATATTATGTGAGGATGTAAATATAGACTGAATCATAATGAAAATGCATTCATTCTGGCATTTCTTGGATTTTGAGTGCTTGTTCTTAACATAATGCTCTTTTAGCATCGTTTTTTTTTATATAATTCTCAAGTTTAAGAGAAGTATGGTTGCTATTTTAAGGATGCTATTTTTAAATTGTAATTAGTAACACAAATAGGTATGGACAAACCTTAAAGAATTTCCACAATATAAGCAGAAGTAATCACACAATATATTATGAAGTAATCACTGTTTGATTTATCACTTGATCATGAGCTCACAGGAAAACATACCACGCAGAAAAAATAAACGTAATAGGGAAGTAACAACAAGTTATGGCCAAAGATAATCTTGATTTCTCACATGTACTTAATATGTAGATCCCCTATATCACAGACAATCCAGGGGAGCTCTGACTAAATCTCTATATGCTGATTCCTGTAATCACTAACTACTCTTTCCACAGTGCAATATAAACCTGCAATATAACTATGATGTGCATATTATGATGTACATATTACATGTACCCATGCATGCCTACACACAGATTTTCAAAGTGATCTTGGAGATTTAGCTGTACAACTCCTGTTAAAACTAATGAAAAGAAGGAAATGTGGTAGATTTCATTATTGGTGCAGAAAAGAAGTCTCAAAACTTTACTTAATTATAGATCAAAAGATCAGATGTTAACCAAGTAGATATACAATCAAGAGTATGAATGAAATAGGGAAGGATTAGGTTTGCAGACTGCAAGTGAGGATGGAAAAGCAAACACCTGAGGTGTAACTGAGGGAGTATACATGAACAAGTTACTCTGAGCTAGGATGTGTACTTACAGGATGCAGCCAGAGTCGACCCTAGAGGGGTGCGGGGCCCAGGGCAAATCAGCCTGTGCGGGGCCCCTTTAACACAGCACGGGGCTGTAGTACCCCCACAAAGAGGGTAGGGTCTCCATGCTTTTTTGGCAGCACAGGGCTGAACCATCAGCTCCAGGCAGGCCCTGTGGGAGGGGCCGTGGCCGCTCTGCCCAGCTCCATGGGGCTCCCGCAAAGCACGGGCCCGGGGTGGTTGCCATGATTCACTGTACCCTAGGGATGGCTCTGCATGCAGCTGTTCTTTGGTAGTTGCCTGCGTCCACTCAGCCAACACTTCCTCAATGAAAGTGGGGCAAGCTACTTTACAAAAACATGAGCAGTTACACACTGTAAATACAGTAAATAACACACTGTATGTACACACCCTAACTCATCTCATAATACATTGTTTTGGCATCCGCACCTTTATCAGACAATAGATATGCAAAGCACTTCTTTTCTGAGAGCTTCCAGCAACAGCCTTTTTCATTTCTTCACTTCACAGTCTGGTCTCATTCACTGCCTGATTTTCACACAGAATCATAAAATCACAGAATCAATGAGTTGGAAGGGACCGAGACAGATCATCTAGTCCGACCTCCTGCCATGGGCAGGAAGGAGCACGGGGTGGCAGGGATCATAAGACCCCAGCCAGGTGCCTAGCCAGTCTCCTCTTGAAGATCTCCAGGTGAGAGCACCACCTCTCTGGGAAGCCTATTCCAGGCTCTGGCCACCCTTACAGTGAAGTAGTTCTTCCTAATATCTAACGTAAACCTATCCTCCCTCAGCTTGTGGCCTTTGTTCCTAGTGACTCCAAGGGGGGCCCTGGTGAACAGACTTTCCCCGAGACCCTGCTGGTGGCCCCTGATAAAGTTGTAGGAAGCCACAAGATCCCCTCTCAGTCTCCTCTTGCGGAGACTGAAGAGATTCAGGTCTCTCAGCCTCTCCTCATAGGGCTGGCCACGGATGCCCTCAACCATACCTATCATTGAGAAGTCATTGCTACACTTTTCTACAGCCTTCTTCCCAGGTTGCTGTGACGCAACTCAATGCTAAGTTTACAATTTTGTTAGGGAAGTCATAGAAGTCACAGAAACCATGAAGATACTTCACAACTTTCATGATGCACCCTGCTACTCACTGGGTGCATCTACACAAGATGCTAATGTGCAGTAGACTAATTCTACTGCACATTAGTGTATCACTGCAAAAGTCGTATTAATGATCAGTAGAATCAGTCTACTGTGCATTAGCATCACTAAAAAGCATGTGCCAGTGCTACTACGCAGTAGTGCTGGTTACTACACATTGGGCGCATCTACACAAGATGCTACATCCGTACGTCGATGTAGTGTGGGTGGGCACAAACTGTGATGCTGATGCTACATTGCTGTAGTGATGAGCTGCATCGCTGTAGCTCGTTGCTGCAGCTCATAGCATCTAAAAATAATTGTGCGCTGCTGGGACTGCACAGTATTGGCAAGTACTGCGCAGCCATTTAGTACACAGTACCAAATGCACAGTCAGGGGCACATGTAAATGCACCCATTGAGTTAATACCTGTAACTACAGGTACCAAACTTAATGCACAGTAACTACAGCACATTAATGCACATGTAGACGTGCCAGTCAGAGGAGAATATTTTGGATTATGGGAGATGTAGTTCAACCAAAGTCATAGCCAAAGAGAAAAGATATGGAGAATTAGAGTTAAATACTCTAATGGAACTGATCCAATGAATTCAATTTTGCTGTTATTTTTAATGTCTTGAGGAGGTTCTGGACAGCTACAAGGTATTAAGGAAAATTCTTCAAAGCTTATGTTTCATGTGAATTTTAACATGCATGAGATTTGTCTGACAATTTCAGGATTGATTTTGACCACGCAAAAATGAAAGTAAGTCCATAGGGCACAATTCTGATAGCCTTCCATTGAGGACTACCCTACTCTGTGAACAACCCTATTGATTGTAACTCACATATGAGTTGTGGTACTATTCAACAAATATAAAGGCATCAGAGTCACTCATAATGAATAATTCAAGGAGCTCTAATGTTTGGAGATAAAAAAACCTAATTGGCTTGGCCTCAAAAACTTTTTACGCTGCCATGGCTGTACAAAAGATCTGTAAAATAGGCGGATGTGATGATAAGGAAGGAAGATTTCCAAGGTCATTCTGAGCCAATGTCATGGCTCTTCACTACACTTTCTCATTAACTTCATTTTACAGACATACAAAAAGAATGATCAAGAAGCAGAGATGCAGTAAAAAATTGTTGGGTTTGTTTGCTGCTGTGCCTTGAGGCTGTGGAAACTAGAACATAACAGAGTAGTCCTGAGTCTGCTCCAACCTATGTCATGTCCAACCCAGAATATGAAGAGAACCAAACCAGAAGCAAAGGGAAGTGTAAAGTCTTCTCTTTTCTCACCAAGCTGAAATTGCACTGTCATTTTATTAGCATTTCAGATGACCTGACATTACTTTAGACGTGGTCAAGCTCAACTGGATACCAATATTGTCAGCATCTTAAAACACATGCCGGTACAAATTAGGAGTTTTTTCCTATTCTAAATTATTCATGTTGTTAAAGATTTCCTTGTAAATATTACAGTGTCTGTCTGAAGGAAATCAGCAGAGTGTTTCCCTTTAAACCTGAGAACCAATAAACTATTAAAGAGAACAATAAGTGTAAAAGACAGCAGCCCCAGTGTGCAGTATCTCTGTTGTCATGGCAACCCAAGGTCTCTTCACTGATGAGCTATTGCTGTCGATCAAAAAACATTAACTTTTACATTCTACCTTTTTATGATAGTTTCTGCAGATTTTTAGCCAACTTGCCCCAGGAGCCAGACTATAGTGTTGAGATTTCCGAACCTGGGGAGTAGGAAATGGCATTACTCTTTGTTCCTGTCTTAAAAGTGCAAAGAACACATCAGAGATGACTGGAATCACGGTTCTCAATGTCACAGGGTAAAGTGCTTTTGTCATTGCTATTTCACTAAATGTAACAGCCCAATATGGGTCTATTTTAAACATTAGAAGGGAGAACATAGAAGGTCTTTCTCCCTTCTCCCCCTGGCAAATAGTCCCACAACTGGCTGATGATTACAAATTGACCATCCCTAGGGTTGCCTCATGGCAACAACAGCAATGAGAGGCTGATTACTTTCAGCAATTTTGAAGCTATACTCTAAGGGTCTTTGCAGCTGGCAGAGACAGGGGCGCAAGATTGGATACCACACAAACAATGTGTCTACATGTGCAAATAATCCGGGAGTAGTTTACTCTAAATTAAAGTAACCTCTCCTGGGCATGTGTCTACATGTGCAGGGACACAGTAGCAGATTTGCTGCTCCTAGCAGCAGACTGCTCCTGCTCCCTGTGGCCCTGCACCAGGCCCCTGCAGCAGCCAGGGGGAGCTCTAGACTCCCCCTGAGTCCTACCCCACAGGCCAGGAGACAACTGTCTCCTGGCAGGGGCTGGGACATTGCTTCTTGCCCCCAGGAGCTGCCTGCTGCCAGGACAGGCTCTGCCACCAGAAGCCAGATGGGGACAATGTCCCTCTGGTCTAGCAGACCATCCTCCATTATCATGGGTCCAGGACAAGGAGATTTTTATCATATTTGCTACCAGTCAGGGGTCTACATGTGCACTACTATGCAGCAAGTAACCTCAAGTAAATTTGCTACTTGCATTTGCAGGTAACAAATTTACTCACAATTAGAGCAAATTACTGCACAGTAAGTACATGTAGACAGTAGACCACTCAGTAATTTCCTCTAATCTTGAGTAAAGCATCTCATATAGACATGTCCAAAGGCTTTAAGTGATGGGAGAGAAAGTTGGACTTCCCTAAACTGCTTAAGATAAACAGTTGCCAAGAAGGGGGCCAGTTTGCATATCTCCCCTCATTTCATAAACTAACAGAGATACAGAGAACTGGAGGGAAAGCAATTGGAAGCAGGGTGCAATAAGCGAAGTAAAAGAGAAGATATGTAAAAGAAGGTAAAATAAATCAAATAGATGCATTATTTGTAGAAGCAGAGTGAGGCAATATGGTAGGAGAAATTGAAGGAATATAAAGGAAAAAGAAAGAGAAGAGAAAGGAAGAAGACAGGAATAGGAAAGGGATTACATGACATGGCTGCCTGTTACAGCAGTGTGTTAGACTCGATAACCTAGGAAGTCACTTTCAGTCCTATGTTTCCTGAAAAGAAGGGGTCTTTAGGAGTCAGACTGAAGAGGAAAACAGCAGAAAATGCAAAGCTGAAGAAAATCAGGATAAAGTATCTTGAAGAGACCAGAAGATGAAAAGCAAATGGCATCTGAAAAATGTGAAGAGGATAAAAGATTTTAAAAAGTAAACGGAGGGAAAATAGAGACTGGAAAAGCCCACAGCACTGATTAGAAAGCAAAAGTAGAGTGAGAGGAGGAAAAAATGGGAAAGAGAACAAAGAACAAACCTGGGATATCAGAGCAAGTTCCTCAAAATTTCCTGTAAAATAGGTTACATCAGAAGTCAAGCATTTTTATTTTAATTGAAATAACATAGATGAAGTCTGTGGGAAAGGACGAAGAAGAAGAGAACAGAGAATCAGTGTGCCTGCTCTGCTGCACAGGGCACTGAATGCTAAAATGTTGGGTTGTTCCCTGTTTTCCCAAAGAAATGGTAGTCTCAAATATACCTATGCTGGCATGAGACAGTGGATACAAATATAGCATATATAGCAAGCCAGATCCCAGATCCCAGCAATGGTGAACTCAGGAAATGACACAGGGAAAGGTGGTTGTAGAACAAATTTTTGTTCCCGTTGATCCACAGCTCAGTAGGAAGACAAGTCACTGTCCAGTACAATTTAGGGCAGCTTACCTAAAAAGTCCTCGAGGGATCAGTTTAGAGCCAGGGATCATTCATTCCGTCCAGGGTTCCTTGTACCACATTAGGGACTGAGTGTCAAAACCCTGCTGGCGTTTTTCTATATCATGGGTGGGCAAAATAAGGCTCACAGGCCAGTTTGGGCACCAGGCACTTTCATCTGGCCCATGGAGCCCATCAACAAATTGTACCCAACCCAGCTCTTCTGCCCACGATGGTGGGAGCAAGGTGTCCATGTGTGCACATGCCCCCAACATACCCTATTGAGCCTTGCTCCCACCCTCATGGGTGGAGGAGCCCAGCCAACAGGCAGCTTCCCAGTGGGCTGCTGCAGCCACCGGGGACCTGCTCAGTTTCCTAGGTATTCTGCTTGCTCTGGGCAGCAGGTAAGGAAGCGGTGGGGGCGGAGCTGCAGTTGGCTGGAAGTGTGGAGCATGGGGCTGGCAGCAGCATGGAGCCTGCACCCAGAGGGTTCATGGCAGTGCAGAGCTCAGATTGGCAGGGTGTGAGTGTGAGGAAGGGTGGTAAGGATGGAGGAGGTGGGGACCCCCTCTCTAATCCTCCCCCCATGGTGTACAGCCCTAGCAGGCAGTGGCAGCAGCAGCAATGGCAGCAGCAGCAGCAGGTGGGGGCTCTCAGGGCGCTGGTGCCGCAACTCCAGCCAGTGCCAAACATCACAGCAAGGGACGCAGCCCCCACTGGCCAGTCACTATTGCCGGCACTCCCCACCGTGCATACGCAGCCCCCACACTCACATGGCACAGAAGGGAAGCCCCATACACTGGAGCTGGCTCCCTTCCCTACCCTCTGCTCACAGGTCCAGGGGTGGGGAAGGCAGTCAGCTTCAGTGCCTGGAGTTTCCCTCCCATGCCACATGGTTGTGGGGGCTGTGCATGTGTGGCAGGGAGTGCCATCAATAGAGACATCCCAGCAGGGACTATGGCCCTTGCTGTGAAGTGCAGTGCTGGCCAGAGCCACATGCCACCAGGCACCAGCGCTTGAACTGGGCACAAGCACTCCAAGCATTCCCACCTGCTGATGCACCATGGGGGAGTATGAGGGTGTCCCCACGCTCCCCACCCCCCTCACACCCCACAAATGCCACACAACCACACCCTGCCCCCACAACCCCCACATATACACAATCCCCCAACACAACCTATGCCCCCCACACATAGCCACACCCCCTCACAAACCCCCAACACACACTCCCACACCCCACCACACACACACTATATACATATAAGACTAGGAATTTATTTTTGAGTTATTATGCCTTTACCTATATATAAAATATGCAAACACAAATTATAACAAAAATATTTTTTGTAATAAAATTAAAATATGTTATAGTAGGTGTTTCAGTTTTAATGTATGACTTTTTTTTTTCTGGTTCTAAGATGGCAACTCCCCCTCCCAAAAGGAGTCTTTCCAGGGATCATGGGGAGGGACATATGGTGTTAAAGGTCAGGGGTTAGGGGCTGGGACTTCCAGTCCCAAAATGGTGACCAGGGGCTGGGGCAACTGTCAAGGGGTGGGGCTATGAATGCAGCCCTCAAAAACTTACCAAACCTTGTTAAGCAGCCTTCCACCCAAAATAATTGCCCACCTCTGTTCTATACCATGGGAACATCTACCTGACCTGGTAGCACAAATCTTTGTCCGTTGTGCTCTGTTCCTATGATGTGGTGGCAAAGGGCCACTGGCGCAGTGGACTCAGTACTAAGGTGAATATGTGAAATGCCATGCTCAGACATTGTGTATTGTACTTCTCCGGGTGCCTATTTGCTGTGGTAAAGTTGAAAACATGTCTCCCAAACTGTAATTTATATGAAGGATAAGGCCCAGATTTTTCTGAATGTATCTAATTTAGATAAGTATACTGTAATGTAGTGATGGCACATCCTTGACCAGTCATTTCTAAGCATGCTTTGCCCACCCGTGAATATGCTCTGAACCCAGAAATACACAGGTGAAGATGCTCCAGGGGTATCCTGCTGGTTTTGCTCTCAAGACCTGGGTGTCCATAGTGTTTGGAAGCAGCCACTGGGAATGACCTTGGACCAGTCTTGCCAGCATATACGGGTGTTTGGAGCATGTATAGGGGAGTGCGGAATGGGCTGCGGTCAAGTCTGTCCCAGTCAAAAGTCACCGCTGCTATAAGGTAGCCATTCCCTTTGTGAATTCTTTCACTGATGAGATTTTAACTTTTTTACATATGAAAGCATATTCTCACCTTTCTAGAATCTGAGAGTTATGTGTTTGGCTGTAACCATACTACCATCAACCATTAATCTACAGGATGTGTGAGAAGGAAGCTCTCTGAGCAGTTATTAAGCAGCTTTTGATAAATTGTAATGCCCAGTTCTAAAATACTTTATCAGTCCTTGGAGATGCAATGCTCTTCTTGAAATCAGGATGTAGCTTATGATTTCTGTGGCTGTATTTTACATACTGGAAGTGACTAAACACAAGCTTTAACATAATTGGGACCAAAATGCATGTTCTGGTAATATTTTAGTCCACTAAAGTGATTATAGCATGAATATTTCAAAATGTTCATTCTTCATTTCTGAGATAACAGATTACTTGGTATATAGCAACAGAAGGCCTTTTAATTTCCGTCTTTTAAAAATCAGTAAGTTAAATGATGCTAACAAGGTAGCCAGTTGCTGACAGAAGTAGAACTTTACCCCAGTGACAGCCCAATTAAGATGCTGCATAGTGTTTCCAGTAGGCTTCTGCTTGTTTCTAATTTTAGATCCATGTGAGTGAGGCAGAAGTAGGTGATGTGAACTGTTCAGCATCACATAGTAAGGCTGGGGCTGATTTGCTAGAATTGCAATACTCCTGCAACTTACTATCTTCTACATGCACAGCAAGAAAACTGTTGTGATCACTATGTTTGTTAAGTGGCCATGTTTGCCAATCAGAAAAAAGTTACACAGAGTTATGTAACAGTTACTAGGCAGACAGTAGTTGTTTTTCTGCCATCAATGTAAGAAATAAGCGGTAGCTAGAACTTTCCACAAGGCGGAGTCCGGCGCCAGTCAGTCAGTGCCGTGGGCCTATCGAAAGGTGCCTCACGCAATCACACCACCGCACGTCACCTAAGCTATAAAAGGAGCCTCCACCTGATCGTCAGGGTCCTTTCTGCGTCTAATGGACTCGGAACGATATACGGCAAATTATTATGGACACGGCTCGGCCTTCGGAGTGGCCATCCGAAGGAGGACGCAGAGACCTGCCTGATCCCAGCGACCTGAACCCCCAGAAACTACTCACCAGCCAGGTTCATCGGTCTCGCGCACCATTAGGGCGCGTGAGGTGTGGTGAGTTCTAGCCGCTGCGCGGCTCCATTGATAGTCACTAATAAAAGCTACCAAGCCTGTTCACTGTTCTCCCGCCTATTCGTGATCTGTGGTAAGCCCGACCAGGGAAAGATCCTGCAACAAAAACTACAGGTACTCTAATGTTCTAACACTACAAACCTTACAGCCTGATCAATATTCAGCTGGAGGGGCCTTTATGGAAAACCTGGAAGTTGGAAATGGTCATTTTGATATTCTAGTCTCCAGAGGCTAGGTGCAAATTACTCAGATGCCGAAATGGGATTAGGTGGAAATGAGGCACCTCAATCATAGAAAGCAATCTAGATTGACCCCATTCCATTAGCCACAAATTATTAGATACCTCTCTTTTCTTCTGAAAAGCTCCCAAGGTGTAGGGATTTAGGGCTGTATGCCTGTTCAGAAGCAATTCAGATCAAGCATCTAACTCCTGCCAAAGTTCCACTGCAATCCAGATCAGAGGTGGGAGACACCTACCTAAGTCTACCTAAATTCCCAATCCATTTGTTCCTGGAGCATACCTAAAACCTGATTAACACCAATGACAGCACTGATCAATACAGTCACAGCCCCCATGGGCACTCTTGCTCAAAAACAGAGTCAGTGGTAGTGACGGCAACAATAGTCTGCTGATTACAGCATTCACCCAGGAAGTGAGAGACCCTCCTACTTCACAAGAGCATACCTTAACCATTAAAGTGGTTTAGGATAAACTGGGTGGTAACACTTTCCTGTTGAAGGCAGGCCACTAAGTAAGCAAGAGGACAAGATATATGGGGTAAAAGGACAACAAGCCAGAGGGACCATGCCTCTGCTCTCAGTGCTGTTCATGCATATTCCATTCAACAGTAGTGGTGAAAAAATAGCACTAACTCTGTGAGCTTAGATCCCCCTTTGAGTACATAACTCTCCTAGAAACCTAACCTTGCTGATGTGGATCACTATCCAGGTGCCTAATTTTTAGATGCTGCAATGTCAAGTGGTGGTGTTTATGAGAACCACAGCTTGTGTAGGCATTGGTTCTCCTAAACACTATTGTAGGCTGGAAAAGCTCAAAGGAGAGGGGAGAGCTCAGCAGAGAACTCCTGCTGAGGTTTCTTCCTGACTTGTTCATTTGAGACAGGACTTGATCTGTTGCTCAACAGCAGAAGCTGTGGGACCAATCCCTAAACCCCATGAATACCTGGGTTCTCTATGGATTGTGCGTGATTCATACGAAACCAGAGCCCATTGGGCCAGAAGCCTCATGCTTCCCTCAGTGACTGTTGAAACAGATACAAACCCTTACAGATTTAAATTTTGGTTCCCTAAGCAGCCTTATGCAGGTGCTGCAGTGGCGGCAGTGGCACAGGCAGCTGCTGACTTGATGGAAGCTCCCCTGACACAGACTGCAGCAACGGTGCTGATTCCCCAGGGGCTGCCATTTTGGTGCTTCTGCTGAACTCTATTCCAGCTGTGGCCTCACCAAGGCCGAGTATAGTGGGAGGATGACATCCTGAGATTTACTTGAGAAGCATTTATGGATGCAAGCCAAAGTATTGTTTGCTTTGCCAGCTGCAACATTGCATTGGTGACTCATGCTCATCTTGTGGTCAATCATGACCCCCCAAGTCTTTTTCTGCCATGGTGCTAGCAGGCGTAGCACTGCTGAGCCTAGAAGCATGCTGTGGGTTTTTTCTCCCAAGGTGGAGTACCTTACATTTATCTATACTGAACATCATCAGGTTAGTATCCACCCACTTACTAAGTTTATCCAGGTTAGCCTGTCCTCTGGTGTGGATGCTATGCCCCAAAGTTTAGTGTCATCAGCAAACTTAGCCAGTGTGCTTCTGACACCAATGTTCACATCGTTGATAAAGATATTAAAAAGAACCAGGGCGCTCTGCCTTGGGGGATGCCACTGGTCATGGAGCGCCATGATGATTCACTACCTTCGGCCACTATTCTCTGGGTCCAACCTCAGAGCCAATTACCCAGCCATCGGACTGTGCTGAAGCCAAGGCTGCAGTTGGCCAATTTTCCATGAGGAGGTCATGAGACAGCAGATTGTCTCTGGTAGGTATTGTAAGGCTTTGGTCCTTTTCTGGTTGGTGCCTTGTTCCCTAGTGATGTCAGGGTGAGACCGCACCCTGGGGCCACCTACTTGGTTTTGGGTGCTGTGGTTACTTTCCTGCCATGTCCTTGATGTTGATTGATGGGGAGGCAGTTCCTTGGCAGTGGGAGACCCCAGTTTGGGGCTTGTTCTCCTGCCTGGCCTGACCACCCAGGTGATGGCTCTCATGGGCCCAGGCTGTGCCCCAGACTCTACTTTTGTGCTCCTTTCTCTGATTGATGCGGCAAACCATCTTTGGGGGAGGGCCCTTTGCAGGCCGGCGTTCCCCACACTGGTGTTCAGGCAAGGCGGTTGCCTCCCCCCCTTTTTTTTTTCCTCTCTACCAATCGATGTGGCAACTGCGATTACATCGGGAGGGCCCTTAGCAGGCCAGTAGTCCCCTCGCCAGTGTTCAGGTGAAGCAGCTACCTCCTCATACCCACATGACCCCCTGTTGGAGATAAGGCTCTTCCCTCTTCCTGGAGAAGGTTTGGCTGAACCCATGCTGAGCAAGACCGAGCTGCCCTGGGAGCCCTCCCAGAGGTCTGACAATGCCAAAAGACACCAGTGACAGTCAGCAAGCCTGGCTGGGGAGCCCTGTGCAGGTCCCTGCCCCTCCACCCTCACTGTCTTGTGGATGCCGTCTTCTCTAGCAGTTGCTGTAACAGCAGATGCTGTCAAGGCATCTGCCATGGTTCCCCAAGGTGGGCATCCTGCGGAAAGTGGATGGGAAGGGGGCACTCAGGCTCTGGCCCACCACCTTCCCTTCCCTCCCCCCTCTCCTTCCCCATGCTGCTGTGCTGCGGTCCCCTGCCCTGGGGAAGGGGCCCTGCAGGGCCACTGAGGGGCGGGGGGCCGTGGGCAGGAAAGTCTCTGACCCTCAGCCAGTGGGCACCCACCCGTGAGGCTCTTCTGCCCCAATCTCCCTCATCCAAGGAGTGCGGCTACATAGTTGATCCTGCCAGTAACATATGCTTGTCTCAAAGATTAAGCCATGCATGTATAAGTACACATGGCTGGTACAGTGAAACTGCGAATGGCTCATTAAATCAGTTATGGTTCCTTTGGTTGCTCCAACTGTTACTTAGATAACTGGTAATTCTAGAGCTAATATATGCCGATGAGCGGTGACCTCCAGGGATGCTGGGGCATCAAGACTTCAAAGTCCTGAAGTCAAGGACTTCTGTATTGTTGACTCATTTGCCAGCTTTGTGATGGATAGTAAAGGTGATCAGCTTGTGGTTACTGTCACCCAGTTTTCCATTGATTCTTTGGTCACTGACTAAATCATCCCGTCTGGCCAGCAATGCTTTATCTCTCATCAGCCCATACACTTCTTGGGTCAGGCAGAGCTCATCCACGCACGCGAGGAAGCTTTGCACAGATTTTGATTTCGACTCTATGTTATACTGCTACCACTGTGTTTTTTAAAATTACTTGTTATTTAGATCATAACCTTTAAACGTGAATTTGATTTTTTTTATTTAAATCAGATGCTTAGGTGCATATTAATTCTTTCCATTATATAACCTTAAGTTGCTAAAGAACATTTTGTACTTGTTTCTTCAGTTAGTTTCCTAATTGTTGGTAGAATTTCAGATGTTACAGAGAGAGATCTCCTGTCACATCCTTACACTTATAGTGCTTGTCTACACTGAAAAAAAAGACATGTCTAGGGCCTTACAAACATCTTTTCTGTAGGAACAATACAAAGTTAGATTCTATCTTGATAGGCCAATAGCCTTTTCTGTCTTTCTGAACACTAGTTTGTTAACAAGTCTATAGTAAGTGCAGGGAACACAATAGTCGATCTCTATTTACTGCACAATATTTGAACTCTACTATGGTTGTACAATTCTTATTTTCTTCATGAGCCTTTCTATGGTATTCATCTCTAGAGTATACAAGTGCTTCACAACACCTCTGCTAGGTGAGAGTTTTATTATTCCTATTTCATAGATGTATGTATGAAGCCCAGGGAGATTAAGGGCAACAATAGCTCATAATTTTGGGTGTTCAAATGAAGACAACAAGGACCTGATTTTGCAGAGCACTTAGCATTATAGTGTACTTTATATGTTCAAGCACAAGCCCACATTGATTTCCATTGCAGCTGTGACTGTCCTGCACTTCTGTAAATCACACCCCAGGGTACCAGAAAATGAACAGAGAATGACCACCTATGCAATGTCTGGTGAGAGTGGATTGCCTCTGAGCCAAAGACAGAAAGAGAACCTAGTTTTCCAGGGCAGTGTTCAATTGTTTTAATCAAGAGACTCATTTTTCTCTTCCTGTACTCTCCTCCCTCCTTCACTGCTTGCCTTCCAAATTCTGTAACAAATAAGATGAGTCTCCTTCACTCTACAACCCTGATTCATCCCCAAAGCCAGACCATCCTGAATGACTGTGTATTGAATGAGCACAGGGGTCCTGAGGAAATATGAATGACAGTCTATGATAGCAGATGCTTGAATTTAACCTGGGGATGCAGTGGCAGAGGTGTCTTGCTATGCCATTGAATGTTTGAGTTCAAACACTGTACTAGTGCCTTGTCACTCACACTGGGGAATCAAGGCCACTGGATGAGAAGCTAGCAGAATCAGTGCCTTTTGTGCCTTTGGCTACAGAAACTGGTGCACCTTAACCATGCTAGCCCAAGGGACCATTAAGTTTGGGAAGACCCTTCTTTTAATCAACTGTAGTTGATGAAGTTTCTTAAATGCTTTAAGGGACATGCTTAGATACCTGGCTGAATTGGGATCTAAGCTTTCATCCCTAAGATTCTGCTAAACATTTAGTTTAAAGGTTCCTCTGAGCTCAGCTCCTCGTTTTAGGATGCAACTGGAATAAGTGTTTATTTTAAGTGCGCTGCTGAAATAATCTTCAGCTCAAGAGTGTCTCTAAACTAATTTTTCATCTTAATGGTGCCACTAAGGGAAAGTGCTGCTGAGTGCAGCCAACATTCTAATAGCTTTGAAAAAAGCAGTAACAAAATGTCACTGTGGGAAACTGGCAGCATTAACCACTCTTCAAATAAAATAGGGAAAACTTTAAGCAAAGAAGTCATTAAAACTCAGAGGTTAACAAACCCACAAACAATAAACAATAAGAGATTACAAAGAATAAAGTTTGCTAGCCACACTTGCTTTTTGAGGTAGAGTTACAACATGAAAGGATAAAACGTGCACATTTTTGTAAAGCATTTAATGCCATGTTTAACAAAACCTTATCTGAAATATTCTTGCTGACTGGTTTGGATGTCAGATGCTGTGAAAGTGACTGAAAGGTACAACAAAAACAAAAGGGACTAAGTCAAGTTATTGGCTTATATCTAGTGATATACTGTAGGCACGTCTACACATGCATTAATTTGCCATTGCTACTGCGCATTAAGTTTAGTACCTCTTATATGAGGTACTGCATAGATGTGCAGTAGCAGACGCTAATACACAGTAGCAATGATGCACGGTCTTTTCATGATGCTTAATGTGCAGTAGACTAATTCTACTGTGCATTAGCACAGTTTTTGCTATGACACGCTAATGCACAGTAGAATTAGTTTGCTGCTCAATAAGCATCTTGTGTAGACACGCCCAGTATGGAGAAGTGCTGGATCTAGTCTTAAAGCATAGAAATACAAATTACAGTGAGTTAAAACTGGACAGAAACTTACTATAGAGTAGCTGATGGACAACATTCAGCCTCCCTGTTCTTACCTTATGGCAAGCGAAAGTTATATGTACTATGGTAATTTAGCCTTATACCATTTAATGTTAAGCTGCCATACTTTAGTTTGCATTTACCATGGGTAAGACCATGGGTAAAATGTGGACTCTTAAGTGTAGAGCAGATGCTGCATCATAGGTCCCACCCTCTTTTAACTCACTGTAACTTATATATTTGTTCATACCCTTTTCTAATGCCTGGACAAAGGAATAGAGAATACATTAACTAACTGAGCTAACTAGCAATAAACCACTAATGGCAGAAAATGATGCATTGGTGTCCAAACTGAATAAAACATGGGAAGAAAAGGAGGATGAGGGAGGAACAGAAAACAAAAGGAGATTAATCTTGGAAAAACTTAGGTTCCAGTGTCTGGGAAAAATAATCTAAAGCTCTTCACTCAAGAGAGAGAAATCTGGGGAGGGATAATGTTAGAAGAGAACTAGAATGAAAATATGTGAAAATAATTGATGTTTCTAAATAATGGACCCACTGGGAAAAAATACTGTGTAAATTAAACAAAATGTTTCATTTGGGCATATTTTCACCCTTTGCAAACATTACATTTACCTCACTTTGAAACAACACATCATTTCTTAAGTAATATTTCATAGTTTCATAGTTGGTAGAGTTGGAAGGGACCTGAGCAGATCATCAAGTCCGACCCACTGCCATGGCAGGAAAGAGTACTGGG
>NW_017728931.1:122774592-122795265 GCF_001723895.1 Crocodylus porosus
GACCCATTTGACTTTGTAGGTGTCGACACCACAGTCCCCCAGTTTTTTAATGAGAATGGGGTAAGAGACAGTGTCAAAGGCCTTCCTAAAGTCCAGAAAGACTACATCCACTGCTACCCCTACATCTAAGGATTTGGTGACAGGACCTCCCTCTAATGAACCTGTGTTGGTTGCCCCTAAGCATAACCTCCCCCGCTGGCCACTCGTGGACATGCGCCAGGATAATTCTCTTAAAAAACTTACTTAGGATTGAGGTGAGACTAACTGGCCTATAGTTTCCTGGGTCCTCCTTCCTCCCTCTTTTGAAAATGGGAACCACGTTGGCCCTCTTCCAGTCCTCTAGCACCACACCAGACCACCATGACTGCTGTAAAGCCGTCCTTCTTTTTAACAAAATTATTTGCTAAATAGGCCAAAATTTGTGAAGGCTAGTAGTTTTAGACAATCTGGAACTGTATTGTTGTGCAAAAAAAGAAAAAAAAAACAGTTGCATGAAAGCTTTTCCTACCTGTAATAGTCTATAGTAATAAAATACAGATTAGCAATGCTGTATGTTGGTATTACAATTTTTGTCCTATGAAGGCAAGTGTACCCCTTGGCACCACCTTGTTTATGCACCCAGGGCTCTGGAGTCTTGTAGTTTTCCTGGGAATTATCAGTTGAAGCAAGGAGCACTAGAGAAAAGGTCAAAGATACAAAAGAAGAGAAATCTGAAGAGAGCAGCACCTGTTCCTTTACCTCCATCCTTCCAGTGAGGAAAGTCTGTATTAAGCTCCCTAGATAAAGCACTTGGGTATTCATCTCAAAGGAAACTTCAGAAAGAATCTCATTCTCCCATTGTACTTGGCCTTGGTGAGGCCACAGCTGGAGTACTGTATCCGGTTTTGGGCTCCACAATTCAAAAAGGATGTGCATTAGCACAGTTAAGAAGCTTGAGAGAGTCCAGAGAAGAGCCACATGCACAAACAGAGGTCAGGAAAACAGACCTTACAATGAGAGGCTGAGAGCCATGGGACTCTTCAGCCTGGAAAAGCACAGGCTCAGGGCAATCTGATGGCCCCCTATAAGTTTATAAGGGATGTTCACCAGGATCTGGGGGAACATTTTTTCACCAGAGCGCCCCAAGGGATGACAAGGTCGAGCGGTTATAAACTCCTGCAAGACCATTTCAGGCTGGACATAAGAAAGAACTTCTTTACTGTCCAAGCCCCCAAGGTCTGGAATAGCCTGCCATTGGAGGTGGTTCAAGTACCTACTCTGAACACCTTCAAGAGAAATCTGGATGTTTTTCTTGCTGGGATTCTATGACCCCAGATGACTTCCCGTCCCCAGGGCAGGGGGCTGGACTCGATGATCTTCCGAGGTCCTTTCCTGCACTAATGTCTATGAAATCTATGAAATCTGCAGGGGAGGAGATCTAAGACTCAGGTATGAAAAGTAGGATCTCTAGGGAAGGGGCAAGTTGTTTGGAAAAAGATTTCTTGTGTGCATCTCTGTAACCCACGGATGGCTGATAAGTGCTGTCCTCTTCTAGTGGTCACTGGGCCAGACAGGAAAAGCTCTGATGAACTGGCTTCAGCTATCTCTAACATAATTTGGTCTTTCAATACAGGCCCTAATGCAGACTCATGCATTAAAGAAACATCCAGAGTGCTCTGCACAGCCAGAAGTGCTGCCGTGACAGTGGGGACTGATGGCCCCTCTCCTCAGTCCTCGCTGTCATGGTGGCACTATCCCTGCTGTCACCCCCTGCCTCCAAGCACCAGGGCCACAGCAGGGGAATGAGCCCAACACTACTGGCCCTCACCTCCACTCCAGCTCCTCAGTCCCTGCTGTCATGGTGGCGCCATCCCCGCCGTCCCCCAGCAGGGCTGCTCCTTGGAGGCAGAGGAGGATGGAGTGGGAGAAACAGCCCTGGACCCAACATGGCAGGGGGACTGGGGAGCAGCAGGGAATGGGGCAGGATGAGAAGTGGGGGCAGGGCCGGATGTGGGGCTCCATTTCCCTCCCCCCCATGATGGCGGGGACTGAGGGGCTGGAGCAGGTGGGCGAGGGAGGGTGTATGGAGCCGGGGGAGGGGGGAAGAGGCAGAGGCAGAGGCAGAAGGGTGGCAGCACAGAGCATTGGGTAGCGCCACTCTGTCCCCACCTGACTCCCCCCCTCGTTATTTTTGTTGGGCAATTGGCTAGTGCCCTATAATGATTAGATTAGGGGGTTGGAGGAAGGAGTAAAAAACTAAATACAGCTAGCTGTCTTGTACATTTAAATATACATTTGGCATAAGCCTCAGAGGAGGTACATAATAACAGCACATTATTTTTGGCATAAATAAACCCCCATGAGGTTATTCAGGATGGCAGTTTGAAACAATATCCCAAGAAATATTCGGGATGGCAGTTTGAAACAATGAAGTTAGGAAAGGAGTGGCCTACCCAAGTTCACACCACTAGGAGCAAATTTAGTTCTGATGCCTAGTGTATGTAGCCCAGGTACATCCACAGGGTGTGCCCTGTCCTTTGGTGACAGTGGTGGTGGTCAGGCAGGGTGCTGAGGAAGGGGTCAGCTACTAAAGCAGGTTCCTCCCCTCTCTATAGAGCTAGGCCAAAATACTTAACTATGTACAAATTATTACAAGAATAAATACAGACACTTAATATAAAACACAGAATATTTACAAGGCTTAACATATAATACTATATATAATATTCCACAATTCACATATAATACCAAATATGAACCAGATAACTTACAACCTATACAACACAATTAACACATAGGGATATTAACCTATATAACCCAAGTAACTTAACTATATTTCTTTAAACCTTCACAAATAACAATACCAATATACATGAGACATTAAAACACATAAACCATATAAATCCCCTTACAGAATACCCCTAGGTATATAGCCCTTAACACGACAACCTCAAAATAGGGAGTGCACTCAGCATCTCCCCGAGGGGTTTCCCTGAAGCCCCCCCTCTTTAGGGGCCTGGGACGTGGACATGCGCCTCCCGCAATGGAGGGTGGAGGCGGCAGAACCTCCTCATCTATGTCAGCCTCCCCTGTGGGGCCCGCTTCCCCAGTAAGTTATGCTTCCTCTCTGGAGAAGTCAAGACTCGTCCCATGGTGGCTGATCCCATAAGAGCCTCTCTCCAGTGGTACCTTTTGGCTCTCCTCGATGGCCTGGCGCACTGCACTGGGCACCCAGGGCTTTCTCTCTCTCATGGGAGCCAAGTCCTTGCAGGCTACAACTCCCTGGTCTCACACCAGGGGTTCACCCCTTTCCCGGTCCTACTTTGGGCACCAGGGCTCTTTTAGTTAAAACTGGAGCTGTACTGTGGGGCTCCAGTCACTCGGCCTAGGGCCAGGGCTAACATGCGAAGCCATGAGCTGCTTCCAAGGCAGTTCTCCATGCACCGACCTGAGCACCGGGTGAGGCCCAAGCAGCCTTGAGCTACTGCCAGGGCCAGCTCTCCATGTGCCAATCTGCACACTGACTGCCCAGCCACTTGCTGGGTTCGCAGACTCAAGCTGCCTTGAGCAGGTCCTAGAGCCTGATCCCCATGCGCCAAGTTGCGTACAACTGAAGCTCAAGCAAGGTCCTAAGGATGGCCATCTCTCTCCTCTCTCCTCGCTGTCCCTCATCATCTCTCCCCAGCCTGCTGAGCATGCTCCGCTTTTATATTCTTCAGGGGCTCCACCCCCAAAGTTCTCCGGGCCTGGCTGGCACAGTTCCGATTCAGGTCCAGCTGCTCCTTGCCCCCTCCCTTCGGAAAAGGGCGGGGCATCGCTTTCCTTGTGCTGCCTCTGGATTGGTGGGTGGGCTCCACCAATCAAACAGCAGACCCTTGATCCTGGGACTCAACCCAAGCTCTGGAAAGGTAAGACTGCTACATGTACAGTACTGCCCTAACCACTCCACCTCCATTCCTCTGTTGTCCTTTTTGCTTGTATTATAGCAGTACTTCAAGGCTCAGCCAAGCACAAGGCTTTGGTACATACATAAATTGAGAGACATCCCCTGCTCCAAAGGTTTACAAATTAGGCAGGGTATATATGAAAGGAAGATTATTTCTCATCTATAAATCTGGAACCTGGCCACAGACAGAGAGATTAAGCATCTCGCCCACAGTCAAACACAGAGTTTGTGGCAGACCTATGAACTAAACCCAGATTGCCCTGGCCAATGCATTACACACAACACTACCCTTTTGTTGCCCAAAATATTACTGAGTGATATTACTATTCAGCAATTGTCTTGTAAACAGATCCAAGGAAAATAAGATTTAAGTTGTCTTTGAAAAATCCCTATCAGCCTACATTGCCAGTTGTCCTTGAATTTGTCTTTTTTGTCTGACAGGCAATAAGATCTGTGACACCTAAATCATTGCAGGTCACATATTGATCTTGCTTTCAGTAAAAGAAGTCTGTAATTATACGATACATTTTTTCTACTCAGTACAAGCTGGTTGTTGCGACTACATTCTTTTTGTGTCGTACAATGTATTAAAATTCCCAGGAATAAGAAACTGGGGAAGTTTTTATAAATGTTTAACACTAAGGACATCTCCTTCAAAGTTTTAGATACAATAGGGCACTCCCCAAGGGCATGGGTCTAATGAACCAGTTTCAGCATACACTTTAGATAAATGCAGAAATTTTAAGGCCAGAACAAGACCGTTATACTAATCCAGTCTGTCCTCCTGCATAACACAGGTCATAATGCTGCACCGAGTAACACCTGCATGAGGACCAAAAAACCTATGGTTAATCTAGAGCATATATTCTGGAAAGACAGCTTGGGGGATATGTCTGTCCAACTACAAATGCCATTTTGTCTTTTATGATTTTAACCTTCCTTGTAGATTAGACTATCCATTTTGTAGCAGAGGCTTGACACCTAGTGGACAGACTGTGACTGAGAAACTGTGGCAGTCAAGGGCTATCAGTATTGAACAATAGTTTCTACTTGAACTGTGGCATTTCTTATATCAGAAAATTTCTCTACACAAAAATCAATGATAGAAGGCAGCTGGAGCTAGAACTTTGCAGCCTCCTACCCATAGGAAAATAGGGGACAGACTAGGTTTTAAAAAGGGGGCATCTTAAAACCAGAAGTTATTCCAGAAAGAGAAGGGAGATAGCCAGGGCAAAAAAAGCCAGAAGGGCTAGCTGCCTGGTGAGAGACTCAGGCCAGAACAGGGATTGAGGAGGATTACAGTCAGGAATTCACTGTTTTCCTGAGTCACAGGCTAAGTGCTGTGTAACAGTAAAAGGAATTGTGGAATACAAATTTCCTTTCCTGCATCCTTTGCTTTGCTGCCACATTGGTCCAGAAGGTATCACAGCCAGGTAGATTCTGGGGGTATATGTCTAAGAAACTGAGGGCTCAGTTGGACTGTAACACTTGGTCTGGGGCTGAGGTGGCTGGATTACACAGTCCCACTGCTCGAAGGATGTCAGATGTGTGATCTGTACCTGGGAACATAGCTGAGAGACCTAGAGCTAGGAGCAATGACCAGTCACAACCCAGACCCTGGGCTCTTAGACACTTGGGAACTTAGTGTAGGGCTTTTCATGTGATGAAGATGCTAGTGATGACTAACTACCATCACAGTTCATTTTTGTTGGCTTTATTTCCACTTGGCATTTGTTCATCATTATCTTCCAGGTGCTGGATCTTGTTATACATGTCTGCTAATCAAGTAAAACCCCGGTCTCATTGACGTGTGTAGGAATGTTGAACCTGGATTTCCCCCTCAGAGGTTGTGCTCAGCTTATCAACAGCTACCGTTCCCTCTGTACAAGTAACCTATTAGTATCCTCATCTAACTCCACCAATATTTGCATTACCTGCAAACTTCATCAGCAATGATTTTGTTTTCCTCCAGAGCAGTAAAATACTGAATATTCAGTATAGCAATGGGTCAAGAACTGATCATTGCAAGACCTTACTAGACAACCAGTGTTGCTATAGGTGTCAGGGCTTGTTTGGGGTTTGGGGTTTTTTGCCTTCCTCACATGCACTAGTTGTTGGCTGCAGCCAAGGCTGAGGTTTTTGACTGGGCTGTGCCAATGCTTCCGTTGAGACTAAAAACCCAGAGATTCTTAGCTTGAGGATCCTGCTCCTCTGATCAGGGTAAGACCAATCACCACATTTGGGATCCGGAAGGAATTTTACTCCACAGCTTGCCATGGACTGGGGTGGGGGTTGCAGTGGGGGAAATGGTCCTCTGATCCCTCAAGTTTATTTCAACAAATTATTTCCCGTCCTTCCAGCAGCAGGACACACAGTGACAGTGCCCTCATCCCTCTGCTTTACCTGTGACAGGTTAGGGTGTTCTTGGTGTTCTAGGGTTCTGTGCCTGGCAATCGTGTGAGAGGGCTGTCCATGCAGTTTTCTAAACAGGTTAGACATACATGTGTAGAGGATGGTTTAAATAAGGATGATTCTGCCTTAGGCAGGGAGCTAGACTACATAACCTCCTCAGGTCCCTTCCAGCCCCATTTGTCTATGAATCATTAATTGTTCTCTTTACAGGATTATGTTTACAACATTAGACGTAGTTTTTAATCCATTCAAGACTGACCATATTGAATTGTATGATGCTAATTTTTATCAGAATGTCACGCAACACTAAGTCAGCTGCTTGCAGAATTCTAACGCCTGAATTTGTTTGACAAGGCCAATTGTCCATTACTTTAACTTGGGTAAGCATCAGGCTAACTGGCCTGTAATTACCTAGGTCATCCCATTTCTTGCTAAGTGATAGTACATCAGTTTCCCGGAACCTCTCCAGCTTCCCAAGATTTGTTAAAAATTAACATTAGTGGTTTGGGGAGCTCAGTACTTTGAATATGTCCTCAAGGCACTGATTAGTGCCTGTATAAGTTTGAGTCTAATCAAATCCAAGCCCAGCAACAAAGCCTGAGTAAACCTAGAATTAAGGGACAGAAATCTTCCCCTCACAGAGACTCACCCCAATACAGGGATCACCTGAAGGGCTGCTGCAAGAACATGTTTTAACTCTATATTGGGTTTTGACCTCCTTTAGCATGCCCTGCCCTAAAGTCCAGAGGTGTGAGTTGCATGATAAACAGGAGGTACGAGATCCTGCTATGACTGTGTCTTGTATACAGTGCGGGTGCAGCATTTCTGCCACCTTTGTTCTGGTTATAGGCTATGGCTCTCCCCCAGAGCTGGTTGGAAAATGGAGCTACTGTCCCATCTGAAACACGCCCCCCCATAAGAGATGAGAACCCCCTGTAAGATCTGAAAATCGTAACCTTGGGGGGTCTCTGGTTTTATTATGGCATTATGAAGGGCAGCCCAATTTTTTTTGCAGACCCTCCAAGAATCAAAGTACTATTTGAACCTTGAATGTCAGGCCACAGCCTCAAACCAAGAACCTGACAGCACAACCACTCATTTCAACTTGCCTCCAGGCTGCCTGCCCCCAGGGCTAGCCACCCAGACTGATCAAAGCTGGCATGAAGCCTCCAGTAGGGCCTAACCAGTTCATTGGCCCACTTCCTATCATTGGCACTACCACTGGGGTCAGCTGTCACTTCCCACATAAACACCTGACCCAGAACAGGATGTATTTGGGCAACAGGGCTCGATCTAACCCAAGACTACTTTGCTGCTTCCTGTGGCTTGCTCCACAGTTTTGCTCTCTCTCTGATTTACCAGATTTCTGACAATGGCTCATCCCTGGACTTTGCTCCTGGATTGACTTCCTGGCTTCCTGACCCACTTCGATCTTGGATTCAGCTTACCCACCCCAGCCCTAGTTGGTGTCTTGATCCCCAAGTGGCCCCAGACCTGGCTGCCCATGTCCCTGCATGACAATATGTTGCAATCAGCACTCTGTTTCAATATTGAGCCATTCAGAAACTTTTCAATCAAATTCTGTTGAAAGGAACATGGTTGTGTAAAACCTTTCAGCACAAGTGTGGTTTTCGAGAGAAAACCGTTCCATCAAACCCTTTGCCCTGTAGGAAATGCTGTAAAATTCTAAACGTTACAGTATTGTTAACAGTAAATAAATTGGCATTACAGTACACCTGATAGCCTGCTTTCTATAGGCTTAGACCTAGTTCATTTGTAAGCTCATGAAAAATGGTTTAGTTACTTGTTTGAAATCCTGTATGTACTAATGTATGCAGCCATATGAGCTACAGACTGACTCAGTTATGCATCTTCTTTTCTTAGGAGTTGTTTGTAAATATAAGGTTTTTGTTTAAATGTGAAAATGTTCTGTATCCAGTGTACATTTCCCTGCATTGACTTGAGTGGTAGAATTGCTGATCTCTGCAATGCTTTAGGCATTTCTCAGTCTTTTCCTTATATAGTGGACTGATTAGTTTCACTGGCAGGAGCAGGTTGCCCTCCAGAACTGATAACCAGAGTTGGCTACTGCCTTAGGCAAGGCAAACTGTCAAATACCTGCACTTCCCAATGTGGAGTCACCCACATAAAGAGTTACTGAATGTTTTGTTGCTGTGGGCAACTGCTTGTTCCCTGTGTTTGGCAGAGATGACCTGGCTGACACCATCACTTTTCTGCACTTTTATCCTCTCTTCCGTACTGCTGCATGGGGGATCATAGAGTTAGCCAGGGCCTGATCCGGTGTCTGTTCTGGAGTAAACAACAAAGAAAAGCTAGGAATCTGGGCCGCCTCACTTTTTAAATTACAATCAGCATATACTTCCTTCTCCTTAGTGACATCTTTTAATCACCTACAATCTTTCCTCCCCCCTCAGCCACTTTAATCTCCGCATTCCTGCCCCAAATAGTTTTCCTGCTACCACATACCCTCCCATGCTTTTCCATGCTCAACAAAACGACTGTAACCCACTAGGGGGAAAGCCAGGCAGAGCGGGGGTAGGGGGTAGGGGGCAGGGCGACCTTGCTCTGGAGGAGACAGCTCAGCCCAGCTCAGCCCAGGGGGACTCTGGTTTAAGTTAAACCCGGAAGGGGTCTGGGACAGACATTGAGTAAACCATTTTGACCCAAATTAGGTAAGTCTGATTCAACCAAGTTTATCTCAAACCAGTTCCAGCCATTTTCAAACTGGTTGATGTGCACTGAATGTCTCTTCTGTTACAGGTTTAAACCCATTTCTGATCACTTAAACGAGTTTATGTGTAATGTCTGCCCCTGGTGCCAAGCTCTGTAGCTAGACTTGCTCCTAACAAGAACCCAGATTTACCCTTGATGATTTTCCTACTCCAATCTCTCAGCTGTGCTACACAACATTTTCCGCAGAGCATCCTCTGCTGTCTCTATGGCAACCAGTAAGTGATAGAGGATGCCTTCCTATGAAACAACAGCCAGCAGGTTTGGGGCCTGGAGGGGGAGCGCTGCAGACTCAAGGCAGCAGCTGGAGCTGTCCCATAGGGACCCAGGGGTAAACAAGGCCAGGGAGCGAGCACCGCCTCTAAATGCTCCTGACTACTGATGGTTGTCTTTACCACATTGCCTTGTGTTTGGAAAGACAGAAGCCTCCCTCCTCTCCTTCCAGCTCGCCTGTCTTTGATTCAAAGAGGAGTAAGGGTCCTCAGGTCCTCTCACATGGCTTCCTGCACAGGCTTGTGTGGAAGACAGGGTGAGGAGTGCTCCTAAGTGACCATTTCACTTGTTCAGCATGAGAATCAAACTGGAGCCATGTACAGGGGCTGAAAGGAGTTCCCTTGATTAGGAAAATGGACTGAGGTTTCCCTGGTGCTGGCAGGCGTGTTGAAAGGCAGCCGGGATTTTGCTCTCACACACGTAGACAAAAAAGAAAAAAGCGGTTCAGTTTAAACATCACCAACATAAAACCAGTCTAAGGGAGATCAAGCCCAAGCCACTTTGATTTTCAAGAAGCCATAACAGCCAATTAGCATTATCTACCCGTGTGTGCATCTCCTCCTTTGGCCTGGACAGCCAGGAGCAAAGCAATTCCAGCTCCTCAAAGGTTTTACCTTCTCTGTCATTTGTGCAGGTGGCCTCTTATCTATTAATGCGCAGCTATTTGTTTGCCTATTCTTTGCATTACAGTCAAACCTAGAGGCCCCAGCTGAGGTCGGGGGTCCATACTGGACACACCCAGGAAGAGACAGCCCCCACCGAGTCCCTGCATCTTAGCACCCTCATCCTGTGGTTAGCACAGACAAGCTGCTGGTCCCTGGCAAACGCTAACTTCAGTGCCATGGCCTGCCTGCGTGCTGTCATTTGCAGGACTGGGGACTAAGCAGACACGATAGACAGAGAATTTGCAAAAAAGGAGGCATTTGCTAGACTTATTGCCACTTAAATGGAATTTGTGCTTAGGACTGTATAGCTCTGCTAAGCTGGCTTGCTAGCGAGGCTATTCAGTGAAGTCTCAGAAATTTAGCTCAGCAAAAGGGATTTTTTTATTTTAGGTTCAGTTCATGTGAAGAGATCTCTAGAGAGATGTTACCTTTAACTCTAAATTTTTTGTTAACTGTCTGTTCCATGTTCTTTTATGGGCAGTATGATATTATCTGGCCCTCTAGCAACAGTTTAAATGTCTCCCACAGGTTGGAGATGGATATATCTTCTTTTAGTTTAAAGCCAGTCCTTGTTTCCTGAATTATATGAAATGATACGATGCTTAAATATTTCATTTTGCTAGAGTTGGCGATTTAACCTCAAGCTCCTACTGTGCTCTGTGCCATATCTGTTAAAGCTAACTTGTCACAGGTTGTTTTGTAGCACGTGCACCCCCAAGCACGCACGCACAAATTTGCAAGACTTCAGAAGAAGAGCAAGTATGTGCTGCCATTGTTTAAACATGTCATTAGGCCTTCTGATAAAAATGTGAAACCATCCTTTTTTTTCCTCTCCAATTTTAAATGGAACACCCTCTGATCTTTGCCAGAGAGGTAAAAGCATCATAAACAGACTGAGGGAGCTATTATAAACCAAATCCTAGTTATAACTCTTTTGTAATGTAAAGATGAGGTTTTGGGGTTCAGCTTTCTCCAGGAGAGGATATTTTGAGCGGTACAGTTCAATTAAAAGTGCTTAAGCAGTTTCTTGACTGCTGTAAGACATCCCTTGTATGTACACACATACACATGCCTGTTTTTAGCTCAAGCTTATATAATAATTATATGTACACATATAAGGCTGCTTGGTTCTGACTGAAAAATTTAAAAGCAGGTTCCATTTTGAACATCAGACTAGACTCTTCCTCAGGCATTGTTTATTCCATTATAAACCCAAAATGACTGCACATCAGCATAATAAAATCCTCATCTAGATTATGCTCTTTTGGGGTGTTTGTTTGAATTTGCTCTGGGTGGTGCCCAGGCCAGCACTATTTTTGGTAGTGTTACTTCAGCTGTTGAAGAGCCCAGGGGGGGAGGAACTGAGTATGGTTCTGCTAATCAGCAGGCAGAATTTAAGACAGTGCAAGAATATCCTTTCTATGCCTGGGCAGTGCAGTTTGGCTCTTGTGATACAGATGTGCAAAGAGAGGTGGATAGAAAAGATAGTTCCATCATTATGCAGATCCACTGGCCATATTTCCCTTGTCCTGGAGAGGTTAGGACTGCATTACTGACACACCAAGCCTTGGGGAGTAGAGTCCTTTTAGCTCCTATATGGCATGGTCTTTTACCAAGCCTAGATACTTGGAGCTGCTGCAAGGGGTACAACCTGAGCTCAAGAGCAGACCTCCAGAGTGTGGACACATGAAAACCTGGAGCCCTTTCAAAAGGGGAACATTTACAAAGGCAGCAGATGGTGCCTTCTGTTTTTCTTTAGAACCTACAAAGGCTGTTGCTTTACTGTGGGGGGTTAACCAGATGATAGCAATGAAAAAAGTCATCCTCCTCCTCAAAGGTCAAGTAGCTGCTGCAACCCCACTACTGAAGACAGTAGGAGGTTATGATCTTGCCAGCTTTTCCTATATCTTTATAAACCTGTAGCACAATTCAGTTTGTCACTTTACCTCTTTATGTAGTTAGTGCTAATCACATCTTTGCTTGATCCAAGTTCAAAATAACCTACTGGCAATATGTATGTGCCTTTTCCATTGCAGTGAAAAAAAAAAGCTTCAGATCATTTAGAATGTAATTTTCATTATGACTTAGTATCTTTGCTGTTTTAAAGACTCTCAGAGTAGGAGGGTGGCTTGCTTGAGGTCACACAGGAATCACTTGACAAAAGAACCTTATAAAGATATGAGAGTAATTAGGTGCAGAACTCAAATTAGGATAGTCCAGAAGTCCATTATAGCTATATTCATAAAAAGACATCCAAATTCCAGAAGCCCATAAGTGAGTCCACATTTTGATTTAAAAATGTATCTCTTACAAGAAGAAAAAAAAGGTACAGATTCAGAAGCATCAGGAAAACCACATATACTTGCTAAAGAGCTGATACTCCAACTTCTCTACCTAGTTTTCCACAATCTCCTGACCACCCTAAAATAATTTGCCACAATCTTATACTGCACCATGACACTTTATCAATAAGCAAGTTGATTAACTCTTAAGTTGAGCTGACACTGTCCGCATCTACATGCAGTAGCGTCACATGGCAACAATTGTGATATGAGGCTACTGTGCAGTAGTGTCATGAAAGAGATGTTTGTCGGTGTTACTACAAGGTAACTTGGGTTACTGTACAGTCATTTAGTACTTATATAAACAAGGGGGTTGTTTATATAAATACTAAAAGACTGTGCAGTAACAACTGCACAGTCAGCATCTTGTGTAGACGTGGCCACTGTGTCAGGTTGACGCGCTATTGAAGCGCTCAACAGCCTCTAAGATTCTCTTACTGCTGTAGACGAAACATCACTTCAATTTAGGGCTGATTAAACCCCCATGTCATGCACACACCCCACTGACTTACTTGCCTCTCTGGCAGAGAGGGGAGAGCAAGCTGCCGGCAGACGGAGTGGTCCCTGGGCTATGGGAGGGCTGGTGCTTCCCTCCACAGCAGTCGTGGCCCCTTAGGCAGCACCTGCCTGCAGGCACCCAGTTCAGGCAGTCCCGGGGGACACTGCAGCTGCAGAGGGAAGCATCAGGCAGGCAGGAAGGCTCCAGCAGGGGGGAGATTAAGCTCACTGCTTTTTTTGGACAGATCATGCTTTCCCAGGCTGCTGCCAGGCTACCTACACGGGCTTCCTGCAGAGCCATGGAGCTACACAGAGCCCAGTGCTTTGTTCTGTGGTGGTAGGGGCAGCAAACTAAAACTCCTTGAAGGGCCCCGAGTCATTTAAGGCACATTGCGCCACCAAATTTCCTACAGTGGCTGGAATTAATGCGCAATATGCTGCTGAGGCATGCAAACACCAACACCATTAAAGCAGTGCAAAAGCATTTAGCCTGCTTTAAACTGTTGTGCACACATGCCTCTTGTTTCATCTATACATGGCCTAGTAACCCCACGCTTGAGGGGGTTTTTAAAAAAATCCCACAAATACAACATTCTGATTTTCATTTTTTATTTTTCCTGTAAGCAAGACATGAAGTGTAAAAAAATATATAAAGCCTGGGTTAAAACTTCAGGTAGTTCAAATCATCATCACTGGACATGTCTATGTGTGTGCTTTAATGTGTAAGGGACTATTTTAATGTGCATTAAAGCATCACATAAAAAAGTGACATTACACTAATGTATAGTTTACTGCGCATTAAGGGTTACTAAAAAAACATGCAGATGTGCTACTGAGCATTAGTGCAGCATAAAGACAGAAAATAATACTAGCAGATATCTGCCTCCCATAAATCAAATGAAAATAGGAAAATCATTCTATTAGTAAAAAAACAGTACATCCTGTTGGAGCCCAGAACAAAATATAATCCTATATAATCAGGGTAAAATTAAATAAAAGCTATTTTTTATGATAGGCATGGGTACATAGAAATAGAAAATTCTGAAAGGCAACATAACTGCATTAGAACATTTGGATTTGTACAACTAATACCACCAGGTGGATTACAGCAACAAAAGAAATAGCAATTCCCTTTAAGTTAGTTTTCCAGGGGCCACTTCCAGGGATCAGATTTTAAGTGGTGACAAAGGAGCTTCTATAAGTATTACCATCAACAATGGAATGGCTAGAAAATAGGGAGATGCTCTTACTGTAGACAAAGGATCAAGTCCAGGAAACAATTTGTTAAAGGAAATGAGTTAACCTTTGATAACATCTGAAAAATTTCACTAGAGTCATGAGGGATTACGGAAGTTTGAAAAACAGTAAATATAACTTCTTCCTTTAAAGAATAAAGGAGTCTTGCTTTAATATGATATTGCCTGGCAGAAAGGGCCCAGGCTACCTGCCAGGGAATATCTCTGGCAATTAAGGCCTTCCCACAAGATAAAGGCCACCAGAACATGGGGAAAAGTTGGGCACAGGTCTCTTCCAGATGTTTGAGAGGGTATAATTATGGTGTTCCTATCAGGTGCTCTTTTAAAACTCTTCCAAGATGCAAGTTGTTTATGCTTGCTGATTTAAAAATGGTTGACTTGGGTATCTGCTCTTTAATACCCTCTTGGATTACTTTTAACCCTCTTGGGTTTCTGTTATATGATGAAAGATTTTATATTCTATGATATGAATACAACATCTGGCTTTTCCAAAATATATAATAGAATTTTTCTGCATGATTAAACACTCACTGTTTAATGCTGTTATATACAAGAACTTCAGAACACATTAGCCTTTTAGGCCTGGAATCTATTATGTCTACTTATCTGTAGAACATTGCTTTAATATGGGACTAAAGAAATTATATTTTTAATAGTAACATGCAGAATAAAACCCCCCAAATACATAACTGCATTTAACAAACAACAAAATCCACTCTCACTTGGTACCTACAATCCTTCTTCCCCTCAAACAATTAAATCTGTCACCCAGGCAAAACAATGGAATTAGACTTTATTTGTAAAGAAACAAAGGAGGATAATGCCATTCCTGTCAATCAGTGTTGGTTTATGGAAAATATTATCAAATTTATTTGATAATTTTTTATGAGATTACTAGTTTAGTACATAAAAACAGCAGTGTTGTTATAATAGATGTTTGTAAGACAGTTGACTCACTACTATACAACATTTGATTTTAAAATAATCAAGTAGAAAAATCAACATAGCATACATGAAATGAATAGCCTTGTTAATGCATAGACTTTAAAATATAAGTGTGGAATTATCATCAAACGGGCATATTTTTAGCAAATCCCCACAGTGACCAGTTTTTAGCCCTGGACTGTTCCATGTCCTAACAATGACCTAGAATGAAACACAAAAATCACATCTGATAAAGTTTGTAGATGGCACAAAGGAAAGCTAATAAAGAGTCCAGATTACTGATATAGAATGATCAGGATCACTTTCTAAGCTGGGCACAAGCCAACAATATATATTTTAAAAATAGAAAAATGTAAGGTCATACAAGAACGCAGGCCACCTTTGCAGGATGGGGAATTCTATCTTGGGAAACTGTCACTCTGAAAAAGACTTGAAGGGGAAGGGTCAACCTTGATAACTGATGAGTGCTCACAGATGCTGTGGCCAAAAAACCCATTGTGATTCTTGGGTATGTGAACATGGGGATGTCAAGTAAGCACTGGGGGATTGTTACCTTTATATTTGACAGAGGTGCTACAGGAATACAGTATCCAATTATGATGCCCCTAATTCAAAAAGAATGTTGTTAAATTGGAGAAGGATCAGGGAAAAGCTGTGGGAATGATTAAAGGACTGAAGAGCATGCTTCACAGTAAAAGACTCAAGTTGCAAAATCTATTTAGTTTAAGAAAGAAGAATGGTTAGCAGATGATTTGGGCAGTCTGTAAACACTTACAGTACAGAAAATTGATAATAGAGGGCTCTTTGGTATTGTACCTGCCGGGCTTGGAACATTCGGTTGTGTACGGCCTTGGTCCGGGCAGCTGGTAGAGGGCGTCCTGCAGTCTCCTGTAGGACGGTGGGCAGCCGTTTATCACCTGGGTGGCCTCCCCCAATCTTTCCTGCCACGACTTGGAGTGTTATACCAGTGGGGGGGGGGGCAACCACCAAGGAGTAGTGCAGTGGGGAGTCCGCCTGGCGGTCGTCCGTGGGGCTCCACCTCCCTTACACCCCAACCTCACGCCAACCTCTGGTGGGTCACCAGATCTTCTCGGCCGTACCTCCGATGATGTTGTCTCCCTGGAACTTGATGGCCTTTGTAGCCCTATCACATTCTAGGCCCTGCCTCCTGAGATAACTAACTCAGACAGTAGTGCTTCAGAGAATCACACCCTCCTGTCTCCCAGCAGTCCCTATCTGGGACTCTAAATTTACCCAGTGCTCAAATGAAAGATGGAGGACCAAAGAAAATATGATACAGTGATATCCTGCCTGCATTGCTTCATCCTACCTCTTAGCACCTCCAAAAGGGGGAAACAAAAAGGAAAACCCAACACAAACTAAGTGTGGAAGGAACTGTCTGGTCCTTTCCCCTGCCCTTCTGTTAGGGCAACGGAGCAACCTTTGCTCCCTAAGATCCTGCTGGGGTTTGGCCCTTCATATAGTCAGCATCGACTGTGGCCTTTTGCCCCGGGTTGTTTCGCCTCTCACTCCACCCTGCATGGTAAGTGCCACTGCTATCCTTCTCCACTGTAGGAGATGTCCATCTTCTGGTATCCTGTGGTATCTCCCCATGCACCCAGCTATTTCTTATGGTATGGGCTGACACCCAGCCTCTGGCTGTTCTGCTTCGCAGCTCCCTTTCCTGCTCCCTTCTGTCTCCACCTGGAGGGGGAGCCTCCTTTGTCTCCCACGTTCCCCCAATGCTCCCGCCTCTGTTGGAGTAGAGAGCCTCCTCTGGCTCTCCCGTCCCTCTGCCGATCCTGTCTCTGTCGGCGTGGAGAGCCTCTTCTGGCTCCCCTGTCTCCTCACCACGCTGTTCCCCACTGGCGTAGAGAGCCCCTACCGGCTCTCTCTCCCTTGGGGTATCCTGGATGGCATCCAGCATCAGAGCCTTCCCCAACTCTGCTCTGCTCTGCCCGCTGTCTTTCCCAGTGGTCCATCTTATCCCCACTGGCCGGTAATTGCCGATGACATCACCAGCTAGTTTCAGCGGGATAAAGGTGCGGCTAATGACCCGTGCTGATTTCCTTTCTTGCTCCAGCTGCGCCATGGGTCCTGCTGCCAGTAAGTAATTTCTTTGAGTTATTTTTTGTATCTTTTCCTCTTCCGATGCATGTTCCCCACCCCAGGGGTTCCCTGTTCATTGTTTGGGGTTCTTTTCCCCGCTCTTCCCCGGGACAGGTATAGCAAACAAAGGAGCAACCTAGAAGCTAAACCTAGATAAATTCAGATGATAAATAAAACCAGGGTTTTGTTTGTTTGTTTGTTTTTAACACAGAGAGCAATTTGCCATGGGCACATATTACCCTATTTTTTTATATCACTGAAAAATTTTAAATGAGGATTGAATGTTTTTTCCTAAAAATATATTCACTAATTCAATTGGAATTAATTCAGGGGAAGCCTGTAGCTTGTGACATTCAGTAAGGAACATACTGGCTTCTTTTGGTCTTTTAATCTATGCATAGATGGTCTGGGATTTGCATATTTGCAGTGCCTACAGTCACCCTAAGAATGTATTCATTTTTTAAAAAAACACTCACACCCAATAAGGAACACTGAAACTTATTATTGGCATTTATTTGTATTCCTATAGTAGACACAAACCCTAATAATGTACTAGAACTTTGTTACATTAGGCCCTGAACAAGCAGAGCTTTTTCTTTTGTCTGTGAGTCTTTCCAAGGGATAAATTTTTGCTTGACAACCTTTAAATCACATTAAATCTAGTGTTAAACTCCCTTATTGGGCTGAAGGTTGTCAGTTTTAGGTGATAGGTTTGGGGTTGCTGTTGAAGCCCAATCCAATTCTTTTGAAAAACAAGCAAATTGGATTCTCACTGTGGCAGAAAGAAAAAGAGAAGATCAGAAACTGCAGCTTCATTTTTTCCTCTTTCCCACTTACAGCTTTGCTGCTGAAAACACAGGCAAAGCAGCCAGCAAGCATTCTTATTAGCCACTTCAGCACCTGATGAATTTTCACCAGCATTTGGCTGTAATTGCTTTAGCTTGGCCTTGCTGATTTCTGTAGTGTTGGGTAGTACATTTGTTTTGGCTGATGAAAAGGTGGACCCAATAAGTCGAGGGAAGAATTTAACAAAATGAAGATAGGGTTGGTGCTTCAGGTTTAGCCAGACTGAAAGGGGGCAGTGATGTCATCTGGCTCTCTTCTTTCCCTTGTTTAGAATGTCTTTCATGGTTCAAAAAATGGAGGCACAAGAACACGATGGCAAATGCTAGGTGATGGTTGTGATGGAAGCCAGGATGGGAAGTCAACTTTCTTCATCTTTCTTTCACTCCTTCCTACAAGTAGGGATCTACCCAATTCAAGGTGGTGGCCAGGTGATTTCACAGGCAGATCGCCGGCCAGCCACTATTTTCACAGGGTTATCGTGTTGCCCTCCTACTATAATGTTTACTCTATGCATCTGAGTTCCAGGGATGGGGAACTCACTCAGACCTCAAATACCTTTAGGGCCTCAAGTCAGCACTCAGCAGAGACCGATGAGGTAGTAAACAGCTTTATCTTTATTAGGAACAGGATTTAGAAACTAACACTCACATCTTGCAGGGCGAACTTCAACCCACCACCAACAAAACCACACCCATGGGGCATCAGGGAGAAAGACTGGGTCATCCCACTGCCAGCCCCTTAAAGGTACATTACATCTACCACACCTACCATGCCTCTGATATGTCCTGGTGTTCCAGTGTCGCCACCCCCTGTCACTGATTGGTGGAAAGGGCTGTCTGTCATACAACCACATCCCTTACCACTGATTAGCTGAGAGGGATGTCCATCATACAGCCCCATCTCTCACCACTGATTGGTGGAAAAGAGTGGGGCCACATGACTGCCCTCTTGCCTGCTTGCCTTCAAGCTAGGTTGTTTAGCTGGGAGGACTGCTGGCTCTGAATGGGGACCCAGCATTTTATTTTTGGTAAGTTTTGTTGTTGTTGTTGTTGTTGTTGTTGTTGTTGTTGTTTTGGAGGGGGGGGGTCCTCATTGATTTCACAGCGATCACCCTACTGCAACATTTCCACCAAATCCACACAATCACAATCTGAGTAGATCCTTAGTCATTAGTGGAGTACAACAACCTCCATGTCCAGTTTTCATGGGATCTTGTACCAGTGCAGGGGTGAACAGGTACTTAAATGTACTCCAAGCTTGTAATAAACTGTTTAAATTTATGTAAGAGGCAAGCATCACCTGGGGTGACGAGGAACAATGGTAATAAGCTAATGGAGAATAGGTTTAGGTTAGAGATCAGGAGGCAATATTTTACAGTCAGGGTGGCCAGAATCTGGAACCAACTTCCTAGGGAGGTGGTCCTCACCCCTACCTTGGGCAAATTCAAGAGGAGGTTGGACAATCACCTGTCTGGGGTCTCATGAACCCGGCATTCATTCCTGCCTGTGGTAAGAGGTCAGGCTAGATGATCTGTTCAGGTCCCTCCTGACCCTAGCTACTATGAAACTATGATTTCTGTGGGTGTTATCCTTTATTGGACTAACTGCATGCTAGAGACAGACTTAGACAAGCTTTTGAATCCATTGTTTTTCCAGTTTGAGGAAAAAGCAGGCACAGCAAAGACTTGAAACAGTCTGTACAGATGTGGAGAGAAAAATTCCAGTAGTAACAGACAATCAAATCACAGAAGAAAGGGTAACTTAATTAAGAGAAGATCAAGACCTTTCAGAATGGAAGAGGGTCATCTTCACCTGGTCTGAAGATTAGCAGGAGTTGGGTAGATTATAGCATGCCATGAGGTCAATATCTCTCTTTAGTCCTTGGTTCTTAGTGTCCAGCCAGCTACTTTACACATGCTTGCACCACAGTATGGGGCACTTCTAAAAATGCCTGGTGCTGCAGTGCATACATTTGTATAAATGGTGAAATACATGTCAGTGCTGAGAAAATGGTGGCGGCGCAGTTTTGACCGAAAACACAATTGAAGTTGTGTTAGTTCAAAAGCGACCGCCACTATTTTCTGTGCACTGATGCACATTTTGCTGCTTATACAAGCATGCACATCAGCTCACATGCAGAGCAGACTCAGTTAATGAAGTCTGCTCTGACACATCGGATCTCCGACGCATCACAGCACAAAAATGTATGTGTATAAATGCCCTTTCTTCCCAGGCTCACTTTTTGTACATTTCCCTTGAACATAAGGGTAATGAGGTCATAAAGTGAGTGGCTGTTCCATGAAAAGTATCCCTCTATACTTGTTTTTGTGTTTCTCTGCTTATTTTTTTCCCTGTGGTCATTCATCCTGGTGCATAATTTTAGGATAGTTTCACCCATAAATTTTCTATGAGGGCATTTGGTGCACTGGATTAGCTAGATCACATTTTGGGATAGTCATATATAGGATCCATGCATTCTGTTGGAGTTATTGTGGGAGATGTTGATTCTTGTAACAGTAGAGATGTGCTGGCAGGTTTTGCATTTATTGTTAAGGCAAGACTATGTCCCATTGGATGCCTGTTGGTCAGTGGAGTAGTTGCTTCCAATAGGGAGTTGGGAAAGGTTGGGCAGTTTTTTGAAAGCCAGGAGTG
>NW_017728931.1:122795386-122797313 GCF_001723895.1 Crocodylus porosus
GAAGGGAGGTAGGGGCTAGGAATATTTCTTTCAAGGTCTGATCTTTTTCAAATATAGGCTATGATTGTTTGATGATTCTTCTCATCAGATCCACGATGGGATGGGATGTGGCCACCAGAAGTGTATGGTCACAAGGTAGGGAGGGATCATTTTGCATTGTAGCAGGTTACTACAGAATATTTGTGTGGCTCTTTTGAAAATGTATACATTTTTTTCTCTTATTTTCTTTCATATGGCTTTAGGAGCAAGAGCTGTCATCAAAGTTTTAATTCCAAATTCCCCAACAAAACCAATGTCCTGCTGGAAAGTGAGTGTAACTCCAGGATGTCACCCTCAAACTTGTATCTAGGGCAGGATGTTATTATGTACTCCATAATTTGGTCAGGAGTCACAACCATGCAAAGTTTTCAGGCACCACTGATACATCAGGGAGCCATGCCAGTCATGTCTAGTGCGTATCCTATTAAGGGTTGTCCTCATACTCCGTGGAAGGTTGAAGCCTGGTTGTTGCATTGTTGGGTTGGAGACAAGGTGTTTATTTAGGAAGGTGTTTTCTGCCCAAGCTTTCCTCCAAGGTTCTTCAGTGCCATGGTATAGGAGGTTTTTCTCTTATAAAGGAATGTTACAGAAATATTTGCCTGGGAAGGCAAAAGCTTGGAATATATAAAAAAAAAAATTAATTCACTGCCATTAGGTGTATCTTAGTACACAGATTAGCTATCAATGAGCAATATACAATTGTACCTTTAGTCCCAATATGCCACCCTAACACAGGCTTGGAAGAAGGCCGAGAACCACAGCAAATTTTCTAATATGTGAAAAATGTCTTCAAAGCAAACCAGAGCAAAGTGGCAACTTTTCTTAAGAGGTAAGCATGGCCAGAGTCTGCTGAACCAGCAGGACACCCCATCCTCCATCAGATAGAGAAGGCCCTTATCAGACTATATCACACACACATGCACGCACACACACACTTCTTCAGATTATACATTCTCTGTGTATCAAATACAACTTTAATAAGTAGTATTGCAGTACAACCTAGAAGCTGGACCTACTGTTTAATGTCCAGGGAAATATTTCTATGAAACTACACACACACACATACACCCCTTCACTAATGGGGAATCGTTATCACTAAAAATGCTGTGGTTTACACATTTAATTGTTTCTCAGTGAGTTCCACATCTGAGTAGGGAAACGTTCAGTTTGCAAGAACAATGAGGCTTTTTCCTATTTGTCAGGTTTACAAACTCAATCAGATGTCTGGAAGTCAAGCTCTGTTCCTTCTGGTTCATTTATCAGAAACCCCATAAGATTCTTCAGACCAGATTAACAGTTATTTAAAAGTCTAAAAAGAAAATTTAAACAATTGTTGCCAATATGTACCTTTATAACCATGTCTGTTTCTTTCAGAGATACTTTTTTGGTGGTTCAGTTCTAGGGTCTCCAAGTTTTAATCTATAACAAATATAGCAAAATGATTATAGAAATTATTTAAAAACAAAGGCTCAATCTTAACTGCACTGCAGCTGCTTCACCCCTCTGATGGTACAGTGCTCTAGAGTCAACCCAGTCAGACACAGCTCAATCAGTGTGTAGAACGTATAGGCAAGATACAGACTTTTGTGCTGTCCCTTCCTAGCCGATAGCACAGACAACACAGCCATAGATACAGGATACAGGATTTTATACAGGGGAGTGTGGGAACAGCAACTGGCACTACAGGGGTAGCTGCATACCTGCTCCCAGCTCCCTCCACCAGGGTGGGTGGATTACACCATGGGAACAGCAGCTGGGGACTTTAAGTCCCTGAATCAGGTAAGACTCTCCCCTCCATGCTCAGTGGCACATCCCCTCCCCTCCCATTTGCTTCTTCCCATGCCCACCACTGTCAGTGGGCACAACCGTTGGAGGCCTCAAATGCCTC
>NW_017728931.1:122797324-122813441 GCF_001723895.1 Crocodylus porosus
TGCTCTTTCCTGCCAAGGCAGGGGGTCGGACTAGATGATCTACCTAGGTCCCTTCCGACTCTAGCTACTATGAAACTATGAAACTGCCTTTGGCGTGGGGGGAGCTCCACAGCTGCTCCTGCCCCACTCCAGATGGCAAGCATGGGGAGTCTGGCTCAGGTCAGGGTAGCGGCAGCAGCAATGGCAGGTGGTTTCCCTCTCACTGTGCCTGCTCCTGGGCTGGTGGAGAACACCCAGGTAGAGCAGGTGGGCTGCCACTGTGCCAGGCTGAGCCTGATCCCTGCACAGCTTGGCTGAAGCAGGGCAGGAGTCGCTCTGGAGCTTGTCCAGCTCCAAGGAGCCAGAGAAAGTGAGGGGAAAAAGCAGCAGCACTGGGCTAGGGAAGATGAGAATGGGAAGGGAGAGGAAGTGCTATTGAGCCTAGAAGGGGAGGGGTGATAGGATTCTTAGACAATTTGGTGATTTAAAAAATATCCCTGACTGCTGTTTCCATGACATACTCTGAAAGCGGGGGTGTGATGCGCCACTGCACCCTCTCTAGATCTGCCTCTGGACATAACTAAGACAAGGGTGAATGCCTAGGGCTTCATGGAGTCACAGTGATCCCAACTACTGTAATGGCAGCTGGGGAACAACGGCTGCAGCTGAAATCCTGAGTAGCTTTTCTCTTGTGCTCTGGGATGAGACTAGAGCCCATGTTGGTCTAAGTTACAGCAGCTTTCTTACCACTTCATTCTTGGGTCGTACTGTTGCTGCCCTTGACAGTAGCAGAGAATCAGGCCAATCTCCCAATCTTAACATATGATGGTAAAGTTGGAGGCAGAACAAATAATGAGGAACAAAGCAATCTGCTTCCAAAGGATATGGATCGTTAAGTTGATTAGACCAGCAGATGGCAAAGGCAATTTAGTGTCGAATTATGTAAAATAATTAGTCCAGGATCAAGGAACCAGCCCAAGAAATAGGTGCTAAACAGAACAAATCAGACAGCACAATAATCAGGTAAAGAATTGGGGAGCTCTACTGGAACAAACAATTGAAACTATTGGGCTAGTTCACAGCTGCGGTAAAAAATGTAAACACAAGGTTGTACAGCTGAAGGATAGACTACAACAAAGGTGATACTCTTTCTTTGCAAGATAACTTGTCAGACCTTTTTTAAAAAACCATGCACTGTATCGATCACTGTACTACAGAAAGGTTATTATTACCTTGGAGAGGCTACCGTCTAAGTCACTAAAGATTATACTAAGTGTGCAAGGTATGCTCTAAAGAAAGGGAGCTGCATTTGTTCTTATTAAGGAGACTTCAAGATGACATAACAGAAGTTTTCAGTTATGAAATAGATTAATAGTCAAAAGAGATGTTTTTCATACTAGTAAGTAGTTACTACAACTACAGAACAATCTAAAAATAAAAAAAAACAGAAGTGAAATAAGGGGGTTCATTGTAACTAAAGCCATTCTATGGAATAAGTTACTAGAGAAGGTACTGAAACAAGGAGTACAAAAGAGTTCAAGAGACATGCAAGTTTTAGTCCAGAGGTGGAAAGATTGAGAAAAAAGATTTTAATTTAAGGAGGTAGAAAGAGATGTATGCCAAGTGGCTGACTTCACAGGAAAGATTACATTTCAAATGTCACGTGTTTGGCTTTCATACAAACATGCAGCCTTATAGTTCAGTTCCCAGATACACAATCACTTTTATGCTGGCATGACTATGATGTCAACCAATCACCTAAACAAATAATATGAACTTGACAGCAATGTTCATGTTATGCATGGTTTTCTCCAACAGAGTCACAGTGAAATATTTGACTAGATTATGCAGTCTTGGGCCATGAATTATAACACCAGCAAATTCAATTCATGAGTATTTAGTTGCCTGGGCTGGCAGAGAAAATTCTATTCCAAATAAATTAATTATCAACAAGCCTGGCTCTCTCATTCCAACTGATAGCTCATGGATAAGTGAAAGTGGATGGTGTTCATTATACTGCATGAACCTGTATATGCTTGCCAACAGCTTTCCCTTTATGGGTCCTCAGTTATTAAAAAGATAGTACTGTTCTTTTATCCTCCAACCAAAACACACCCAACGATCTATATAACAGCTCCTGCATCTACTAACTGATTTTGCCCCACATATCATAAAGAATATATAATCCATATCTATGGAGTGGACAGCTTGGAATCAGAAGACCTGGCAATCTGCTTCTGATTTCCTACTTGCTAATAGAATGACCTTGAGCAACTACATTCTCTGGATCTCAGCTTCTTCATCTTTTTTTCACCTTGCCAAGAGCTTTGAGATAGAGATGAAAAACAGTAAATGAAAGACAAATGTTAATCATTGTTATCATTCAATCCCTCATCAGTAATGCAGATTCGATTCCTTTACAAGCTCTTAAATATATATATATATAGAGAGAGAGAGAGAGAGATAATATAGTTCTCTTAGATGCACTTTAGCAGTGTGACTAGGAGGTTTCGTTCCCTGGGAGGCAGCAGTGGTGGGGAGGGCAGCAGTAGTGGGAGTGGCTGCCATTCTTGTGCTTCCTCTAACATGCCACTGGGAGCTGGTGACCTGCTTATCCACCCCTACTTATGCTATTGATGCATTTGCTTCTATTTATCTCAAAGGCAACCATTTATATAACGTTGTACTGCCATTCCTTCTGTCTAAGTAATACTTCTGTGTAAGCCAGCTACTCACAGAAAGTTCATGGGTGAATGACCATCACATATCTGCGTTCCAGGGGTGGCTGTGATGCCTCCTGGAAACTCCATGACCATGCCCACTCTGCCCCTAGGGTGCCTTCTTGTCTGACCTTCCACACCTTGTTGAAAATATAATGATAAGAGGGAGGCTGTCCTCATCGTATTGTAATGACCACCTGGATTATGCTCATGGACTGGTGGGCCAATTGCATGGCTCCATGCCTCCCCATGCAGATGGCATCCTTGAAGTTCTGCCAGTTGCTGATACAGCCCCTCTCTAGGTCTTCTGACCCCTCGGTCTCTCTCACCCAACTGTTCTCTGGGCTACCAGGCTCTTCAATCTCTCTCCTGGTTCCTCTCCAGGGTGTCAGCTCTTCTGTACTTTCTCCATTGCTTTGAGCCCTCTCTGGGCCACTGGACCCACACGGTCCCAGTCTCCCTGGCAAGTGCTTTTCTGTTGGGGTGTGCTTCTCTAGCCTTTTCCCTCCACAGGGTCATCCACAAGGCAGTGGGGGCTGAGGCTTTCCAGTGCCCCATCCTTGCCTTTCCCTGGAGTGGTGCATACATGGCATTTCATGGAGGCTGCCCCACCACAAGCAGCCTCATCATGCTAACCAACTCCAGTAGGGTGTAGTTTTAGGTCTTATCCAGGACTGGTTTCCAAACCTCTGCGGTCTGACACTTCACTCTGGGCTCTCCCCTAGATGCCCTACACTCTTTCTGGGCTGGAGGTGCAAGGTTCCTTTATCTCTGGCCCTGAACTCACTCTCAGACCCCTACCAGCCATTGTCATCCTGGGCTGCATACGCCCTGACCCCTCCCTCTGGCTGTGGCTCCACAAGGACCTTTGTGCTTCTCCTAGGCCCTGGCCCCACCTCCAGGCTGGTCAAGACTCCAGGCTCTCCCAGTTCTGGCCATCTCTCACAGTGCTCTCCCTCACCCTTTGGCTCCTCCTGGGCCCTGGCCACAGCATAGGCCAGTCAAGGTTCCCAGGGTCTGTCCTCCAGCTGCCGGCCCTCTCCTCTGTGTGGGTCCACCCACTTGGGCCCCTCTATGGGTCAGTCTCTCTTCCTCTGAGGGCTCAGAGCCCTCCATAGATTTTTCCTTACTGCAGCACCTTCCTTCTCTGGGCCCTGCCCCTGTCCCTTTATAACAGTGGGAAATTGGATAACAGTCTTCAGCTAGATATAGCTTTTCTCCCTGTTAAGTCACTGATTCAAATGATTGCAGGGGCCAGATATAGTCAGTGCAACAAACAGCATGTGATATATTTGGGCCAACAGCCAGGGAAGACATTGGACTAAATTAGACAGTACCCATCAGGAGTCTGATCTTCCTGTTACATGAAGAAATTAGGCACCAATGCAACGTTATTGACCTCTGTGGGGTTGATCCATGTAAATGAGAAGATAATCAGATCCCATGGCGAGAGGCACAGTGACCACTAATCACACTAATCTGGCATTGAGAGAGTGGGTAAAACAAGCATAAGAGAGGATGTACATATAAATGTATATTGAATTTAATGTCCATAGTGGTGTTCAAGCTTATTGTACTGCTCTGGGCTTTGCATAGGCTAATTAGTACTGCTGTGTGATAGGGTCACCTGGCATGCTAATTAGGAGCCTGTTGCACATTAATTTTAGGTATCCCCTGGGACTCTTAACATGTGGACAATCTAGGGGTTAACACCTGAAACTAGTTTTAAGCACACTTTAAGCAGCTTAAAATTGCACCATCCAGGATATATCTCTGATCCGTATTACCCAGATCATGCTCCATTAATATACGGCCATGCACCACAGATGAGCCACCTAAGTTACAGCATCCTAGGATGTAGTGCCCCTTCCCTCACTCTCCTGTTCTGTGTGGACAAACTTTCCACCCCCTGAACTCTACTGTGCAAGGGGCAGTTCTAGCCTTAAGACAACTCCCCCTTCTACCTCCAGCGGTGTGACCTTCCCACCCCAAGGGGTGCAACCCCATACAAACAGCTTGCAGAGCACATGCCAGCTAGCTAGGTCTCAGGGCATGGATGGGTCCCAGGGAACAAGGTAGGAGGCCAGGTTGGGTCCCCACAAGTCCAGGGCAGGGACAGTAGCTCCCCCAAAACCACCTTCCCTCACTGCTCCCACCTCCCAGTCACCTTGGGGGAAGCACAACCAGCATCCCTCACACCCAAATCTCAATTTATTAAAACATGAGACATTCTTTCATTTACTTCCTTTCATTCTTTCATTTACTTTTTATTTTTCTTTTTACTTCATTTTAGTTTTTCCTTCAGTGGCTGACTTCCTTCATCTCACCACCCTTCCCCCATCCCCATTGCCTTTCCACCTCCCATTTCATTATCCACCCCCATCCCATTGACTCTCTACCTCTCACCTTCATGTTCCTAGCATCCCCCGCTAAACCCATCTCTCTCTCACCTCCACCTGGAGCAGGGATAGAAGGCTGTCCTAGCTCACAGCCCTGTAGGGACAACTGACAGCCATAGCTTCTAGTCAGGGTCCTGCACAAGGCCTGCAAATGAGTATTGGTTTGGTGTTGAGGTTCAAGGTGCGAGAACAGGGCAGGGAAACACTATGTATCTGGGTCCACGAAGGCAGTTTTCCTTGAGCGTTCCCAGAGACAGCTGTTCTTCTGGCATAATTTAGTACCTGCCGAGGTGTTGGGGCTTAAAACTGACTTTACGCAAATGGGAGGCTTGTCCCTAGCTTACTTCTGTGGCCATATGGCTGAGGGCAGGCAAAACTTGGGGGCATCCAAACCCCAAGCCTCCAGGCTTCGGCCTACACATAGGATGCTTACCAAAAGACTTTAGAAATATTTGAAGCCTCTGGTGGGGGTGGGGGATGTTTGCCAGTTGTAGGGCCACCTATGGTTCTGGACTGACTCACAGATATGGACTTGATTTGGCTGGGAACACGAAAAATTTCTTTGAAAAAAAAAAAGCAACAATAGAGCACAATTTGGCCAGGTTTGCAAATCAGAAGCCCTGCTAAATGTAGCTGGAATCTCTCCAAGGTTCTTTTTCTACTTGTTTCCATTAAGACCATTAAGACTTCCATTAAGGAATGAAGTCTTACATGAGCCACAGGATTTGAATCTTTCCTACATAGAAGTCAGCTCAGTGCAGTATTGGGCAGGGTGGGGCAGGGAGTCAATAGTAATGAACAAAAGTTATGCAGTGTATAAAATAAGCATACCCGAGGGTCCAAGGTTTCATCTTGATAGCGTTTGTCCTTTTCAGCTGGCCTTGTAATGAGTACAAGTCTTTTGTATTCGATCACTTTTATTTTATTTTTTCTGTGGTTGTCTTTTTTTTTTTTGGTATTGTAGCAGGACACTAAGGTGCCTTCTACTTTCAGAGCAGAGGCAGGAACCCAGGTCCCGATTGCCATGACAACTGGTTAAGGAAGGAATTGGCCACACCTGCACCTGATCAGCTGACCGGAAGGGACAGGGCCGGGCTCCCATATGGATCCCAGGCTTGAAACCAGGAGGGCAGTTCCCTGCTGGCAGCCAAGGGGGAAGGTAGCTCTGCTGGAGCAAACAGAGGGGAAGGCCTGAGTGCACAAGTAGCTCCTGATGCTGTTATGGGATGGAGTATTCCCTGGTAGGGATTAAATGATGTTTTAGCCGGGCAGCCTGGATTTTTGTTATAGCCCAGGGGCTTGTGTTTTGTGTTTTGCTTTTTTACCAGAGGTTTCAATGAGGCTATTAGGGGTTGAAGGAGGCCTCATAGGGGACCCACGGTGGCATGGGAACCCCAGCCCCAGAGCAGGCGGCCAGCAAGAAGGCCCCAGAGCCAGGGGACAGCAGAGCGCCAGGAAGGCGCAGAGCAAGACAGGACTGTGGAAAGCCCAGGGAAGACAAGGGGAGGGCCAAATTACAACAAGGTCCAGATCAAACCACGTCGGTATCATCTGCGAGGCTTGGGCTGCGATGTAGGGGAGGAAAAGGAGCTGCAGATAGTGCCCCCTGGCACCGGGGCTAATAAATGGGCAGCCTTCCGCTAATTAACATCCATTAATTAATTAAGATCAAGGCATGGCAGGCAAAGGCAGGTGGTTGGCCCATAACAAGAGGGCGGGATCACCGATAGATGGACTCCAGAAGAGGCACTCCTGTCACAGGTATTGACTTTGAAGATACAGGAGATATTTAACACATGGAATATTAAGCAAAATGGAAATGGAAAAGTTGGAGTTGGTTCAGAAGCAAATCCTTTCAATTTATGTCACACCCTTTAATTTTATCTTCACATCCCTGCTTGTGTTATTTGCAGCAGATTTATCTTTGAGGACTGGGAATGTTTAGGTACAGAAACAACTTTCATAAAGGAAATAAGTCACTTGCACATACTTACAATAATCCGTGAAAGCTTGTGACAGCACAGTTCTGAATTTCAGTGTTCTGGTTCTGCTGTCTTTGTAGATGTCATAACCACGATTTAATCCTTTAAGACTTTTATATCATTTTGTTTTGGCTAAATGTATTTCAAATTCTATTACATGTACCAGATTCAGGCTTGGTGAAAAGAAACAGTTTCTTTTGAAGTCAGTGGGAATAACACCCGCTTATTTCAGGATTGTATTTTTTTTCCTCTCTCTCTTTTTCAAAATGTGATCTCCACACTTGAAAAGATAAATAAGGAAGTGATGTAAATAATTATAAATCTCCTTGGCTCTACTTCCTGGGTATTTAACAATGGATCATTTAAATTTAAATGTTTGAAGTCAAAACCTTGACTTTGATGGTTCTGCACCCTTCACAGAAATCATGCAAACTATCAATGTCACTAAAAGTTTTGTGCACGGACAGGCACAGACTTGACATCTTAAAAATTTAGACTAAAGAATTGGAGAGAAACTTGAGTTTGAGTTCTTGAGATACCTGCCCACAAATAACTACAAAAAGTCTTTGAAAACTCACTGTCTGAGTTATTTGGGTTACTTTTTTCCCTGGGTAGTCTATGAGCCAAAAAGGTCACCTAATAATAAAGGTTTTATACTGTTAACATAGAGTCAGTATTAGGGAAATTAATAAATACAAAAGCACATATATTAAGTGCTTCATGCTGTAGCATGTGTAACATTCAAAGTCTTCCCTCATCTTGACAGCCATAAATTGGGTTGCAAATCCCCTCCCCTCAAAAAGAAAACATTCATTTATTTTTTTTAGAATCTTATTCCTATGGTTTAAAAGAATCTCTCAAGTCTGAACTAAGTGCTAAGTTAGTTTTCTTTTCCTGAATGCAAATAAGCAGTAGCCAAAAGAACTTCAACAGGGTCTTGAGCTAGGAATAGCCTAATTCATTCCATTTAGGATTTTCAGTCTTTATGGCGACTATTTGAAAGAGAAAATATTAGAGAATTAAAATTTCTTTTGAATAAATTAATAATAAATACAATACATTCCCTACTGACCAGATTATCCCTTTTAACATATAATTCATTCAGAATTCCTGTTTTTGGCTTCAATTGAAGCTGCCACATAACTCAACACTTTGCTGATACAGGAAAATAGGGGCCTTGGTCACCATGTAAATTTTGGGAAGCCACAGATTATACAACACCATGCAATATTGCCTATGTTAGGTAAGAAAGCACTCATAATGGGAAGGTCACCTGCTATTATTACTTTTACCACTGCCACCTGCTGTAGCCCATACAAACTACAAGTAATTGTGGGGTCATTCCCAGAGGGGGTGAAGACAGCAATAGTAAAGTCATGCTTGCTAGAAGTATTATATCATGAGAAAGTGACATGAAGAATAAATTATTTAGTAGCGTGTGCATCTTCCAAGAGATAAAAAAAACTATACAATTCAAATACAATTTTGTGTAGTTTTTATTATTAACAACCTTTACATGCACTTGTGCTTTTATATAACTGTCCCGGGGAAGTGTTTCTTTAACAGATTTTGATATTTGCACCTTCAGTGCAGGGTTTATTGATCTTGGTATGTACGGAACAGAGGATTTCAAATTCTGACACAGCACAGACATGTGCCAGTGGTGTTGTTCTGCTTCAAGGGACAAAAAGAAAAGAGAAAAGTACCCTTAAGCACTTTTTCTGTAAGAATTCCAAGCTATCTGTTGTGAGTCACCGAGGAGTAATTGCTTTGGGAAGTTTCAATACTAGCTTTTAAGCAGAGACTGTAAAATTCACTTATTGCTGGAGTTTCAGTAAAACTAGCTGACATTTCAATTTATTTATCAATGGAATTTCAATGTAGGTGAAAGAATAATAAATATGCATATTAATAAGGTTTGAGCATATTCAAAGCCCGTTATTAAGTAAAATTATCCTTGGGAAAATAAATGAAGAGTCATTGCCTCTTCTAAAGTTTCATTTGTGATTTTTATTAGGCAAAGGTATTTTTATGAGATGATGTTATGAATGAAATGCATCATTTTATATATATAAAATGATCTGTTTTGTTTAACAGAGCTTGGTATATCTAGAAACGTGTTTGAAAAGGCTAATTCTTTTTATTCTCTACCTTCCAGCAAGATGTAATCTATTTTGGCTTGAAAGGACCTGACCTAATGTTTAGCCCTTTTGACCTCACCCAGTTCCTCTGGCATAGGGGGGTGGGGGGGCAGGGAAGACAGAGAGAGAGAAATCAATGATTTTTCCCTTTGGTTAAAAAACAGTCAATAAAATACAAACTTTGATTTGTTTTTGTAATGCATCATTCATACCAAACACAATTATTTCAGTAGTGAATGTTGTCATACATACTTCAATGAAGAACCAGAGGAGACAATGGACCGTGGACTTGGAAGCAGCAATGGTTTTGGTAACGCTTATCAGCAGTGTGGGGGACAGCCTGCCAGACTGTAGGCAGTATAGAAGAAGTGCAATTTGAGCTGTAATTTCACAAATGGATTGTGAATCAATCAGGCAGGCATATAATATGCTTCATAGCTCGGGTGACAGAAGAATTGACCCCTAAGACAGGAAAGAGGGGAGTGGGGCCTAAAAGGAGGCAGAATTTTTAGGGCAGAGGGATTAAATATAGTTATATAGAGGGAGGAGATGGAGACCAGTTAAGGAACTTCAGGATGAGTAGAGTGATTTTTGAAGTGGATGGGAAGTCAGGGAAGGTCTTCCAAGAGAGGGGAGATTCAGGAAAAATATAGATATGAAAATATACAAAAAAAAGTTGCAATAATCAGGGCATAAAGGGAAAGCATGCAAAAAGGATCAGCTTTTTGCCTTAGCCTTAGCAGTGTAGGCAGAAAGTGGCAGACCTAGTTTATACTGCAGAAAGGTTAGCAGAGAGCCTAGCTAAGCATAGGAATTGATAGTCAGCAGGTGACCCCTGGATGAGGTTACCTACCAGGGCAAATGGGAGGTCATACTTTAGAAAGGAGGTGTATAAGCTAAGCCTATGAGTGGGAATTTCTCTTGCCACGAACACAAATGAACTTCTTACTGATCAGTCAAAGAAAAATAAGGGTCCAGAGTGGTGAGTTCAGCACAGAAAGGTTGGATTCCCATCCCTCCTTTTCTCAACATATAAAGTTGATTCTCAGAATATTACCAAACCTTCCTTCCAACAATGCTTTAACCCTTCTATTCCTAACATAAGGGATGAGCAAACCAACTAGTAACTATTATGAGATGAAAGGGGGCAGGACATATGTCACTTGCTCTGTGATACCAGCATGTGGTCATGGGCATAAGGAGATGAAAGCTAAAGTGTAGTAGTTTCTCTCTCATTCACTGAAGGGGGTCAATATACTGTCATCTACATGCCCATGGTTCAGTTTATCATTTTGGCACACCTTTGGATGTCACTTGAACTGTTACTGACACTGAATTTTATTTGACATGTACATTCCTAGCTGAACAAAATGCATGTTTTTTACTAGTTCAGCAGTATTAACTTAATGAGACACAATCATTTAAAATTCATACACATTCTGAATTAAGGAGATTCAAAATATAAAACTGACGCAAATTAAAACTAGTAAAGAATTTAAAAGGGGCAGTTATTCAATCCTAGAGATTCACAGTAAACAATTGCCTTTGTAGGTCAGACAGCTACAACCGATATCCAGACAAGTGGGATTCCAAACTCCGGACAGCTTACATCATTGACGTCAGCAGTACAATTGGATTAGGTGAACTGTCTGCACACCTGCTCATTTCAATAGCCAGCACATGGCATTAGATGACCCAGGCATGTGTCCTAAAATACTTTCTTCATTTTTAGAACAGGCTGCTACTTATCTGCGTGTGTCTGTGTGCATCTGTGAATATAATATGGAGTAATAGGGAAAGACATGGAGCAGCACGGGCCAAAAGAGATGGGTTAAGAAGTGGGACTGCACATAAGCCATAACACAGATTTTGTTATTCAGAAGCCATACGCAGAAACTCTGGTCAGCCTGAGGGCCAAACAGGGCACACCTTTTTTTCATGGTGCAAAAGCAATATTTTTTTTTTAGCAACAGTTAACTTAACTATTTATAACCAACTTTAAGAAAACAGGCTCGTGCCTCCCATTTTTGTTCTCTTATCCACCCTTCCCTTCTGAAAACTGTCAAAGTTCTGATAATTTTTCTCTACTTTTCATTTTTATCTCCTCTCTAATATAGCTCATGCCTGTACATCCCTGTGATCTTTTCTGATTTCTATATTCCTTTTCCAGAGCCATTTTCTTTTCCCCTTCAGCTCTTCTCCAACTCATATTGCTCCCTCACCTTGGATAGGAAAATGCATTTCTAAAATCTCTCTCCTTCCCTTAATCTGTCTGCCCATCCCTCTCCAAAGGATTTATCTTCCTTTTCCTCTTCATGAGCTCTTCAAAGAACTGCCTTAATGCTTTCCTTTTCCCTGTTTTTATCTCTTTCACCAAAACTAGCACATTGCCCTTAACGTCATGATTTCCTAGCTATTTTTCCTCATAGCTTCCCCTCCTCTTGCCATTCCATCCCCCTCCACTACTCAGAAGTGGTTTCAAAACATACAGAAGAAGAGTATTTTAATATTATAAAAGCCTTAATCTTTCTGTCTGTCCGTCTGTAATGCTTTATTTGTGCTCCAATTGGCTGACAAACAGCCAATCAGAGTGCAAAGAAGTCCTCGGACAGGTGGCAATGCACTGCCATTATGGCGGGGACATGGGATGGAGTGGGGGGGGGCAAGGCCAGCTGTGCTGGCTTTACCCCCCCACCCTGCTTCCTGGAGGTGATAGCAACTGTGTCTATGTGTTAAGTTTTGCCAGAGCTGGCCTCGCCCCCTCGCCACCTTGCTCTTTGGAGGTGACAGTGCTGGCGATGCTGTGGGGAGCAGGATCAGGACACAGGGGAGTGAGGCCACTGGTGCTGGCCTCAGTCCATATCCCCCTCCTTTCATCATCACTGCCTGCAGGGTCGACCTGGTGGTGGGTGGGGGTGGAGCGGGTATGCCATTGCAGCAGCAGTAGTGGTGGGGGAATAGGAAAAGTGGTTCCAGGCCTCACATGGGGGGGAGTGGGCCCACCACGGTGATGCGGGGGGAGCAGTGGACCTGGCCCAATGTCACCCAACACAGCAGCGGCTGGGGGAGGGGAGGAGCGGGCCTCCTTCCCCCCACAGGCCTGGGCCCACTCCTCCCCCAGCCTCCCTGCCCTGAGTCGGCCTGGTGGAGGGAGGGAAGGAGTGGGCCTGGGCCTGATGTGGGGGTGGAGGGGAGGAAGAGCAAGCCCAAGTGAGAAGCTGGGCTGCCACAGTGCTGGTGGGGGGGAGCAGCAGGCCCAGCCCAATGTGGCGACAGTGGGAGGAGGGAAGGAGCAGGCCTCCTCCCCTGTTGGGTCCAGCCACATTCCTCCCCCACGTTGGCCCCAAGTCTGGCCTCCCATCCCCCCACCAGCTCGGCCTGGGCCTGCTGCTTCCCTCTACCACCACGGCAGCCTGGTTTCTCCCCACACTCAGGCCTGGTCCTCCCCTGTGTTGGGCCCAGGCCTGCTCCTCCCCTCCCCCCACCGGGTTGTGCAAGGGGAGGGAAATGGGCCTGGACCCCAAGCAGGAAGGGGATAGCGGGCCTGGATGGGTGGGGAGTCATGGAGCTCCATCCTTGCCCACTCCCCCCCCCCGTCATTCTTGATGAGCAATTGGCTACTGTGCTTTGTAAAATGTGTAAATAGCATCTATTTACCATGGTGGAGGGAAGCTTATTTATGTGTAGGATATTAGTAATTATGCCAGGAGCCGTAAGGTAGTAAAAATACATTAACTTCATTGATCATGCTTTCAAATTGGAACTGTGAACACTTAAATTAGATGCAATTGAAGTTTAAAAATTATCTATGAATCTACTTGCAAAATTTTCTTGACTGTAACCTACTTAAAATTTAGACGGAATACATCTGAGAGTGACAAGAAACCTGCATGTTGACCTTGTTGAGTTAGAATTTTTACATAAGTTATAAAGATGGAAAATCATGGAAATGTGGATACCATATGGATATCAAAAGATATCAAATGTGGTTATTAAAACTACCAGACTGACTGGGAAGAGGACCATGGGGGTTGGGGGGAAAGGGACTTAACAGTGGGGGTCTACTACAGACCACCCAGCCAGGGAGAAGAGCTAGATCGGGAATTCTCAAGTCAGCTTGCAGAGGCAGTTAAGTCAAAGGATGTGGTTATCATAGGTGACCTAAACTATCTGGACATTTGCTGGGAAGAGCAGTCAGCCAGGTCTGACCGCTCACATAGGTTCCTAGTCAAGTTACAAGACCTCCATCTAGCCCAGGAGATGCACAGTCCCATCAGAGGAAATGCCTTGTTAGATCTGGTCCTGGCCACAAGCGTCAACCTGGTGAGGGGACTGTAGGTGCTTGATCACCTGGGCGATACCAATCATCACCGGCTGGAATTCACCATCCAGCGCAGGGTGGCAAGGGCCTGCATCATGACAGCAGCCCTGGACTTCAGTAGGGCGGATTTCATTGAGCTAAGGAGACTAGCCGGGGAGGCACTGAGGTCCCAGAGGGGTGAGGAGTTGGGTGTCCAAGAAGAGTGGTCATTCCTGAAGGAGACAATCCTCTAAGCACAAAGGGTGGCAATACCAACATGGATCAAAGGGGGCAAGAGTGCTCAAAAGCCCCCATGGCTCACCAAATGCATCCAGAAACATCTCAAAGCTAAGAAGGAGTCGTACACCCAATGGAAGGGAGGGGCCATCACCAGGGAGGACTATACCTCTGTTGCTCGGGATTGTAGGGGGCCTGTTAGGAAGGCCAAGGCGGAGATGGAACTGGGACTAACAACCTGGATCAAAGATAACAAGAAGTCCTTTTTTAAATACATAGGGGGTAAAAAGAAGGTTCCGGGTAATGTGGGGCCTCTGCAGGACTGCTTGGAAATCTGGTGGTCTCACCAGATGCCAAAGCTAACCTATTTAACAATTTCATTGCCTCCATTTTTCTGAGCAGGGACCAGGTCATGCCCCACACCAGGATCCCTGATGGCCCCAGGGGAGGTGTAGCCAGTCCCATAGTCAGAGAGGACCTAGTCGCGGAACTTCTGGTGGGACTGGACATGTTCAAATCAGCAGGTCCTGATGATCTCCACCCCAGAATGCTGAGGGAATTAGTAGAGGTCATTGTGGGACCCCTGGCACGGCTTTACGAGCACTCATGGTGCTCTGGCAAGGTGCCAGAGGACTGAAAAAGGACCAATGTGGCCCCATTTTCAAAAAAGGGAGGAAGGAGGACCCAGGAAATTATAGGCCTGTTAGTCTTACCTTGGTCCTGGGGAAGCTCTTTAAGAAAATTATCCTGGTGCACAACTGTGAGGGGCAAGCAGGGGAGTGTATGCTTAGGGGCAACCAACATAGGTTCATTAGAGGCAGATCCTGTCAGACCAACCTGGTGGCCTTCTATGACCAGGTCACAAAATCCTTGGACGCAGGTGTCACAGAGGACGTAGTCTTTCTTGGCTTTAGGAAGGTCTTTGACATTCTCTCTCACCCCGTTCTCGTTAAAAAATTAGGAAATTGTGGTGTCAATGCCTATACAGTCAGATGGGTCACCAATTGGCTGGAGAGCCACACCTAGACAGTGGTGGCAGATGGGTCATTTTCAACCTGGAGGGATGTGGGCAGTGGGGTTCCCCAGGGCTCGGTCCTTGAGCCCGCACTGTTCAACATCTTCATCAGCGACTTGGATGAGGGGGTGAAAAGCACCTTGTTCAAATTTGCAGATGACACTAAGATGTGGGGGGAAACGGGCACGCTAGAAGGGAGGGACAGGCTGCAACTGGATCTGGACAGGTTACAGGTGTGGGCGGATGAGAACAGGATGGGTTTCAATACTGAAAAGTGCAGGGTACTGCACCTAGGGAGAAAGAACCAGCAGCACACCTACAGGCTGGGGAACTCCCTTCTTGTCACAGAGGCAGAAAAGGATCTTGAAGTCATTACAGACTCCAAGATGAACTCGGGCCACCAATGTGGGGACACAGTCAGGAAGGCTAACCACGCCTTGTCATGCATCCACAGATGCATCATGAGCAGGTCCAAGGAGGTGATCCTCCCCCTCTACGTGACACTGGTCAGGTTGCAGCTGGAGTACTGCGTCCAGTTCTGGGTGCCACACTTCAGGAGGGATGTGGACAACACAGAGAGGATCCAGAGGAGGGCCACTTGCATGATCAGGGGGCAGCATGGCAGGCCCTATGAGGAGAGGCTCCGGGACCTGAACGTGTTCAGCCTCCACAAGAGAAGGCTGAGACGGGATCTGGTGGCCAAGGGAGACCAGCAGGCAGTGGGAGACTCCCTGTTCCGAGCACTACTGGGAGGAACAAGGAATAACGGCCATAAGTTAACAATCAGTAGATTCAGGCTACATATCAGGAGGCACTACTTCACAGTCAGGGCGGCTAGGATCTGGAACCATCTTCCAAGGGAAGTGGTGCTTGCTCCTACTCTAGGGGTCTTCAAAAGGAGAACAGATAGACACCTAGCCAGGGCCATTTGACCCCAGCATCCTTTCCTGCCTATGGCAGGGGGTCAGACTCAATTATCTGCTTAGGTCCCTTCTGACCCTATCAACCATGAAACTATGTGCATTTGGGTAATGTAATGAGACCAGATCAGAGCCCTGGGCCTAGTCAGGCCCAATCAGAGGATCAGGGCAATTCACTCGAGTGCCCTGGGCCCAACTGGTCCTAATGGGGCAATCAGGGCAGCCAGTCCCGAGGCCACAGCCAACAGGCCCCACCCATTCCAGCCTTTCTAAAAGCTATGCCTAACCTGCAGTACTCTGTTTGGCAAAGATGGTACTTGCTGATGTACCTGTGCTTTCTTGCTTCACTTATCAGATCTCTGCCCCTGACTCTTGCCATACCTCAACTCCAGCTCTGAACTTTAATCTGTCTTGACTCCAGTTC